>NC_139959.1:24940658-25075658 GCF_963454915.1 Gymnoscopelus microlampas
TATGCCCTTCAGAGGATCCAAAAAACTAAGCACTCTACTGAGTTTATATGATGGAGTGTGTGTGCTGTACTGTACGTGTGTGTTTTTATTTATGGGTGAATAGCGCACCTGTGTGTGTGTGCTTGTGGACTCTTTCTATGCACCTGTGCAAGAGTCCAACTTGGGTGCGTGTGTGTATGTGCGTGTGCGTGTGCGTGTGCGTGTGCGTGTGCGTGCGCGTGTGTGTGTGTGTGTGTGTGTGTGTGTGCAGGTGCAGAGAGTACGAGTAAGATAGAGAGAGAGAGAGAGAGAGAGAGAGAGAGAGAGAGAGAGAGAGAGAGAGAGAGAGAGAGAGAGAGAGAGGAGAAGCTGTGATTACTAATCATCCACATTGTGTGATGTAGCACGGGGCAGATACCCTCCCAATGCATGGAGTAGATTATCACACTGTTCAAACGGCGCGACAAGAGCATGCAGTCAGCAGTGTTCCTGCGGATATGTACATCTGTGTATCCTTCACACCACAGTTAATCTGTCCCTTTCTCTCTCTCTCTCTCTCTCTCTCTCTCTCTCTCTCTCTCTCTCAGCTCCCCCCCCCCCCCCCCCCTCTCTTTCTCTCTCTTGTGCGCGCCCTAGGCTCTCGCACTCCTCCGTTGGATTCCACCATACTGTACATCACATATGTGATGCCTCCTATGCTGTGACAGCTTAACAGCCGCCAAAGTGATATACTGGGCTGTAATTTGTACCGGGTCATTCACATCACACCATTATTGTTTAGCACAAATTAGCTACTGAGCACGCTGCCTGGAATTACTGGCAGATACGGCCTATATGACCTTTTGAAGAAAAACAAATAGAGGCGGATACGTGACCTCCCCCGCATAGCATGCACAAGGGGGCCCTCATAAACATCCAAATAAGAAAGAAGATTGTGTAGGACTGTATGAATATTTATTATAGAGAGCAAATCTATTTCGGGCAGTATTGCGGATGAATGATAATGATAACGTTGTTGATGGTTTATTTCACTCAACTGCTTCTCCATGACGGTGTTTTTAGAAGTCAAACATTCTATCCATGATGGTGTTTGTAGAAGTCAAACTGCTTCTCCATGATGGTATTTTTCAGTGTCAAACTGTTCCTGTGCATGGTGGTATTTTTCGGTGTTCAAACAGAAGTTCACGATGGTATTTTTTAGAAGTCAAACTGCTTCTATTCATGATGGTATTTTATGGTGTGAAACTGCTTCCGTTCATCACGATGGTATTTGTCAGTGTGAAACTGCTGCTGTTTATCATGATGGTATTTTTCGGTGGCCTGCCTGTGTCTGCTTGGCTCAGACACAGTGACATGGGAGTGAATCATAATGGCCTCATACAGCAATATCATCAGTATGAAACCAGATGTTTAGGTCAGCCATAGCACATTAGCACATTAGAATGTATTCATCCCACAAAGCAGGGAGGCACCGTAACGGTATAGCCTTACGGTACACTCCTGAAGATAAAGCATGTGGGGTTTTAGGCTGATATTATCGGTATTGGTTTTCATTTATATGTTTTTTTTTTTCTTTACCCCCGATAGCCTTTGAGGAAAAGCAGCTAGCCATTTCCCTCCTGCGTACCTTTTGGGGGTTGGTTCTCAGTTAGAATATGTGGACTCTCTCTCTCTCTCTCTCTCTCTCTCTCTCTCTCTCTCTCTCTCTCTCTCTCTCTCTCTCTCTCTCTCTCTCTCTCTCTCTCTCTCTCTCTCTCTCTCTCTCTCTCTCTCTCTCTCTCTCTCTCTCTCTGCACGCACGCACGCACGCCACGCACGCACGCACGCACGCACGCACGCACGCACGCACGCACGCACACACACACACACACACACACACACACACACACACACACACACTCACACACTCACACACACACACACACACACACACACACACACACACACACACACACACACACACACACACACACACACACACACACAGACACAGACACACACACAATACCATTTGAGTAAAGACATGAGTAAAGCTTGCTGAGGTTTGCCAAGCCAACGACTGCAGACGGCCTCTGCAGCTGCGTCCGCTGCTGGCTGTCTTTTAGAAAGCTCCAGGGCTCCCCCAAGTGGCAGTTTTCACAACTGCCCCCCAAGCCCCTCCTTCCCCATTTCGCCCTCTCTCTCTCTGTTTCTCTCTCAGTAGTCCCTGTTACGTTGCCCGCTTGCTTTTCTACAGGATTTAGTCCGCTGCCTGTGGATGAGGTCTGTCCATTCCAGCAAACAAACACTGGAGCTGGTCAAGTTGCCAATCAAATGGCACCTTTTACTTGGCTTCAAGCAGACTGCACCCCCTTTCCCTTCTGCAACATTTTGTGCAGCCATACAAGCACTTAGAGACCCTCTCAAATAACTATCTGGTAATGGACTGGGCTCAACTCTGTGTACTGTAGTGTGTGTGTGTGTGTGTGTGTGTGTGTGTGTGTGTGTGTGTGTGTGTGTGTGTGTGTGTGTGTGTGTGTGTGTGTGTGTGTGTGTGTGTGTGTGTGTGTGTGTGTGTGTGTGCGTGCGCGCGTGCGTGTGCGTGTGTGCACGAGTGTGTGCACCCCTAAAATCTAGAAGATGTTTCATACATAGAAAAAATGTGTTCTAGGCCTACTCCATCCACCAATCCTTTTTTTCACACTGGCAAAGTCATTTGCTCTCTATTCATTGTCTATCCTGTTCCAACCGTGTTCTGGTTGTACAATGTAAAAGAAGCAGTTTCTTTAATAAGAAAACATTTATGGCTCCTAACAAAATGTGTTGTTTGATTAGCTCATCAAAAACTACTGTTAGCAAGGCTCCCTACTACTCTATACACACCACCAACCACTGGTGCTGTAAAATCTTAATGGAAACTTAATACCTGTGTGACTAAGCCCAGAAATTCAAAAAGGTGTTGAACAGAAGGTGCTTCATTCAAATCCACAGTGAAATCCATAGTGCTGCGGAATCAGTAAACAGCTAAGTATGAGGTTCATACAAGGACTTTGGCACAGGTGGACAGGAAAGAAATAAGCATTTGAATTCATTCCATGAGTGCAGATATTCCTTTTTTTAAATACATGTTTTAAACAACCATTACAACTTTTGTTTTGATCGCTCTAATTCCTTGTACTATTGAAAAGTGAAAAACAAACATTTAATGAGCATGAAAAATGTGATGATACAGAAGTTACATTGCAACAAGGATATTGCTGGGCATACATTACGTGCAGACATTAGTAGACTATATAGATGCAAAGACAACATTGAGGCAGTATTGCAGTTACAGTAACTATATTATGTCCCCCTCAAACCAGGCCATGTTAAAAAGAAGAAACACAAGTGGATGTGCTTTGTGGAGCATAAGATAAAATAGTTGCAATAAGAGCAGCTAATCTGTTGCACATTTATTGTAGATGATGCATGCGAGTGAGGTCCTCCTAGGGTCCTCCCCGGGCCTGTCCAAATTGGTCCAACAGCCCATTATTCTGAAACCACAAAAGTCTGAAAAATGTTAAACGATGCGTGCCGTCGGAACAATGGTGCTTCGGAATAAAGAGTCGTCGGACCAATGCCATGGCACTGTCCTGCTACTGGCTGATAATAGATTTATCATAAGGGACCCTTTTCCAATACAGATAGGACTGTAAATCTTACTGTTGAAGTGGTGCAGGAGCCGGCGACACTGCATGACCTTGCACAAGGAATAGCTGCCACAGCCTGGCAGCAGACAGTAAGAGGAAAAAAAGAAAGAAAACATAGCTTGAGAATAATATTTTCTCTTGGGAATTAATGTATGTTAAGGGGCTGTGGCAGTTTGGCTGGTTGGTTGATGATAATCCAAAGCCCCTGCTGGTTTAAAACCCTGAATGATAGATGCAATTGTCACTCTGTCCTTGCACAAAGAATGGCTGCTGAGTTTTACAGATCATTTTGTGGAATTATAGACCTCTAAAAACAGGCTCTGCATTTAAAGTGCACACGGTACTAGGTCCCATATTATGAAAAACTCACTTTTGCAGTGCTTGGGTGCTTACATTTCTCCCTGATATGCATATTAAGACAAAATAAAATCTTACACCTGGCATAACACGGCATGCAGCACAGAGCAGGTGTGCACCAGTTTAGCACAGCCATATTTTGTAAGTACAAAATATACTTGTGCCCATCTTTACACCCATGGATCATTAAAATGAGGTGTGGTCAGGCAAATGGTTGGCATATTGCTATCTTACTGTAGGCGGAATGAGAAATGTATAGCTCTGGCCTGATCTAAAGCCCTGTGCAGCATGACAGAGCAGTGTGTCCCTGCTACAGCATTATTCAAATTAACCACTTGAGCCCTATCATCCCCCCAAAAATAGCAGATTTACACACAAGCTCACAAGCTCACAAGGCATCACAACGCAAAGCGCTGTAGAGCGGCTATTTTTGGCAAAGAGATTTAGCGTAGACGGAAAACAAGAGTACACCAAGTACAGTTGCAACACAAGTCCATTTCACTAAGACTATAGGGTTTATGTGGTTAAGATTTGCACCTAGGAAGGTACACAGCGCGCATACTGTACAGTACACTCTGCTTGCAATCTAAATCCATTTGAATTTCAACATAGATGAAATGCAGATAAACTCAGCATTGAGGTAACAATGGAAACTATTATGACAATTATGCAAAATATTTTATTAGGTGATTTTATAATAACTGTGACGGGCCTAGGCCAGGTTCTCCATTTTGCATCAATTGCCTGGTGGCACCAGCCAATTTGTCGTTGTTTTTCTCTGTGCAAGGTAGGCCTACAGATATGTCCCTCGTGTCACCACTCCCAGTCACCTGATTGGGGTGTTGTTTCAGTGTTTCTATTAAATATATGCACAGTTGAGTGAGCTGAAGCCCATGTAATGTGGGAATAATATTAATGTTAATAAAACATACTGTATATAAAAAATAATATAACTTTCCATCACAAATCTATTGTCCTTTAACACATCGGGTGCCAGCATTTTTTCATAACAACTTACCGTGGGTGCCAGCAAAAAAAAGCATTGATTCATGTTGTGCCGTGAGCCTGGCTACAGGCTGGAACCATAACATTTCGCTGCCGAGTTACAACGGGGGGGGGGATCGCGCATCGCGCATGACCGGTTTTCCCCACAGGAAACAGATTCGGAGATATAGGCGTTTCAAAGTAGGAAATAGACAGGAAGCGGATGGGGGAAAAAAAATTGTTTCCGGTGAGCGATCTGGCACTTCCTTCGCAGGATTACAATGGGTGCTCCCAGAGCTGCTCTAGCCCCGCCCGCGCAGAGAAAAACGAAAAAAACAAAAAGACTAAACTCACGGTTCAGACCGTGTTCGGCACCGAAGCAGCGGAACCGCTACTATGTAAACACACGGATCAGACCGTGTTTGGCACCCGATGTGTTAAGAGTCAGGTGCAGGTGCACCTGACTCTTAAAGGCAAACAACACTTTCATTCGTATTCATATTATGCCAAAAACACACCCATGACTAATTCAGAGACTAAATGCAAGCAAAGCCTTACTTTGTGCCCAGATCATGCTCCACAAAAGTGGAATTAATTGGAAGTAACTTAATGAAATGGAGTGAAACAACAGCATTTAGTCGCTCCTGAGCAGATTTGTTTTAAACTGTCCTTAACATGTCATTACGTCCAATGTTGATGTCAATATATTCAAAATAAAATTGCTTTTTTGTTTTGTTATTATTATAATTTTTGTATATGATTTAATACATTACAAATCAGCAGGTTCACACACAGTTTGTCTGTGTATTATCATTAAACATAATATTATTTATTTATGTAGGCTATTTAGTTAGCTATTTTTTGTATTTTCTTCTTTTTTTTTCAATTTTCCACTTTTGTACCCCCTAGTACCCCTGCATACCCCTAGGAGTACACATACCCCAATTTCTCAGTCAGTTTCATGAGGGCTGCCTATTTCAGAAGATGTGTTTCTGTAACCTGAACTGTATGCATACGTTTAGGTTATGCGCTCAGTATGCATAGTTTCAGTTTTCAAAACATTTCCAAATGATTAAATCAGTGATTTAATCATTTTGGCATCAATGGTGTGGTGTGGTGTGGTGTGGTGTGGTGTGTGTGTGTGTGTGTGTGTGTGTGTGTGTGTGTGTGTGTGTGTGTGTGTGTGTGTGTGTGTGCACATGCGTGCGCGTGCGTGTGTGTGAAAACCCGGTCATTTACAACCTGAAGTGGAATCCTTGCCACCCACATGATAAGTTGATGCTGTTTCAGCAAAGCTATGTGTGCTAATAACATAATGTGGATTTGAATTGTCAATGTGCGTGCTAGTGCTATGGCGATGATATCCAAAGCACCCTAATAAAACACAGTGAATGAAAGTGAATGAAAGTCCTGTATAAGTTTGCAGCGTCTGTACGTTCTGCCGTTGTCTTTGTGTCTTTTGTGTGTGTAAGCCAACTTAGTGTAGCCAGCCGCTAGAGATCCCATAGCCTGCGCGGCTGTAGCCTGGGACCAGACGAATCTGCGAGTGCAAAAAAAAATTGCACTCTGCGATTTGGGTCTGGCACCGCTCCATAGAGAATCCATTTACTGTTCCAGGAGACGTGGGGAACCAATCAGGGCTCAGTATTCGAATATGGGAGACTGTAGGTAGTTGGTTGTAGGTCTAATCAATTGCGTCGAGGGCTATTGTTTTGATCCCGCCCCTTGGGAAGAAAAACGTCCTCATGGAAGCACCAGACTCATATCCACGCAGTGATATAGTCTAGCTACGCCAGGCTAGCGCGGCTGTAACCATGACGACAGATCCCATAGGCAAAAATCTGAATCTCTGGTCGTTATACAACAATGCTAATAGCTTACATTTTGGTGAAGTGGCTTGAACTGTGTGCAAGTTCAGATCAATTCCTCAACCCACTGAGGAGAACACAAGACATTTGCACTTGGTCTGAGAGAGTTAAGATGTATGTTCTATCAATAAATATATCTATAAGTGTACTCTATCACCAGTGAACAGACACAAACACAGAAACAGTATGTCGAGAAAAGGACTGTCATGCTGTATTCTGAGTGATATTTTCAGCAAACAACTTCAAAGACATGTTTTGGACACCAGTCAGAGATCTAGTGTAGATTAACCTGTTGAAATGGATAATGTGTGACCTTTAAAACTAAACAACTAATTAGAGTGTGTGTGTGTGTGTGTGTGTGTGTGTGTGTGTGTGTGTGTGTGTGTGTGTGTGTGTGTGTGTGTGTGTGTGTGTGCATCTAACATTTGCTTAATGCTAATACCTAATAGGCACACCACATCAGAGGTTAATATTCAAAATGTTAAAAAATAAAAATATAAAAAACTCAATGACGGCCTTCAATGATAATTACCAAATGCAAGTGCAAGTATAATGTGACCAGATTAATTACAAGACATGCTTTTTCTAATGCAACTTGGTAGACGATCATGCCTAAACATAATGCATAGATCTTATGTGCTATATGATGTCCTCATTAAACGTTGGAAGGTGTCTACAGAGCAGTACACAGTAAGATCCTCAGAGTTAAACGTGTTGTAAGTGATATTTATTTTTGTTTAATTAACTATTAAATTGCTCTATATTCTGATAGTAATCGTTGATACAGACTCTAAGAACTACATTTTCATGTTGGTATACCAATTTCATCCAATCAGGAGAGAGAACTCATACAGGATACATAAACAAGTGAAATTAGAAGTGATGGGGGGGGAAAATGAGCATGAGAACTTGACCACAAGCTGATAATGTTTGTGAGGTTCTCTCCCAGTTGGATAAAATTTGCAACCCACCTAAAAATGTATTTTCCCCATTGGCTGCTGCGTTTCCTAAAGAGAGCTCTGGAGAGACAGGGAGACCCCTTTTACTGAACAAAGCAATGATTACTATCAGAATATAGAGCTTTATTTGTTTTACTAAACAAATTGAAAAGAAAGAAATTACCATATGCAGCACCAATTGGTTACTTTAGTACACTCTTACAGTTAAGTTAATAAACACAGGATTTGTTTGTATATATTTACTGGATTGTGTACTTGTCATTCAGTGTTTAAGTCTTCCTCACTCGCACATGCACGCACGCACGCGTGCACGTGCACACGCGCACACACACACACACACACACACACACACACACACACACACACACACACACACACACACACACACACACACACACACACACACACACACTACAGTATGTGCTGTGGGTCAGACTTTAGTAAATCCAGCCCATTGTGTTCCTTTCCCATAACCACACCTACCTCATAATATTGTCTCTACTTGATATGATTAATAATAATAATAATAACTTGGATTTATATAGCGCCTTTCAGAAACCCAAGGACGCTTTACAGTACACACAATAAACACATTAATTGCCAAAAGCTTGAGTAAATAAGTGTCTCTTCAGTGCGGACTTGAAGGAGTCCAGTGTTTGCATCTGGCGGATCTCCATTGGGAGAGAGTTCCAGAGGTCAGGGTGATTGTGTCTAATGAGTTGGACTCTATGAATTCATGTCATATCTGTTTGTCAGGCATGCTTGTTCCAATTTTAAACAGCATGTTGCAGAAAAATAAATATATAAATAGCATACTGTAGTTTGCTCTTCATTGTTAGTGTATACTTTCAAAATACCATCCACAGCAAATTGCACGAACGCCACCTTAACAAGTGATGAACTTCATTTGCACTTTTCCTCTTGATTATGTGGCTTCATTCAGCCAGACTTTCTCTGTGTGTGAGTGGAATGAGCAATGTTTCACTTTGAGATCTCGTTAGTTTAGTTATTTGATTTCTATTCACAGGACAGGATCACATTCCGTGCTTAACTTTGATCAATGGAACCATAATACTAATTTGCTCAAAGACAGTAACAGCTTCTTTGTTCACTGGCATGCCTCCATTGACACTAGAATCCTTATTTAAGAGCTTGGAACAAAAGCAAATGTATTCAGTATTCCCTGGTGGTTCACAGTGAATGCTTGTTAGGATAGCTCTGGCACGCCGGCCTTTTATACAGGGCGTTAACTAAACAGGCTCTCTTAGAACGGAAGATTTATTAGGATTAACTTCCCATATAGTCCATAAATTATGCATGCATTCCCAAATGACCTATCAGGGCTAGTCCTGGGGGGGCCACACAGTGAGGTATATATATAGTGAGAGGTTCACCAACAGCACAGAGAATTGTGTCTGGTTAAACACAGAGCTTGATGAACACCTGGGGAGCATTCATTGACCTATGCCACTGTAGTACACAGTGGCATAAGGTTTTTTTTAGGTTGACAAAAGTAAGTGCATTGAAGTGTTACTTCAGTGCACTGTGAGCAAGTCACTTACGAGAAAATAACCAAACTACAGGAGGGACATCCACTTCGCGGCTGGCCGTGTACCCCCCCTGGAGGGCGGTTATTTTCTCAAAACTGACTTGCCTACAGTGCATTATCCTGCTTATATACAACGGAAAAGTGGAAAGGTCCCATAGCCGCCAAAACATTAGAATAGTCTTCCATGGTTCTCATTCAATCATTCAATCATTCATTCATTCAATGTAGTTACTTCATCCAAGTTTTTGTCACCCATGTTTCAATATTTATGATCTACAACTATGTCATCTATGTATATTGAACGGTATGGTGCATTGACATGTTTATGGTGTGGCACTGAAGGTGCCCTCGATATCAACACACCACCATGTGTCTCAGGAGTGATCAATATTGTGTTGCCAGATCCAATTCATTTGTGTTTGTCTCCTTTCCACAGGGACCCACAGGACGTTGAAGAAGGGAATACAATGTATTTTGTGGCGACGTTGATCTCCAGCATTCATCCCAGCTGAAACGTGCTACCCGTACCTCGCGAGTCAACTTCACGCCCGGATACCATGATAGCCAATCACCTGCCGCTCCTCCTGATGCTCTCCGTCCTGTGGCCCAGTGCCGCCCTGCCCTTCTCTCCCCGGAACATAGGGAATCTGTTTGGCATGTCAGAGGGTGATGGACGGATACTGCAGCGCTCCAAACGAGGATGGATGTGGAATCAATTCTTTCTGCTGGAGGAGTACACGGGAAACGACCATCAGTACGTCGGCAAGGTATTGTGTCAGAGCACCGTCGTCCACTCTTTTCCCTCCAGTTTTGCTTTAGCTTGTTAAAGGAATGCTTGATGTACAGTAATTGGTTGACGCGGGCATGGACTGACAGAAGCTCGGCCTTGGAACAGAATCGCGCTGACGCAGCGCGCGCACGTGCAACATCAGCCCCCCCCAGCTCTCGCATCCCGTTTCACCCCCATTCATTCATGTGTCGTAAGTGAACTCTGACATGAATGTCACCTCACATCATCATTTAATTAATTTTCCTGCTGTGCAGATGTCAGTGATGTGATGAGGATGCTTTGACATTTGCTGTGGAAAAGAGCACAATTTGCGGCTCATTTGAGGAGCTCGTTTGGCATCATGCGTACATAGCACACACATCACGAAGCCACATGCAACTGTAATCACAGCTTCATCAAGTCCTTTTGAAGGCATGCGGCAGCTGATGAGTCTGCTGCATATTTCATGATGCGAATATATTTTTTTGTCTTTGCCGAATTGGGGCCTGCTAGGCCAGACCTGCATACTACGCAGAATTCACAAGAAATTGCGAGAAGGGTTAATACGCCCACAACTTCTCATTTAACCACTTAAACCCCATATGAGTAACCGGAGTCCCTCAGGGCTCAATGCTAGTGTATTTTCTGTTTTTGTTAATGTGTCTGCTTTCTGTTATGTTGTGTCACTATGCGACGCGTTGCGTCTCATGGTGAGCTTGTTGATCTGCTATTTTCAGCGAAAGCTTTCCCCACAATACCGATGCTGGGGTTTAAATTCTTTAGAGGAAACGCACCGTTCATCATACAACTATTAGAGTACCAAAGGCTATAAAAAACAAACCCCTGGATTGAAAAAATAAAGAAGTACCCTAAAAAAATCCAATTGACTTTGTTTTTAATCATTAAAAAATATTGTGACTAAAAAAACAACAACATAATAATAAAACAAATAAACGAGTCTAGGCATTCTTTCAGGGAGGTGGCTTTGTACCATTTATGATATTTAGTTTAATATATTTACTTTAGTATGGTCAAATGAATGTATTGTGCAGCAGTACCTGGATGAAGTGTTAGAAAACTACACCACCTAACATGAAATCACTGTACCCTGTGAAGCATGTCATGCCAACTTACTACAGCCAGTAGTGGAAAACGGCGGAGGAAAACAGTCATAACTGTAAGATATAATGTTTGTTACTACTGTTGTGTCACGGAATGTAGTTAAAATGTATTAAGTGAGAAGTTAGTCGTTTAAACATCAAATCTGTTGTTTTTTTCAATTTCACGTAGGCTTTATCAAGATAAAGCCTACGTGAAATTTTGCTCTGACATTTTCAGAGACAGCCAGCATGCCTCAGCCTGAGAACAGCCTTATCTCGGCTATGTCTTTTTGACATTTTCAAAAAGACAAAGATCAGATATATACGTTGTGGGTATAATCTAATGACAGTCTTTGTTTCAACTCTTTTTTGGTATATTCAACTTAGCCACTGTCTCTGTTTGTTTGAATGTATTTACTTTATTAATTCAGTATTCATGTATGTATATGTTAATTTATATTAATACAATACAATTTTCAGGTTCTGGGTCTGATTTTGACATGCTAATGTTAAACAGATTTATCCGCGGTGCTGCTTATGAGCTGGTCATAGTCATTAGGTCATTTCAAAGCCTGATAATTGAAAACTTTGCCCTCCAGAAACCACAATCCTGATTGACTGGTATCAATGTGTGCATGCCTGCCTGCCTGCCTGCCCGCCTACATGCCTGCGTGAGTGCGTGCGTGTGTACATGTGAAATTCAACTCACAATTGACGTAAACGAAGTTGTGCTAACTACCTATTAAGCGGGGGCACTGCGTTGATGTGCCGACCCACCGGGCCTGTTCCGGCCTCGGATTTTCTTGCTGCATTCTTTGATGCTTTCTGGCACTGAACTTCTGTGGCATGATAGCAATCACATTCACCAACTCCCCACTCTCTCTGTGTCCAATATCATTCACCGTTAAACTGTCGGGGAGACAAAGGCCTATAATAAATTATTGAGCCTTGGAGAAAAAACAAAAGGAAAGCAAGAGGAGCAGGGTAGGGCGTTGGGGCTTTTGGGGGCAGGTATAGAACGCAGTGTGCTGCCATGCAGAGGAAGCATTGGCGATCCGTATCACCGCTTTCAGTTCTCCAGAGAGAGAGAGAGAGAGAGAGAGAGAGAGAGAGAGAGAGAGAGAGAGAGAGAGAGAGAGACCAGAGGGAGAGAGATCGAGCAGAGAGAAATAGGGAGATAGAGCAAAGAGAAAAGTGCAGTGGGAGAAAAGTGTGTGAAAGGGGGACAGTGGTAGGACAATAATAATTTCAGATTTATTGCAGTTGAGTTTGAGAAAGTTATTTTGCATCCATGTTTGAGGCAGGTGGTTAGGTGGAATGGGTGGTTGTGGTGATGGTCTTGGTGAGAAATAGAGTCGAGTATCATCAGTGTAGTAGCTGAAGTGCTAGTATGGTGGTGAAAGCAGCTCGATTTAGGGCTAGACAGGGTTTATGACTTTGGTGATAATGGAGAGAAAGAGAGAGGAGATATAGGCCACTGGGGTGGAGGGTATTAGGTCCAGGGTGCAGGTAGAGGTCTTCATGCCAGTGATTGCCAGAGGAAAATAGGTGAGGTCTAGTGGTGATCTGGTGAGAGAGTAGTAGCCTGGGACCAGACGAATCTGCCAGTGCAAAAAAAAATATACCCACGGCGATTTGGGTCTGGCACCGCTCCGTTGTGAATCCATTTCCTGCTGCCGAAGTCTGGGGTGACCAATCAGGGCCCAGTATTCAAATATGGGTGACTGTAATTGGTAGTTGGTTGTAGGTCTAACCAATTGCTTCGAGAGCCATTGTTTTGATCCCGCCCTCTTGGGAAAAAAAATCCTCATAGAAGCACCAGACTCATATCCACGCGGTGATATAGTCTGGCTACGCGAGGCTAAGAGAGTAGAACAAACGATGGGTGACACTTGGGATTAGAGGTGGTGGAGGAGGTGGCCAGATAGGTGTGTATTGTGTGATTGACAAAACACATTCAATGATTCACATTTACTTGTGGTGAAGGAGGTGGTGATGCTGTCAACAGGTTTGAGGAATGTGCTTTTTGTGGAGAAAAGTTGACAGGGTTGATGCTGCCAGATGGAGGACTAGTGGGAAGTGCGAGTGCACTGCCGAGGGTTTTCTTTGTATTGCTGCTGGTGTAATTTATATGCATCCGAGTGGGCAGTGAGACCGGCCGGTTCCTTTGCCAAGCCATTCTAGCTGGCAGCTCTTGGATTTGAGGTGTTGGATTTTGTGTGTTTACTAGGGATCAGAGTGTGTGTGTGTTAGACACAGACTTGGTTTCAGCGGGAGGGAGCTGATTGAGACAGGAGGACAGTGCATTGTTTTAGTACATCTAACACACTAGAAAGGACCCCCCCCCCCCCCCCCCAAAAAAAAAAGCAAAGCAAATTGGAAAGTTAATTAGCCCTACCTGAGCAGTAAACTCAATTGTTAAACACATTGCTTATTTATTTTATCCATGGTGATGTTATAGGTGTACAGAACTGCCTCATATAACAGCATTCTCACATAAAACAAATCGAGTCTGCAACTCAGATTGTATTCATGTAATATACATAACCAGAATAGAATGAATGGAATAAGAACACGATTAAGGGTAGAGGAGAGAGAATGAGCTCCTGATTTTCTCAGATGTACCTGAATATATAACAGACACATCACACAGAGACAGCGGCTCTTAACTTTAATCCAAAAATGAGTTGAAATGAATGATATTATACTCACAACTCTATGCTCACAGCGTCTTCATCTAATTTTTAACCACAACAGAGACAACAGGAAGCCAGGGGAAAATGTCAGAAAGACTAGCCGAGATAGGCTGCTCTTGCCTGAGGGAGGCTTGCTGTTGTCTCCTGTGGTGACCCACATCTCAGAAATTGTCAGAGCAAATGTTCATGTAGACTCTATCTTGATAAAATGTACCACAGATTTAAGTTTAAATTACCATATTCTCAATGAATTATAACTCTTAAAACTGCAATGTAGTATTTCCACTGCACTGTAGTTGGTTCGTAACATTGATCCTTCACAGGGGACAGTTATTTCCTGTTGGTAGTTTTCTCATTCAGGTACCGCCTCAGAATAAATTATAGTTTCTCAAAACAGAGACTGTATAAAATCGTACTATAAATGCGCAACATCTCTGTCTGTCCGTCGTGTCTGTGAATGTGTGTGTCTGAAGTTCACATATCTCGAGACCGTCTTCAAACTCGAGACGAGGGAGTGCCATGCCCGGCATTGAGTCGGTCGGATAGGTGGTTGTCGAGGATCGTCCATCCATTGTGCTACAGCTTACATTTCCTTTATTTGACTGTGAGGACTTAGCTGTGAAATATGTTGTTTTGTTAATTTTGCCCATGGGCACAACATTGTCTTGTGCTGGTCCTGTGCTGCATGTGTCCTCAATGGTTAATGTGAAGCCCAGAGCTACATTTGTTGTTCTTATATACACAATGTGGGTGATAATGGGTGTGCTTGCATCTGGGAGTAAAAACCTTGAAATCTCTCCTTTTGACAGACTTTCAGACTGCCGTTAACAAGTGTGAGCGCTCCGAAAACCCAGACACGGTGCCCTACTTCTTTAAGGGGGTCTGTGAAGTAAGAACACTGTGTAACACAATCAGGTCTGGAGCATTTCGAGCAGTGGGTTCTGAAGTGAACAAAATCCTATTACATGTTCCAACACAGCATGTTGCCCTAAATTAGAATATTCCAGCAGTACAGACAGTTTTCTCCTTCTCACTCTCGTGTCATTGTTTGAGAATGGGCATCTTCAACGCCTTGCAAAGATCTTACAGCATTCATTTTCCAACCAGCTATACATGATAATGTGACGCAGACAAGACAGGTGGTTGTGAGGTGTTAGTTTAATCTACATAAGAACATTACTTTTTCACTCGAGTCTTAGAAAAGAGAGAGAGTAATTACTCTGTATCCATTCTGAGCTCCATTTTGCTATCTCCTCTTTGCAGCACCGAGCAATGCTCACCACAGACCTGACAAGAAGTGCCAATGCTTTTGCTGCTTTACTGACAATTCCTCAGTGTTTGTGCAAGGCAATTTAACTCATCAAGTCTCTCTTCTGTGCTTGTGTTGCACGGCCATGAAAAGGCACTGTTTGTGCTTTGAGACCTTGAAAGGGAAGCCATTAAAGCTATACAAATTTGATTTTGTCACGGCTTTGTGGGAACTCATTGTGCGGCACTTTTTTCAAGATTGCCATTGCAAACTTCACCCGGGCTTATGCAATCTGTTTCCTGCATTATAACGCAGAGGCCACCTTTCCCTTTTTAACCATCCAAAACCAACAGCTTGGTGTAGGACTGAATGCAGCAGATGTACAGTAAACGATGTAACTAACAGACCATAGAGCAGTCAGTCACATCATCTTTTTATTGTCTTTACCCGACCGTTAGGCCAGGAGGCGAAGACAATTGTTTCACCCCTGTCCGTGTGTGTGTCCGCGTGTGCCCCTGTGTGTATGTGTGTCTGTGTGCAGCTAATTTTGGACACCACTCGACCGATCATTAAACTACATTGATGATCGGATGAGGAGCCTTTGTCCTACTCCTCCCGCCCAACACTCCCTGCTGACACTCCCAAATTCTAATTATTGAGCCAAAAGCACACCACAAATGCAACAAATGTCATTGTTAAACCTGATTGTTTTCCTCAAATTAGGCATAAATTATCTTGTGAGTGCCTTAAAAATGTGGACCTTTCTTTTACAAAAATAAATAAATAATCCATACTGTATATCATTTATGCAACATCCAACACCAATTTGTAATTTCATGTTGAGGGCCTCTATAAAGCATACCTCCAAAAGTGCTTTCTTTTCTGCCCATAGTGGACACCACAAATGTGAAAAGTTCAACCGTATGTTGTAGGAATGCTGTTTCCCCCGCAGCTTCCTCATGTCCTTCTGGCTGCAACCCACAAGTTACACAGACATGTGCTCCTAGGAGCACCTTTTTCTAGTCTTTTAAATGAAATAGGCATACCCAGAAACAAGAAAAGAATGACATACAATAGATGTCATTGTGACTGGAGAGCTAGGACATATTATCCAATGTGAGAGTGTGTGACGCGTTGTGGGCTTGTATTTGCAAAAACTTTTGACAAAATGTAAAAGACGTGGAATGTTTTTGCAAACATTTTTAGACCACAAATGTTATGCTGGTCCCTGGCACTAACCTTGTGGTTGGACGTGGACATACAGTCAGTGGAAAAAGCATTCACATTTTTTACTTTAGTAAAAGTATCAATACTACAATGTAGAAAATGTAGAAATACTATGTTAGAAGTAAATGTCCAGAATTAAAAATGTACTTGAGTAAAAGTACAAAAACATTGGTATCTAAATGTACTTAAAGAACCAAAACTAGAAAGTAGGCTATTCATTATGCAGAATATCCCATTGCACAAGTTGTCAAATGTATGACATCTTTTGAAAATAGCAGATCTACAAGATCTGTGAGCTTGTAGATCGGCTATTTTCGAATGGACAAAATGTATATGAAGGTGAAGTGGGTAATGTAAGTTTTGTAATAATAATCGAAATCTACAAAGGAACTAGTAACTGAAGTTGTCAAATAAAGGTAGGCCTATTGCGCACATAACAGGCCTTCACATAATGTACATAGACCTACTGTAGTGTGCACATAACACTATAACTAGCAAGGTTAACATTAGCCTAGTACTGTAGTAGTTCAGGTGACACCTTGTCCAAACAATAACTATACAGAAAAAAGAAACACTGTGAAAACACGATCGCATCGTCCGTCATCAGCGTCATGGCTGAACGTCAACCTGCTTTTTGCACTTTCTCCATTACAACCCGTACATCTACATAAACGTTCAGGTTTCAAATATAAAGTGCTAACCACATGGCCATGGATGTTAAAATTATATACGGCCCGTCAGAAGTACCCGTGTCCTCCGTATTGTTCAATGAAAAGCATTCTAATTCGATCAGTGGCCTCTTTCTCCGAATTTTCTACATGCATTCAACTAAGCGACCCTAGCGGTTGGGAGGTGTATTGCACTCTGATACATTGTAACTGTATAAGGAAATGGCCGTCGATCGGATTAAAATGCTTTTTATTGAACAACACGGAATAAACAGATACTGTTGAGGAACCATACATATACGACATCTCTGGCAACACACACACACACACACACACACACACACACACACACACACACACACACACACACACACACACACACACAACCACAATAAATCAAGACAGCAGCGTCATGATCCTCACCCCAGCCAGCAACAACAACAACAAAAAGATTATGGCCTACCTTTCTTTGAGGTAAACTGTGAAGAATAATATTGCAAAAATAGTTCCAATCCAGTGCGTAACACACAAACAAAAACTCCTCATTTTGAGTCACGAGCGAAGAAAAAGTGTAGGCTTAATGTGTGTGTGCAACATGTGAGTGTGTGTGTTGTTGTCACGTGACTACTAGCAGCGTGCCTGCCGGCGCGCGCGCGCACGCACGCATGCACACACGCACGTACACACACGCACACGCACACGCGCACACACACACACACACACACACCCACACACACACACACACACACACACACACACACACACACACACACACACACACACACACACACACACACTAGTATAAGTACAATATTTGCCTCTGGATGTAGTGGAGTAGAGGTAAAAGTATTGAAAATTGGAAATACTCCAGTAAAGTAAAAAAAAAAATACCTCAGTACTTAAGTAGGCTACAGTACTTAACTTAAGTATTTGTACTTAGTTACTTTAGCTCTGTCACTGTCCCCCTGTAACCATTGAACGCCGACACACGCCCACAATAACAGAATATTAAAGTTTTCAATCTATCAGATGTACATCTATAGACAGACAACAAACTAAACAATATAATTGAGAACAGAAGTTTAAACACAGCTCCAGTCGCCCGCCCGGTGGTCGCGATGCGGTCGTGAGGAGATGCCCCACTGGCGACTCGTAGATCTGCTATTTTCAAGCTGGTGTAGGCAGCAGGTTCTCTGGTGCTTTTACCGCAGCATTCGCAATTTATATGAATGTTTTTATTTAGTAGCTGTGCATGTTAAAGTATTGAAGATTGTTAAACTCAGTCTAGGTCTAGGACAGCGGTTCTCAAACTTTTCCAGGACCCCCAAAATTAAATGTATTTGGCCGCGGACCCCCATCTAAAATATTTTGTTTCAGGGACCCCCCCCCCCCCCAGAAGCAAAGACTTGAGTTACAAATGTTCTCTTTAACAATATAATGTATATATTCAAAGGTTTGCACACATTTTCACGATTTTTCAAAAATAGCAGATCTACAAGCTCATAGCACGGCACTCGGTGCCGCGCTATGAGCTTGTATATCTGCTATTTTTGAATAGCCAAAGTATAAAAGGTTAAAATTATTGTGACGCTGTATTACCACATTTTTGCTGGGGACCCCCTACCCCCTCAAGGACACCTGGGGGCCCCCGGACCCCACTTTGAGAACCACTGGTCTAGGAGCTCTGAATTGGCATGTACGTGCTGTCCTTCGAACCCTCTCCTCGGGCAAAGGAGAGGAGCACGGCATGTGTGTCGCACGCACGCACGCACGCACGCACGCACGCACGCACGCACGCACGCACACACACACACACACACACACACACACACACTCTGTCTCTCTCTTTTTCATAAATAGTCAGTGTATATGTCGCTCAACTAATAGCGAAGCATCAAAGGGATGCCCGTAGACACATAGATATATATCTGTCTGTCTACGGGCTCCGGCCTTGGAGGGAGCGGGACTCCCGCAGTCAGTCTGCCCGAGACAGCAGCAGCTGAGCGGCGAGACGAGAGCTGAACGTCCGCGAAATAACAGGAAATACGGCAACATGATTTTTTCTTTAACTTGTTAATTTGTGTATATAAAATATAGATTCCCTGTCGAATCTCCTAATTACACCAACATTATTCTTGTGAAGTAGGTAGTTTGTGCTTTTTTATTAAGATGTATTAAGTTCGCTTTGGTCATTTCTAGCATGGGGAAACACAGAGTGGTGCTCCCCGTCACAGAGTGCCCTATGATGGGCTCATGGAGAGCAGCGTGGGGGGGTAGCGACCAGACGGCCCGTTCAGTTATTTAGCAGCTTGTTTATAAACATTCTGCTGATTTGTTTTCCATAAATAGGTTATGTAGTAACTCAATATAGACTTATTTCTCATCTACAGCTGCTATTTTTCATTTTTGACTTCATAGTGCGCATCTGCTCGCACAGCCCGTTTTTGTCTCGCCTCGAAAAAAGCTCACTTGAGGAGACTTGAGTGACAGCTCCTTGGACACGCCCAGTTTGATCAAAAAACGCCAAGTCAAATGGAGTATAGGCTTTTTTTTATATAAAGGCATCCTTTTGGTGTGAACGCAGCAGAAATAATGCTGACGACGGAGCCGTCGCCACTATGGAGAACTTTCAGCCATGTGTGTGTGTGTGTGTGTGTGTGTGTGTGTGTGTGTGTGAGTGGAAAGGGGTGGGGCTAGGCCTTAGCTGTGAAAAAGACCTCTGGTTCTCTCAGTGTCTGCAACTCAAATGGCCATTCTGTGTGTGTGGAATGTCTGACGTTGAATTGTAGGCGTGCACTCGGCAATAACCTTTATAGGTGGGCGGGGCTAAGAGGAAATCCTGGCATAACTTGAAGGACAAGATAGAGGACTGGATTCTCCAGTCAAAAAAGCTATGGCAGCATGCTTGTTTGATAGATCATTATGAATCATATCATTATATGTGTGGGCGGAGGGTGGAGGTGGGGTTTACAAGGCATTCAGCATTCATATCAGTAATGACCAATTGAAATCTAATATTTATTGTACGCAGCACAGATTTGATTGTCTGTATGTAATTGCCTTCATTGCCTGATTTGCAACATGCAAGTTAAATACCATGCATGCACTTATGTAATACAAAGTTCGGGCCCTGTGATGCCTACCACTGATTTGGTTATAGAAATAGAGGTTATGAACATCCACATTATGATTGAAAATATAATCATGCACCTGCTAATAGGTGGAGGTGTTTTTCAGAATGCCAATGGTAACGATTCAACCAGGCTTCTTACCATGATATTAAAATGTTAGATCTCAAAACTGTACCTTCAAAATGTGCCTATTCAACATGGTTCAAGAACCTTTCCTAGGCAGCATACTGGAAGTCTAAATTATGAGTTGTGCTATGCGATGTGAGGGTGGAGAATAGCCGGCACCAACTTGGGACTCCCTCCTATTCAGCATCAGGTTCCAGAGCTCTGCAGTGTTGTTAGCTCCGCTGTCACACCGCAGTGTGTCCAGGTATAGGTGTTGCGCTACCTTCCCCTCCTAGCTGTGCCTTGGGTAGAATCCCACAGTAGCAGTGGGCTCGCGATCATTTCCGGGTGCTTGACAGAGCCCAGCCAGCCTCAGCCTTCTCTCTCTGACCTTGTCTGTGACCTTGTCCGTGACGCGTGGGGTCTCGTAGAGGTCCAAGTTTATGAAGTCTATTGCACTTTAATGGAGGCAACCAACTGTTGTTTTATGTCCAAGGTCAACACACTTAAAAAAGTAAAACTAGATAAATAAATAACATAATTGGCTGGGGTACTTGATTTGATTTGATTTTATTACATTGTATTGAAGATCCCCTGTTAGCTGGTGCCATAGCAACCAGCTAGTCTCCAGCTGGAGTCCACATAAATAAATAAAAACATACAAACAAATAGTTGCAAATACAAAATAAAATGTCTTCCAAAGTTTGCAGGAGTGCCTCAAACTCGAAATGCCTCAAATCATGAACACAGCATGCAATTTCCCTGAAATTTTGCGCGCACATTCCCATTAGGCAGAGGAAGAAATACCATTTGAAAATTTTCAAATCAGCCTCATGGTGGCGCTATTACAGGCCAATTTGTGTGTTTACCTACAACTGCACCGATCTGTGTAAAACTTGTATGCACACTCCCTTGAGGTCAAGGAAAAACCTTTGCCCTGCATTTTTTACATCTGCCTTTTATAGCGCCACCACGAGGCCGACTTATGTTAACCACATTATTTCATACTACTCCTTCCAATTTTATCCAAATTTCACGCAAATCAGTACACATGATCTCTATAGTCATGTGATCAAGACGGATGTGTTTGATTTTTCATATTCCATCCTGATTGGCTAAGATTGACATCTAAAGTTTGCATTATTGGCTTGTTTTGAAAAAAAATCCGCAAATCATGAACGCACTGTCCAATTGCAGTCAAACATTGCATGCACAGGAGCACTTTTTCTAGTTTATATTGAAACTATTTGAGATGGCTGAAATACATGTGAAAAAAATAAGAGGAAAATACTACAGTGTTAAATAAGATATAATATCCTTTAAAAAAAGTTAATTTACCGTAGATGCAGCAAATTGCAGATTTCGAGGCAGATGCCGCCCCATAGGAGTACTTGCAGTGACTATTATCACTCTCCCCACTCGGCTTCCCTTCCCCGAACACCACGGTGGATTCAAACCCACAACCTCTGTGATGGTGGGCAGGCACTTTACCACTGTGCCACCCGAACACCCTAGATGGATGGATTTTAATGAAACTGAATGGCATGTTGTGATTAGGAGCGAAAACGCAGTACCACTTGCAATTAAATTAAATGGGCGTGGCCTATATGGGGAGTTGCTTCATGATCAGAGGAACCCAGAGAAAAATGTAATTGCCTGTACCACCGGTTCAACAGTTATAGGTCAAAACATGAAACGGCTGTAAGAAAACACAAAATGGCACAAAATGTAGTCAGCCCTACAGTATGGGGAATTAAGTCATGATCTAGGGAATCCAGGAAGAAAGAAAACTGCTTGTACTACCTATATGTATGGTTATACTGTAGTGCCACCATAAGGCCGATTTGAAACATGTGGTGTGGATGTTCTTTCTTGGCCTGGGAGTGTGCATGCAAAGTTTCGCGCCGATCAGTCCAGCGGTGCCCGAGATTGGCTGCTCACAGACATACAAAGACAGACACAGACAATCCCTGCCCCCGGCCTTTCCTGCCTGGCAGAGATGATAATCATTAGTAATTGTAATACTAGGAACATCTACAAATCAGCATTTGGGAGCTTTATCGATTGCTATGTTGTAATTAACTTGTGACAACCAAGCAGCGGCTTGGTAATCATTGCAATAAAAGCCAAAGATACTTTTGTGCGGCTCAGAGTACTAACAGTGCCTCACATTGCATCACTCGCATAACGCAAAGAACACTCTGGGGGATTATTACCATCATAAAGAAATACCACACTGTTTGCTCTCGCATGATTCCAACTAATTGGCCAAACATTGAGAATGCTATAGCCATAGGAAAGAGAACTGTATGCACAGGATTAGGGCGCTGCCCTTATGAAGACATGTGATAATTAGCATTGTCATTTGGAAAAGTGTCTGTTATTTTCCATTAAAAGTCTTTTAATCAGTTTTTCAAAACAATTATCAATTAGACAAGACAGCTGCATTGGCGCGATTGAGAGGAGATCTTTTCTGATGGCATCTCGTTTGTTACAACTAAGAATGGAAAATGTGACGCAAATGTGATATATGAGGGAAAAAAACATACAGACAGGGGGAAAAAATATTAATTTAAAAAAAATCATTCAGAAGCTGTGATGTGATGTCAAATTGCATGTGGCTTTTGGGAGGAGGACTGACTAAAAGGATGTCAGGAAGAATGAAGGGGTTTGTAGAAAATACTGCAGAACTTTTGCATTGATTTGAATGTTAATACCAAGTCCTACGTCAGTACAGTTCAGCCTTTATCTGTCACTCACTATACTAACTATGCTCCACTTTCATACTTCAAATCCTAACAGCCTTGACGTTTCATTGTTTATTAGGATCCCCGTTAGCGTTTGCCATGACAGAAGCTAATCTTCCTGGTTAATTCTATGTAATGTGAAATGCACTGCATTTATGACATGAGCTATAGACATGTTGTTTTGCTAATGTGAATAAGAGGTCCTGAACCAGGCCTAAAAGTCAAATGTCTGGAGTGGTCGTATACACCCACTTCAAAACAATCCAATTAAAGTGGAAGGTTGAGGGCAGAAGCAATGCATAAAGAGCATAGAAATTGCTTTTGTTGAAAACAAATCCTGCCATTGCCAAAATGGTATACATTGAATACATTATAATTTCAATACTTTTTCTTGTGAATTTGCTTCAGCACTGTCAAGGGGACAGAAAATTGTGCTTAAAGCTGCAACCCAGAACTTTTTTTTGTGTATGTGAATAAAACTTTACATTGACCATTCAGTATGGTAGTATGGTTGCCAGTCTTGTGGATTAACAGATTGGGCAACCGGCCTGCTCGGGAAAGATGCAAGTCAGGGACAATGCAAGTTGGAAATGACTGTCCCACCCGGTTTTATCAATTGTCAGCATAACCTTTGTACCAGTATGTCTGTGTTCCTTTTATAGCCATGCCCATATACTATATGGAGATCTCTGTCTGTCTGTCTGTCTGTCTGTCTGTGTATCTTTTATACCCATATATACAAATATCTCAGCATCTGTCTACAACCACCAATCCAACCGACTTCATGCCGGGCACCAGTCGCACCACACTCCCTAGGGTCCTTGGCAATACACGTGTCGAGTTTGAAGTCGATTGGTCAGGCAGTTTTTGAAATGTGTAGACAACAGATTCACTCACATGCTCTATTTTTTTGCACTCTCTTTCTTTTCTTTAAATATTTGTTTACGATTTCTATTATTATTCTGTCGTTGATATTATCTATGCTGCTGCATGCTGTCTGAAGGAAGCCAAACCAAAATAGGTTTTACTCTTACAGTACAGTACCTGTACACAAGATGTAAAGTACAACCTTGAACCTCGAACTCACACACATGCACGCAGAGATGTTTACAGAAGGATTTTGGTCCTCATCAGTCCCCTAGATTCAGAGTGGCGGTAGGTGACTTTGAAATTACAGCCAAGGAAGAAGTCACTTACTTAGGCTGTATATTGGAGTATGTCACTAAACGTTATCACAAAGATCAATCAAAAGGTAAAATGTTCAGTCAGAAAATTGTCTTTTATAGATAGAAGCACTTTTGAAATATTGGCTGGGGTCCTTGATTTGATTTGATTTCATTAAGGATCCCCCATTAGCTGGTGCCATAGCAACCAGCTAGTCGTCCTGGGGTCCATATAAAAGATAGACATACAAACAAATAAATACAGTTGCAAATAAAACAATTATTAAATGTCAGTACTCAACACACAATACACATTAATAAACATACAGAAAATAGAACAAATAAAGCAGAATAATAACAAATAAATGAATACCACAATAATCAGAAATATGAAAAGTGATTATTTATATTGAAACTAACAAATGAGATAGCTGAAATTACATGTGAGAAAAATAAGAGGGAAAAAAGAAGAAGATAGAAAGAAGAAAATACTACAGTGATTTAATATCGTTTTTAAAAAGTGAATTTACTGTAGATGCAGCAGAGGTTTCGATCCAGGTTATTCCAAAGAGAAAATGACCTATGAATAAAATATCTCATTAAAACATTTGTTCTTGGATGAGGCAATACAAGCTGCCCATTGCTGGAACCTCTAGTGTTATGAGGGTATTACTATAAACAATGTGTTAATGTATAAAAACAGGAGTTGTAGTGCTCATGACTGACTTGAACAGTACAATGTAAAGACAACCTGTAATCAACTGTAAGCCAGGAGAGACAGGCATGCAATACGGCTCACATTAGATTAAATATGCCCAATGCCATTTTGATTGCCTGCACACCCTGGTGCTCTAGCATCCCAAAGATCGTTAAAAATAAGCTACAGACCTAGCAAAATGAATTAGTTAGACTGATCCTTAAACTCCACCTAAGAACACATCTTCTCATTTGATTAGCCTCAAGTGGCCCTGAGTGGAGAGAGAGAGTATCACATATTAAAATGTGTTGGCCCACAGGAGTGTAAACAAGGTGGTACACATATCTAGTAAATTACTTTTCTAAGGTTTGTGAAATTTGTAGGTTAGTAAATAGTATACATGCAATTAATGTAATCAATCAATCAATATTATGCCTTGGTCCTCGTTTTGGATAGCCTACCCTACTGTACATACTCTTTATGGGAGTTCTATCAGCTTGAGACGAGAAAAGGAAAATCATCTAGGTATGGCAAGGCAAGGTAATGGATTCAGGATACTGATATTCACTTTCCTGTTTCACCATTACTGTGCTTCATGGAATGTCATGTTTATCTATTTTAAGGTGTTCAGCAGATGTGCTACGGGTGGCAGAATATATGGCTCTATGGTAGTTTACTAAGTATCAGTCCCTGCGACAGCTGTGTGTCCTACAGGATGTCCTTGAGCATCACCCTGAGCCTCTGTCTTCTTACTCATCACTTGTCCTGGTTGACGTTGTCAGCTAAATTCCTAACAGGTGCAGCCAAACAGCCTGACAGTACACTGCCTAATGCAGAACGTATAGGGTTGATTTAAAAGCCGAGGGCACATACACATGCTACCTGGGAATAGATGGCACGTCCCATTTCCACATCCCAAATTGTCACAGGTGACGTCGCTCTCCAGGATTGCAGCAAAAAAATTTAATTAGTTTCCTTGTAGCAGGCCTTTATCAATATTAATAAGGTAGTGACGTGCATTACCCTGGCCTACTACTTACTCATTTAAAACGTCAACCAACAAGATAGCGCTCCAAATATATCCACAGACAGAACAGAACCGCTTTATAGTAACGAGCTTGAATGAAGTATCTGTCACATTGTGACTTTTGCAGCCATTTCATGGAGATGGATGAGTCAGAGTTGACTCATTTTAGCAATTTGTGTTGAGAGTCATTTTTATCTCTCCCTTTGTCATTCTTGAAAGGTGTGACATAGCCATGGGAAATCAATGGCTAATTTGATGCAATTGTATGAAGCGTTTGAGTCATATTCAACTCCCTGTGCAGTAGTTCTTAGTGAGTGACACTTTAAAATAATGGTGTTTTTTCTCCAAGTCTCATGACATTTAATGCCTTGACCAGACCACTTCTGAGGCGGGGGAAAAAAAGTGGACCTAATATAATTTCTAATCCCTTGTAGATAGCCTGTGGTCACAAGGTCTACATTTCAGCATCAATTAATGCATTAACATGGTTAACAGACTCCTCTCCAATGTGTAATTCTGCACGCAGCCTCTCTCATGCAGCTCAAGGTTGTTATCACAGCTTGCTTATTAAAGCAAGTAGATACAAAGTAGTCTAAAAACAAATCTAGTGGCTTCAATGAATGGACTGTAGTCAGGGCTGCCAACAAAAATGGAATGGGCCCCGGGAAAAGTCCAGTGAATGTGCCCTCAGAAAATCTGCTTTACTCATACTGTATCAACATGTGTGTGTGTGTGTGTGTGTGTGTGTGTGTGTGTGTGTGTGTGTGTGTGTGTGTGTGTGTGTGTTCTCCCTCCTACATGAACACACATTTAAACAGAGAGACTTACACAGATAGGGGGCACACAACAAATACGCACGCAGCACCTGACACAACACACACACACATGCATGCACGCACGCACACATGCACGCACACACACACACACACACACACACACACACACGCATATTCATAGCAGCGTAGTGTACTGTAGAGTCCACTGTTACTGTAATATTTCCCAAATTTATCATGCTTTCGACCATACAAAAATGTCTCACATGCTAATTTGGCATATAATAAATAACATGTTAGTATAGATTTTCTGACACAGCCCATCACAGCCTCTAACCTTTCTACTGCCAATGATCCCTTGAAAAAAATAATATAATAATAGAAATTGATATTAATGTTAATAATATTAATTTGATTGATTCATTGATTGATTGATTGATTGAATTAATTACGTATTGCTATATCCAAAGGAACCATACTAAACTTATTCCCGTTGCACCCGTTCTCAGAGTACCCAGTGCGGTACCCACTAACATACGACCGATTGGCAAAATAAAATAATAACAATTGACAAACGTGACGAAAGCTCCACCAATCCGTGATGCCAACGGGTTGGGTTAGACAATCAGGGAAGTCGGTGCCTACTTCACCCCGAAACACACAGAGATTTGGTGTGTCCTCCTCAGACCCGCAAACTGCCCCTGTTCTTGGATATCATTGGTCCGACTGAATTGCCCAGACAGACACACAGACACACACACACACACAGAGTTTTGGTGGATTTATAGATTTACATGGTGGCCATGTTGCTCATACATATTGAAGATGGGCCAGTTAGCCAAATTGTTTGCCTTTATGTGCAATCCTCCTATATCTAATTATCTCTTCACTCGTTTTTCAGCTACACTCCAATATGGACAGAGGCGGTGGCAACGTGAAGTACATTCTCACAGGGGACGGGGCAGGCACCCTGTTCCTGATCGATGAAAAGTCAGGGGATATTCACGCCACCAAGCGGCTGGACCGGGAGGAAAAAGCCATGTACACGCTCCACGCCAAGGTTGTGGACAGGAACACGAATATTGATCTGGAACCAGACACAGAGTTCAACATCAAAATCCATGATATCAACGACAATGAGCCAAAGTTTGAGAAGGAAATCTACTTTGCCAGTGTTCCTGAGATGTCCGAAGTTGGTAAGTGAGATAATTCAAAAGATATTGAGAATGTTGGGAATATGTTTGGAAGTTTGTTGCTTAATTAAAGTGTATATGGCTGTACGGGCACTACAAAAGATATGACCCAATGGCTGATGTAGCCAATCATGTTTTCTTCTCTCTAGTAACTAAATTGCTGGGAGACTTCTGGCCCGTCTGGGAATAGGTTCCATTGTGTGTAACTGAAGAAATCATTATATGCAGTAGTAATTAAGCAATAATACACGAGAGGCCATTGTATCGTGATTGTACCACAGGTGTTGTTGTCATTATGACAAGCAGAGTGCCGTAAATGCCCAAAGCCCTTGGATATACATAGTATATATAGCAATATACCATGGCTTAAGTGCAGTGAGAGTGGATAAAGGAGGGCTTTTACAACGACTATGAATGTAATCATGCTTGTTGAACATAACAGTATACTAAACTGGTAATCATGGTTCTGCTAAATAATAGGGGGTGGTCAGACCGGACCTATAATAGGGTATTTGCTGTGTTTCTGGGCATTTTGGACACAATCAATCATGTTTGATATCATCATCCATCTTTAGTCCTGACTTTAACTTTGTGAAACCAACAGCCACGTCGGTTGACAAGAAAGAAACATTACACCAGGGGTGTGCTGTAAAATAGCACAACCCATGCACGAGCGAGTATTGAGATTGTGATTTTACAGTACTGCATGGAGATCACCAATTAAAACCCAAATGAGTCGTAATTATACTTGCAATACATAATACATTGGACCTTACTCTCATGAATAAACATTCATGAGGAGCTCACACTCAGAGAAGCACAAATCTCCACCTGCAGTCACAGCCCAATAATAATACTTAACCTGTGTGACACAGTTATGTCTCTCTTTCTCTCTCTCTCTCTCTCTCTCTCTCTCTCTCTCTCTCTCTCTCTCTCTCTCTCTCTCTCTCTCTCTCTCTCTCTACTAGTTGATCCCATTTGCTGGACATTACATAACCTGTCAGTGTGCACAAAAAATATGATAATGATCGGTGTACTCCTGGGATTAGCTGTGGACAGACAAACACAGACAGGGGTGACAAGTCTGACAACATAACTCCCTGCATGGCGGAGATAATTAATATAATAACTTTTTTTTTTTTAATTCTCTGTCTGAATTTGTATTTCGCACATTTGATAGGCAACTGTAGTCTAGTTAACGACGTATGTGAGCTACCATAGCAGCCTCCCTCAAACTAAAATGAGGCTTTTCATATCCTTATGTTATGTTTTTGTAGCTTTGTAGCTGCTGTAGCTTTTGTAGCTGCTACAAACATCGGATGTATCTCTGTATCTTCATGTCGCTGGTAATGGTAGTCTGCATCAATGTAGCTTCCAGTGTGATTGCAGCATCAGACCCAGAACCAGGATTCTGATGAGACCCCAACGTGATGTCACAATTTGCCTTTCCTGTGTGTCTAGGAGCAGCCTACGAAAAGCTTAATGCTGACATTCACGGTCACGTGATTGATCCAAACACCTTCCCCCTGTGCATACAACGCTTGTGTGCAACATCGGTGCATTGCAAATTGCTTGCAACAGTAACAGATGTTATATGTAGCGGTGTTTCGGACGTTTGTACCGGACTGCACGGTGGCATACCGGCTGTGTGCCTTGCAGTATGTTAGCCTATTGCGGCCTTGTCACAGTGTGATGTGATCGCAATCCTTTGACAGCTGAATAATACACTTTGTCCGGATGATTGTTTTGTCCATGCACTCTGTGTGTATAAAATATTTGCATTGACATCAGCCATGTCTAAAATTCTGACAAAGGGTGACAATGGTGACAACCATCCGATCCAAGACGTCCAGTCCGTCCATGTGATGTGCAGTACTCAGAATGCAAAGATTTATATTTTGGGTGGTCTGATAAACAGTGCATGTAGCTTTTCCAGCCGTGCACCTGTTGCCTGTGCAGTTGGAGACACTCCCCTCTTTAAATGCATGGTTCCAACTGGAGATTCATTTATTATTGTCTCCGCCAGGCCGAAAGGCATGGCAAGAGAGTATGTTTTACCTCCTGTCCGTCCGTCCGTCCGTCCGTCCGTCTGTCTGTCCATCTGTGGACAGCTAATCTGCCGCACCGGTGGCTTGTTCGCAGCGAAACTGTGCACACACACTCCCTGGATGCCAATTCAGAACCTCTGGCCCTGTTATAGCACCACCAGGAGGCCGCATATTGCAAAACACATTTTTTCACAGTACTCCTACAGATTTTGTCCAAACATCACGCAAATCGGTACACAGTATCTCTATAGTCATTAATTAAACGAAACAGGTCTTTTCATATTCCATCCTGATTGGCTAAAAATGGCTTCCAAAGTTTGCAGGACTGCTCCGTTTTGAACAAAATGGCTCAAATTATGAACACAGCATGTAATTGCCGTGAAACTTTGCACGCACATTCCCACTATGCCGAGGAAGACATGCCACTTGAGCTTTTTCTAATCAGCCTCATGGTGGCGCTATAACAGCCCGATTCGTGTTTTACCTATAACTGAGTAAAACTTTGTATGCGCACTCCCTAGAGGTCAAGGAAAAACCTTTGCCCTGCATTTTTCACATCTGCCTTTTATAGCGCCACCAGGCGGCCGACTTATGTAAAACATATTTCTTTACAATACTCCTTCCAATTCTATCCAAATTTCACGCAAATCGGTACACATGATCTCTATAGTCATGTGATCAAGGCGGATCTGTTTAATTTTTCATATTCCATCCCGATTGGCTAAGATTGCATCTGATCTAAAGTTTGCAGGAGTGGCCCGTTTTGAACAAAATGCCGCAAATCATGAACGCAGCGTCCGATTGCGGTCAAACTTTACACGCACATTCACACTATGTTGAGGAACAAATACTACCCTTTTAACATTTGCCTGTTATAGCGCCACCAGCAGGTCTAATTCAGCAAAACATATGTTTTGAACAAAATGCCTCAAATCATGAATGCAGTGTCCGATTGCCGTGCAAGGCCTAAGAAGAAATGCACCCTTTTCACATTGGCCTATTATAGCGCCACCAGGAGGCCACAATAACCTACCAGACCTGGCGGAGACCTGTGCTCCGAGGGGCACTTTTTCTAGTTATATATATTTTTGTTATGTAGCCTATAGAGCTTTTCAGACTCAGCCACTGAGGTGAGAAAATTGTCTGTAGATATTAAGCCTCTTGCCAACGAATGGCTCAGCCATCTCAGTACCATGCTGTCCGCCAACTGTTCACCAACAGGCTGTGTCACACCTTTCACAAGATGTGGGAAAGTGTTCAACGTGTACTTTGTTTCTACATTGGCTGCCACCCAGAACTTTATTCCAAATTCCAAACCAACCAAATTATAGCTATAATAATGCATGGAGTGACACCATGCTTTGGTAGGGAACAAAACTGCTCATCAACAGTACTGTTTTCTCCAGGTCTATATCAGGCAATACTGTTGGCAACAAACGTGTTCCAAATGTGTCTTTTTCAAGGAATGCAGCATGATTGTTCTTGTTCATCAAATGTGTCAATGTGTCTTTGCCTCGGTACGGTATCACTGAAAACTGGATTACAGAAGACCAGTAGTATCTTGGATATGTCTGCCAGTTTGTATCCCTAAAAAATACTGTAAATACAGTACCCTTCAATTCATTGAATGACAGGTGCCAGTTATCTGCCCCATCTCTGCTGGGCTTCTGCTGTTGTACTATTTAGAATCTGCTCCCACATTTCCATGTCAAGCACATATAGAAAACTGCTCAGAGGACATGAAATGTTGCGCCCGTGCGATATGTAATTTGTCATTTCAGAGTTTGAATAGAATCATAATAGCCCTGCCTGCAGTCAATGAATGTGGATGCTGTAATTTGGATTCTAGTTGTGCTGGTAATATTACTGACGAGCTGGTGAACTGCACTGGATTCATAGTTAATCCATCGTATAATGATGTAGCACCACCTCACTTCAAAGGAAAAAGTACAGTCATCCCAGCAGGCATCCCAGCACGTGAGAGCATCAGCAGCTACACAGCCAAAACAAACAAAATGGAGGTCACTAGGCCGGTAATTGACAGTTTAGTTTTTTTAGTTTTATTTAGTATTTCAGTTTTTATGACAAAAGCCGGAGAATATGATTACATCCTGGGTGGTAATATCACCCCCCCCCCCCCCCCCCCCCCCCCCCCCCCGCTCTCTCTCTCTCTCTCTCTCACACTCTCACATACACACTCACTCACACTCACACACACACACACACACACACACACACACACACACACACACACACACACACACACACACAGACACACACACACACACACACACACACACACACACACACACACACACACACACACACACACACACACACACACACACACACACACACACACACACACACACAATTACCGACATTGGCAAAAGGTGGGCTGGGTAATGGTAGCCTGGTATACCCTCCCTCCGGAAATCTCATTTGTAATTTATTTCAGGAGTGAGTCTGGCATGATCGCCCATTCGGGCTGTGGGCTGGAGTTGGGCGGGAGTAATACCGTTGACTGACAACCCCTTCAGCCAATCAGCAGTGTTCCCCTTCAGCAGTGCATTTTTACCACCTCCAGACTAATGTGACGCAACAGGACTTTTGAGACAGCCATGCCCAAAATAGGTTGCCTTATTCGGATACATGCGTGTCACTGCCCGCCCCTGCCGATTCTCTGATTTTTTTCTTAAATAGGCTCTGTCATGATTAATTGACCACATATATGAAATTAAACAACTAAATTCTATCCGAACGATATCTTAAAAGTAAATTCCGTGTCTCAAAAAAGAAGTTAAAGAGAGTTTTGAAGTTTTAAAAGAGAGGCGAAAACAGCATTTTGGTCGGCTGCACTTGGATCCATTCGGGTTCACTCGAACTCGCCACCTGATTGGCCAACTTTCGCTGTCAATCACAGAACGATGAGCGAGGAGGGGCTTTACCAGGCTAAGGACGCTGATAGGCTCGTCCAATTGGTGGAGGACGCCGAAAAGCCAAACAAGCCTTCATGCCAGACTCCTTCCTGAAATCAAATGGAAATTAGATTTTCCGGAGGGAGGGGCTTTACCAGGCTAGGGTAATGGTGCCACCTACATGGCCAAAATATAACTGGAACTATCCAGACCACTCAAGTCACCTGGGACATGTGTTGATTTCTGTGCCCATAAATCAAAATGAAATAATTTTATGTTTGCCACTGCTTTTTATTCAGGTATTTGATTCATTTTAGCTCTCACTTTTTTGGGGGTCTGTTTTCTGTTAACTGTTTAATGACTTTGTAAGTGTATTATTGTATTTAAATGTCCTTTTATAGTGTTTCTTTTGCACTTTCTCTTACTGATACGCACTTTTAATTGGCTTGTCGTTGAAATGTGCTATACTAAGGTACACTGGCCTTGGGCTTTTGAAGGGGGTGAGATTTTTCTTTTCCTTTGGCTATTTTTAATGTAATATTTGTTTGGTCAGGCTCATTAAGCAATCACAACAAATAATGTCTTTTTCTAAATTGTATAGCCAATGGTAAATATTGAAATGTTATATTGTCATTAAGGCATTATAATTAAGGCTTTAATTATAACAAATTGCCATGCATATAAACAAAGCCTATGAAAAGCAATCAAGGCAAACAAAAACAAATACCCCAATTATGAAAATAAATAAATAAATAAAAACCTGCTAATTAGTACATGGGTAAGAGCTAAATCTAAACCTAAAATTGTCTTCATGACAAACTAGAAAAGTGTGCTCCTCAGCGCACAGATCTCCGCCAGGCCTGGTTGGCCTAGGGCTGTATCAGTAGGCCTATGTAACTCTTTATCATGTTGTGCAGCCGTCAAGACTCAAGGAAGCTGCGGGGGGAAAGAGCTCCACAGAAGAAGCTCAGTGGAAGAGAATTTCCCATTCATTCACTCTGTGGACGTTTCAGAAAATCCTTATACGCAAAATCCATAAAAGCCTGGAAGCCAAGTCAGCCAGGCTCCTGGTGCATCATGAGCATGAAATATTTGATTGTGTTCATAAAAAACTAAATGGAAAACGGAGAAAAAAAAGGTGAAGGTGCAAGACTGTACATACATAATTTAAGAATGAAGGAGTGTCTCCCTTAAGCCATAAGCCTTTCTAGTGCTTCCAGCCAAAACGTTTGTTTAGATAGCTTCTTTTTAACTTGAATTGTTGCCTTTATTATAGTTTGTGTTATAGTGTTGTAAAATATTGCAGCTGATTGGGAGTGATTTTAACATTTCCATAGTAATGCGAGCTCCACCAATGACGTTTGCACATGGAAACTGACTGGGAAGCTCTATAGAGTATGACATGCAAACTCTATTTCCCTATAGTACTGAAAATCTAGTTAGGTGGAAATGGGTGGAGTCGTGTCATGATCCAAGGGATCCAAGGGAGTTATAGGCTTGTTATAGGCCCACCATTAGGTTGATTTGAAAAGGTGGGCTTGGGTCATGTCTACCCACCACACCACACACCAATCTATAGGCTGATAAACCACCTTGTATGTGATGGGAGAGAGCATGTGCTGGTTAATGAAGCACGCCAGCCATGAAGCTGGCTCCCCTTTTATGGTGTCAGTGCAGGGACAAAGTGGGACAGATGTTCAGGCATTCATTAGTATGCATGGAGACATTCTGCCCCAAACACGACACAGCGAGGTCCCTTGCAATACCAAGGACAATGTTTTTAATGTGTGGTATTATTGAAGAGGCTTGTAAGGATCAACTAAAGCACTTGGAAAAGACATTACTCAAAATGGCAAGATATCGGATAGGAAACGAGATAGAAATTAAGCTTGCAATCCTGAGTTTATTGTTGTTGATTTAATACACGGTTCCTTTCTAACACCCACATTTCCTTCAGCAAGAGGCTGAAAATGCCTCATAACTTGATTGTGATTTGCTTTCCAGTCTTCCAGATAGCAATGTGTAATAGTAAAAGCATTTTGTATTTGTTTATTTTCAATATTATTGTTATCTTTGAATGGGGGGTGTGTTTGCTTTTGGATAAAGTCTTTTTAAGAAATGGAAGAAAGGACACAAAAAGGCATACGCACCTAGGCTTGTGCAAATGAAAAGCAGTTGTGGTATAACAAAACTCAAACATTCACATTTGTGTTAGTATAGTCTTGGAATAAACATTCCCACAATTGCATCTCAGCATTCCATTCATTTATAACAGCATACAATAGGAGCTTTGCTGTTCATGTGTGGCAACTGCTTTATTATCCACTGCTATAGTGCTTGGCAATGTGTCGTCACCATGTGTCGTGGCATAGTAGCTGCAGACATACTGGTGGGAGTCGATGTTAAGTCAACCTGTTTATCCCCCACCAAGATGTCCACCGTTGCAAATGACACTTGTTGACGCCCCCTTCAGGATTTTTTGCTACGCACTATTGGTATGATGGTCATTCATGCTTATTAGTTTCCAGAGTGGTGATGGGAATCAGTAGACAGCTAACTTTTAAAACACATCAAACACATGCGGTATATGCGTTAGATACTGTAAAACTGTTTTTAATGATGAACAATGATGAACTATTTGCTATCAATGTTCATGTGAATGGTTGATGCAGTTTGTCAAACTGTGGGCTCATTTATGTGTGTGTGTGTGTGTGTGTGTGTGTGTGTGTGTGTGTGAAAGAGAAATCCAACGCGCTTCAGCCAGTTGGAGATACAAGAGCTCGTCGGTGCTCAACAGGGACAGCTTGAATCGGAGAGAATAATACCTGGGCACGTAGAGAGACTACCCAAATAACATACTGGAGCACTCAACTGGTCTGCACATATTTATTATTTAGCAGGGGTAACCGACGTTTCGACTTGCGTCTTCCTCAGAGTCAAACAGGATATAATACTGTATGTATGTGTGCCGGGAACACAATCGATTGGTTGAACATGCTCTTGAAATGTATGCGGCCGATAGGCTGCCATGTTAAGTGGTCAGGTGGGTGGGTAGCAAACGTTATGAGATTTTGAGAAGCACCGGCATGCAGTACGTTGTTATGACTGCCAATCATATTGATACCTTCTGGCCTTCCTCAAAAAGGATTTTAAAGGGACAGCAGAGTGTGCATTTGGTTATCAACACATTTGAACGTGAGCTGATTTTGTACTTTTTTGACAGGTACCTCTGTTGCCATGGTAACGGCCAATGATGCTGACGATCAAACATATGGGAACAGTGCCAAGCTTGTCTACAGTATCCTGCAGGGACAGCCATATTTTTCTGTGGATTCTGAAACTGGTAAGCTATCGCACACCAAACATACATGAACACGGTTAGCTATCACCCATCAGACATACGTGAAAATGGTTAGCTATCACCCATCATGTGAAAATGGTTAGCTATCACCCATCATGTGAAAATGGTTAGCTACTGTATCACCCATCAAACATACATGAAAATGCATGTGCTACACCCTGCCGGTGGCTGGTGACTCCATCCCGATGAGGCTTGTGATTGTTTTGTCTGCTCCCTCCCAAGGCAAACTGTGGGAGTCAGCAGTGACATGGACCATTTAGTATAGTATAGTAAAGGGGACAAGCTCATGAATGGCCTTGTGGAAAGAGTGTCCGCCCTGAGAGTGGGAGGTCGTGGTTCAATTCCCCGGTCGGTTCATACCAAAGACTATATAAATGGGACCCAATGCCTGCTTGGCACTCAGCATCAAGGGTTGAATTGGGGGTAAGTCCCTACGACATACTAGGGTCACGTCCAGGGTGTGTACTCCTACATCATGGCTAGGGGGTGTACTTGTACATCAAGCTGGCTCATGCTACAGGAGATAATCTCCTGCCCTTTTGGCCACTTGGCTCGGCAAGACTTGAAAAGCGGCATAAAACTGTAGGCTGATTTTGAAGTTTGTTTTCCAGTTGTGTTTTACAGCAGGGCAAACACATGGCAGGCTAATAAACAACACACCTGAATGCATAATGGGTGTGTTAGGGCACGGTCATACATACGCTTCAGAAGAGTCAGGGTCCCATTCACTTCCATTCTATGGGAGCAAGGGGGTGGAGCATCCGGTTGCTGCATTTTGACGGAACACTTTTAAGATCTGAAGCGTGGTGTTAAACATTGGTGAACTTTAACAAGGCATCAACCTATAGGAAAGAAGCACAGTGGGTACGTGACCCCACTTGGCAGGGAATTTGTTGATAGAGCAATTGTGGTGTAGGTAGAAAGGAAACCCAGAACAATTATAACTAATTGATTTGGTCGCTTGGCTACTGTGCTCATTCTATTCTGTGGTACATTGCAGTTTGGTTGAGGGGAGTGCCATAATAAATCAGTTAAGTATTACAGGGAGTATATTCTAAAAGGCCAAATGCACTTAGTCCATTTTATCCTCATTCAAGGTTGATTTCTTTCCTTTTTTATGACCAATGGTACTCTCCATTGTCTAATGTCCATTGGCATGACACCAACTGAAACATTCACACGTGCATGCACTGCAACCTTGACGTTCTCTAGACATTAACTGAGTGCACTCGTCTGTACAGTACATAGAGAACATTATTAATTGTCCAGCTTGGAGTATAAATAATGTAAATTAGTTTGTAGCTCAATGTCAACATTAGTATGGTAGAAAAGAGGAGTTGTTTGTGTTTTAAAATGTTTAATTATTGATCACATAAATGTGATATTTTCAACCATAGTTATTAGTAGGCCTAGTTTATTTTTCTGAATAAAATGTACCCCCCCCCCCCCCCCCCCCGTATTCCCATATTTGCACCCTGATTATAAAAAAGCTGTGTGCGAAATATACTAAAAACTCAATCATCATAGTTGATGTTGTGCATGGGTGCGTCAATGGGAGACTGCCAGTTAAATGTCAAGCATATTTAACACCTAATTTTAATATCTGTCATGTTCTGTGGAAGGTAATTAACCACTTGAAGATGCACTCCAAACAAAATTGTGTTTTTTTGTTTGTTTGTTTGCTTGCTTGTTTTCTTTGTGGTTAATGTGTGTTTGAAGCATACCGATAAAAATCCTGATCTTGTAAGGCACTTTGCATATTTCTAAAGCATTAATATGGATTTTTACCTCCAAAAACTGGCTTTCAGACCAGCACTCCCTGAAAGCTGTTGTGGTGTTGTGCAGTGCCTGGGTTCAATGCATTACACCGTCATCCGTCTCACATCAATCAAATCCTTTCAAAAGATTCATATGCATAAACAGTGACATGCATGCGCATGTCTGTAGGCTACTCAGCCTCAGATTGGACAACAGACCTAAGGCCCTAGAATAGGTATTCTAGGGTTCAAGTGGTTAATAAAAAGGATCCCATTTCATCTCTGCATGTCTCCCCTCATGCTACTGTAAGTAGGAGGAGCTAATGCTTGCATTAACCAGACACTACCCCTCGCCTAATAAAAAATACTATTCACGGTTGTGTGAGAACACGTCTGACACACACATGCTCCTGTTGTGTGCTACATGTGTGAAATGGCAACACCGGACAATGCCCTGACCTGATTCCCTGGACAGTCCATGTGTGAGAGAGGCACTAGTGTGTTAGAAACAAAAGCTCTATTCAGATGGCATGGAAAGCCCTTGGGTCTGAAACCCCATCCATATGGAGCTTGAAAAGGAGGATAAATGCTCCTACACAATATTATATACTCCTTAAAGACGACTTTGTTGCTGATATTGTGAGAATAATTACACATTGACCTTTATGTTTCTGATTCTTTTCTATTTCATTCCTATCGTACATTTCTTTTAATGCCTTCTGGTGCCTTTGAATGCATTTCTATCCTCATGTAAAGAACATTACAATTGTACACTTTGTGTATGAAATGTGCCGCACAACTTCCTATGAATTACTTGTGCTGCTAAAGTTAAATGTTCTCTTCAGGCACCATCAAGACGGCCCTACCTGGCATGGACAGGGAGGTGAAGGAGAACTACCAGGTTGTGATCCAGGCTAAAGACATGGCTGGACAGATGGGGGGGCTCTCAGGGACCACCACGGTCAGCATCACTCTGTCAGATGTCAATGACAGCCCGCCGCGCTTCGCCAACCGTAAGATGCTTTGTCCCCTTTTCTCCATTCTCTCTCTCTCTCTCTCTCTCTCTCTCTCTCTCTCTCTCTCTCTCTCTCTCTCTCTCTCTCTCTCGATCATATTGATTTTGCAATACAAAATATAGATCTTTTTTTCTATTTCATTTGTGTCTATGTATTCTACGTGCACACACACACACACACACACACACACACACACACACACACACACACACACACACACACACACACACACACACACACACACACACACACACACACACACACACACACATACACACACACACACACACACACGAAAAAGTGAAGATTCATAATGATAAAATGCTCTCTACAGATTCCTTTCGTATGACGGTGGTGGAGTCTAAGGACATCGGCGACACGATTGGTCGGATCAAAGCAGACGACCCAGATGTTGGACGCAACGCTGAGATGGACTACAGCATTGTTGGCGGTCACGACATGTTCAACATCGTCACAGACCAGGCCACGCAAGAGGGGGTCATCACAGTTAAAAAGGTAAATGTCACTTCTTACACATCTACAAAACATAGTTGTCCTTTGTGGAGCATATTGTATCCAGAGGGTGCCAGTAGTTTGGTTCAAGAGCTGAAAGTGGGTCAGGTGGGTCGGTGTTTTATCAGGGCCACTGAAAAAACTAAATGGTTTGGAATGTGGGATCTGACCTACTCTGCGACGCGTTGTGAGCTTGTCGATCTGCTTTTTTCATGCGGAATTGCTTTCCCCACAATAACAGACCCACCTCGACCCAATACCATCCACCTTCGTCATAGCCTCCCCTCACTCACATCACTAATCACTAACATAATAAACTCCTCCCTGTCTACTGGCTCTGTCCCTCCTGCCCTCAAGCTGGCTGCCATCACCCCCATCCTCAAGAAACCCGGTCTCGACCCCAACATCCCCAATAACTACCCATCTCCAACCTCCCCTTCCTCTCAAAAATACTTGAACGCACAGTTGCATCACAAATCAAATCCCACCTACACTCCAACAACCTGTATGAAACCTTCCAATCCGGCTTCCGTTCACTCCATAGCACCGAAACCACACTCCTTAAAGTCACCAACGATATCCTCCGCTCCGCCGACAATGGTTTCCTCTCCATCCTCATCCTCCTGGACCTCAGCGCCGCATTCGACACCATCAGTCACTCTATCCTCATATCACGCCTCCACTCCTCCCTCGGCTTATCCGGCACTGCCCTCTCCTGGATGAAATCATACCTCTCAGACCGCCAGCAATACATCTCAATCAACAACTGCACCTCCCCCACTGCCCCAGTCACTCACAGAGTCCCCCAGGGCTCAGTGCTCGGTCCCCGACTCTTCACCATCTACATCCTTCCCCTCGGACAGATACTACGAAACCACGGACTTCAATTCCACTGCTACACTGACGACACACAAATATACCTTTCCACCAAAACCATCACCGCAACCACCCATTCCATCCTCACCGCATGCCTCACAGAACTCAAAACCTGGATGCAAAACAACTTTTTAAAACTCAACTGAAATAAATCTGAAATAATCATCATCGGCCCCGACTCCCTCACCCGCTCCACCCAGGACTTCTCACTCAACATCGACGGCTACCTCATTAAAACCTCACCCCACATCCGCAACCTTGGTGTAATTTTTGACCCCACCCTGTCATTTCTCCCGCATGTAAACAACATCACCAAAATAGCCTTCTTTCACCTCCGGAACATTGCCCGTCTCCGTCCCTCCCTGACATTTTCCGCTGCCGAAACCCTCATTCATGCCTTCATCTCATACCGGTTAGACTACTGCAACAGCATCCTCCACGGTATCACCGCCAAAACCCTCAATAAACTCCAATATGTACAGAACTCAGCCGCCCGCCTGCTCACCCACACCCGCTCCAGAGACCACATCGCACCAGTCCTCCGTGACCTCCACTGGCTCCCGGTCAAACACAGAATCAATTTCAAAATCCTGATCACCACCTACAAAGCCCTCAACCACCAGGCACCCCAATACATTTCCGACCTCCTTCACAACCATGTCCCCACCCGTTCCCTCAGATCCAGCGACGCCAACCTCCTCACATTCCCCACCAAGAAAACTAAGCGCACCTGGGGTGATAGGGCATTCTCCGTTGCAGCACCCACCCTCTGGAACCCACTCCCACCTCACATCAAAGCCGCCCCCACCCTTGCCATGTTCAAAACCACCCTCAAAACCCACCTCTTCAGAACTGCTTTGCCCACCTAGCTGATCTCCTACCACCCTAGTCTCAACTTTTGTTTTATTCCCTGGCCTTTTGTAGCCTTTTATCTTTTTATCTTTTTATTCTCTGTATTTCCCTATTAAAGTTGTTTTTGTTTTGCTTGTGTCCCACTTAGTTTAGCCTTGTAAAGCGACTTTGAGTACTCAGAAAAGCGCTATATAAATCCCAGGTATAATTATTATTATGAACAGAAAACAGAAATACACTAGTATAGACCCCTGAGGGACTCCGCTCAATGGTATGGGGTTTGAGTGGTTAACTAATAAAATGGAACGTGATCTTTAGTGGACAAAATATGGAAGGATATAGTGAGATTGTCTCTGGAAAGCAATGTAAGCAGGCAAATGGGAAGAGAGGATACGATAATTCTGCAATAAAACTGTATGAATCATATGAAGCCAGGTCTTTTGGTTACTGATAGATTGCTTTATCATTTTACAAACACCTTAGGCTCAGATCACACATTGGAATAAGATAGACACAGACACAACGGAGATCTCCTTCTTTTTTACTTGCCGCAAGGAAAAATGTACAGCTTGACCTGAATCATTTCTGGAGTACCACTCACTTTACATTGTCATTTATACAAGGAAACAGGACAGACAGAGAAGCTAGCAGGGAGGCGTGACCAAAAGTACTTAAAAGTATCAGATTACTCTAGTAATCTATACTGAATGTAATCTATAACAGCGTACAGGCAGAGCAAACTGAGAGAGAGAGAACTCCAAGGCAGGGAGTGAACTGATAACAGAGGAATGCAAACATCTGTAGCTGTAACGATAACAAACCACCTAATATGCAGTCTCTGGCTTCTGCACACATAAGGAGAAGAATATACATCATCTATTCAATTGAATGATTAATTAGTTGAACACATTAACAATATGAATAGAACTTATAAACCCACATTACATAGAACTGAGAATCGGCTCTGTCAGTTACTAATACTATATTCTAAGTCATACACAGACAGACCTATGGTGTTCTACAGTACCCCAGCGGTGCCATAAAGAGAAATAAAATAAATGAAAAATGAGTCCTAGTAGTTTTCGTCTTGGGTTCTATTCATGTTATATTGAATTTGAAAGGATATCTCCACCACCAGAGAAAACAATAGGTCACCAAATGTCAATGTAGCACAATTAAGTGGAACCTTCGGCGTCACAGAAAAAAGGTTCCAGGACTCATCTTTCTTTTGAGAGAGAGAGAGAGAGAGAGAGAGAGAGAGAGAGAGAGAGAGAGAGAGAGAGAGAGAGAGCAGAGCGAGAGAGCAGAGGATTTGAAATGTGCCTTGAAAACTGCTTCTGATTCCTCACTCGCGGAGCAAAGGAGCAAAACAGATGACTGAGAATATTTGGATTTATATCATGTAGCTAGCTATTCAACCCAATTTTCTACCAAAGTTCAACATCATTAAAATCCACAGGTAATCATAGTCTTGTTTTGTGTGCAGATCCAACAGTATACCATTTCCCTCGACTAGCTGCTATCATGATTTCCATAAAAGGTGCTTATATCTTTTTTACTTTCAAGAGCTGCTTCGTGTGCCGTCGGAGCAGATTGGAACTCACTCTGCCTTAGCTCCTTTTGTCGCTATTTCAATCAACCCTTTACCTCGGCTTTATTTGTCAGTTTGCTAATTTTTTTCTCCTTCCCTTTCAGTTACAGCCAATTATGCTGAAGTTTTTGACTTCAGTGTTAAAATAGATGATGTAAGGGTAAGGCTGAGATTAAGAACAGTTCCTTGATAGCATTCATTAAAATGAAGAAAGCTATATGAAAGCAGTCGTGCTGAGCCCCCGTTATTAAAACCTAAAGATACACTTTGCCTTGAAATTAATAACATAAAAATGTATTTTTGTTGGAAGCCCCTTTTTAGGTTAATATATAATTATAATATAATTATTTTGGCCTATTGCTTGGATTCTACAATTATTTTCTAACAGATTAGTAGTATGAATTATCGGGGCGAGAGAAGGTGAGATGAAGTGCACTCTAACAAGACTTCCATTAAAAAAGGCCGTAGGCAACAAGTCTGTTTTCCTTATTTTGAGAGACTCCAACCTTGATTCCTCCGGCCCACGGCTCTTTTCATCTTTCAGCTGCTGGATTATGAGACCAAGAGGGACTATGAGTTCAAGGTGGAAGTGAGAAACACATACCTGGACTCGCGGTACCTCCAGGGGGTGCAGTTCAAGGACCATGCCACGTTGCGGGTGACGGTGGAGGACGTGGATGAGCCGCCCATCTTCACCAGGAACCCCTACATCATCGACGTGCACGAGGACACGGCGGCCGGCAGCTTCGTGGGCGTCGTATCGGCACGTGACCCTGACGCCGCCAACGAACCGGTCAAGTGAGTCCAAGGGGCCAGAGTTGTAAATTGAGGCTGTACAGGAAGTGACAGTTCATACAGTATGAATGGCCTGCAGTCTCGCTGTTTCAACCCTGCTGGTGTCAGAAGGAATTAGGCTCCATTCAAGCGGATGGGTTTTTGCCGAACTTTACACTTGACTTATTACCTTAATAAACATTGTCATAAATACTATATGCTTCCAGTCGCTAGTTTAAAGTTTTATTTCAATCACCATGACATGCGTTTTGCTAAATTATGGTCCCAATTATTTAGAAATGTATGATAAAGTAAGGTATGCTGTTGGAGGGGCATGGCTACCTTGTGATGATTTGATCGACAAGCTACACAACCAATAGCATTCATTCCCCACCCACGCTCTGATCCCAACCAATAGCATTCATTTCCGTGTTCATTTTTCGGACCAGATGTAGAAAGATGGCAGATTTGAAATAGCTGCAAAATAGGCTTCATTTAAGTCTATGGGAGTAACTTTGTCCATCCTTTTTACTGTCTATGAGTGAGTCACACACCAATCCTTCTCAACAGAATTGACAGGGTGCCCTCTGTGGGATGGGCAATACAATGCTCTCAGGACCACCACAGAATCCATCGGGGAGGTGTTCTTTCTTTTGAACCATAACGCAGGAACATTAACCTACCGTATTGTATTCTAATCTATATATTTTCACCATGGTCATACGTATGAAAGGTGTGTATGAATACAAATTATGCGGGGTGACTTTCTACTCCCTTTTTTTAAAAGTAAATATGGCATGAGAAGTTGTGAACTTCTAGACCCTGCAGAAGGCATAATATGCAGATTATCAGAGACAATGGGTGCTTTTGTGATTTGGCAATGGGACTGAAGAGGAAAGATTATGCAAAACATTACAAATGTTTTATTTGCTTTCTTCTTTGTTGAACCCAATAAATCTTGGGGGTTTCAATTAGCATATTCTGTCCAATATACAACCAAGTTGCCTGGACCTATTACCCAATGTCTTGTGCAAGTCATTATGAATTAATAGGGCCGATTAATTAAAATTAACAGATAATTATGTCAGCTCCACTAATTATGCATTTGATCAGACTGTATAAGTTTATTTAATGGGCTGCTTTGGCGCTTTGTAGGAGTCAGGATATTAGGAAATAATACAGAGGTGCTTCTGTTCTCCATACCAATGAAGCTGCCCGGCAGCAAGAATATATCCAATATATTTTCATCTTTACCATAGTCATTTGTCCGAGGATACCACGCCATGCCCTGTTTGAGTGGAGAGAGCACTGGACTACTCCAGTGGCTGTGGCACTCATTATCTGTGTGCCAATGCACTTTATTTTTTTCTTCTTCTTCTGATGTGTGCAGCTCTTTTTTTTAAGATGGCACTGCTAAGACCTCCAGTAGAACAGGGTTTAGATATGTCTCTTTTTGTTTTTCATCACTGCAAAGGCCTCCAGACAGTGGAACAGGGTTTAAGTACTTCATCCATTGCGCTACTTCTCATGCTTTTTTCCCCGAACCATCATCTGACATTTCAGAGAGGATTAGAGATTAGAGAAGATTTTACACGCTTTCATACGCGTGGCACTCGATCTTTAGAAATATGAAGTTGAATATCATTCTGTTTACTCTTGTGATGTTAGATTGTGTGATTGCTGTATCTTTAATTTAACCAGTGAAATGTGAATAACTGTCAAAGCAGACCTACCACAGTGACATCAAACTTATCCTCCCCTCCCTTTTTTGTGACTCATTAATTTAGTTCTGCGATCCAGCACTAAACATCAACAAACTTACTACATCAATGGTGTAAATGTTTTGTCATCAAGGGAGTATGTGGTATGATTTATCCTGGTAATGCGCTTGGTTCAGGACCAAGTCTTGTTGTCCCAGTTTTAATTGCCATGGCACAGAAATCAATAACAAAAACAAGCAACACATGACAACTAATCACTTTATGGATTCAAAGTCTCCTCTCCTCTCTCCTCTTTTTTTGGGGGGAGATTAGGGGGAAGAAAATGTGCTCACTTAGTCAAATCTAATCCATCAGTGTGTCTGCATAGAAAGGGGGTAGAATAAGAAAATTATTCATAGCATTCCTTCTGGACATTTCCCTGTGGAAAGATGGCAGCGGTGTGAAGTGAATACAGACACTGTTTGTTCCCTCCAGAATTATGTAAGACCTCTCTTGTGTCACGGCACAAAGTCAAAGTGAAAGAGTCTAATTTGCTCGATCGATGGTGCTTGCTCTGTGTCGGCATTCCTCACGTATGGCGCCTGCCTGTCAATGCAGAGATATGCCGCCCTCTGCCTTGGTGCCACAGTGTATTGTGTTGCATATTCAAATGTCAGTAAGTTGATTATGGAAAAGGATGAGCCACAGGGATGTATCATTTTCTGACATAATATGTAAAAAAGGGGACAACTTACTACCTTTCCTTAGAAGGTCCATCCTTTTTTACAGTTTATATATATATATATATATATATATATATATATATATATATATATATATATATATATACACACACACACACACACACACACACACACACACACACACACACACACACACACACACATACACCGGGGGGGGGGCTATATCCGCTAAATAATTTCAACATTAAATTCTTCTCATTTTGTTTAGATACTCCATTGACCGTCATACAGATCTGGAGAGGCTGTTTAACATTGACTCCACCAATGGCACCATCACCACGCTGAAAGCACTGGACAGAGAAATGTCCAAATGGCACAACATCTCTGTGGTCGCCACGGAAATAAGTAATTGTTCTTTTATTTGCTGCCTCATTATATATGATCTATGTGTTTAATGCAAGCTAGGACAGAACAACATGCACACACTCAAACATATTTGCATTGGCCTTGGATTTTGGCGTGACCATATGAAAATCCTTAGTATTTCTGACTATGAAACTGTGCGCGTGCGTGTGACTGTGTCTGTGCTATAGCTTTTACAGTATATCATGACAAGCTGTTTGTTTCAGATAACCCACGGCAGACAACCCGAGTGCCAGTATTCATCAAAGTGCTGGATGTCAACGATAACGCGCCAGAATTTGCAATGTCCTATGACACATTTGTCTGTGAGAACGTCAAAGCGGGACAGGTGATTTAATGTCAATAACATCTTATAGTCAATAACATCACATTATTAATATTAGGGGGAAATTATTGGGGGGGATATTGTTTCAATGACAATGGCATTAAGTAGGTGAAACTGAAAACTGGAAGCTGTGTGTAAAACAAACACAGGCATGAATGACCATTTGAACAGTTCCTATTTTATACTTCTCACAGTTGATTCAGACGATAAGTGCAGTTGACACGGATGAGCCCCTCGTTGGACACAAGTTTGTCTTCAGTATCAGCTCCACCAACCCAAACTTCACCATTGAAGACAGAGAAGGTTCAATGTGCTTTTAAACCTATACTGTCATCTGGTATATATGTTACATTGTGGGAGGAAATATGTGACCAAAAAATTACTTCATCACAGATACTGACTCCTCAAATAATAATCATTCACCTAAATGCCAGAACTGAAAACAATGAGTACATGCAAATAATGTAAGAATAACTTACATTGGACCTCCAAAGCCTCCTCCTTTTCATATATATATATCTGTTTATTGTGTTTTTTACATTGTTTTTCCTCCCATGTGAGGTCTTTATTCGTAAACTTACATGTAAGCATGTATAATGCATAAGTACCCCTCATTTCCCTCCCGTCCACCCGCTCTCCCTCCCACCCACCCACTCTTCCCAGATGCAGAGACAATACTGCAAGATTTTTTTTCAACAAAATAAAAAAGATAAAATAAAAAGTATAAACAACTTTTCCTTTCTTTCTCTTTCCCCGCTTCCTTTTTTTTTTGAACAGAAAAAGAAAGAAAAAAAACAAAACTCCTATTTCATTACTTCGGCTGCTTGTATTAAAATCCGGTAAAACTCATCAGGTTAATGTTACAATTGTATTCCCATGGTTCTTCCATGGTGTTCCCAAGCCCCAAATCACGTTCAAATGAGATTTCTTTATGTCTTTATTGTGTAAATAATTACTTATGAGTATCTCTGCTGACATTACAGGCTGTGGAGTTTGAAATCCACTGTGTAGACATGCTGTTACCATACCACTTGAATTTTGTATTTTGAACTTAAACATAATTAACACAACTAAATAAATAATTGCTAAATGGGCCATGTACATATACAATAGGCCTACATTAGTTTGAGTGAGAAAAATAAAATAAAATAAAATAAAATAAAATAAAATAAAATAAAATAAAATAAAATAAAATAAAATAAAATAAAATAAAATAAAATAAAATAAAATATCAGAACCAATGCAGAAAACATGCTGGCTAAATGCATGAACTTATACACTAGATAATCTCAAAAGTCTCCTTCCTCCTGTGTGTGCGTCTCCACTGATAGATAACACTGCCAATATCCTGACGAGAAGGGGCGGGTTCCGCCGGAGAGAGATGAGCGTGTACTTCCTGCCCGTGGTCATCTCGGACAACGACTACCCCATACAGAGCAGCACCAGCACGCTCGTTGTGCGCGTGTGTTCCTGCGACAGCCGCGGCAACATGCAGTCGTGCAACCCTGAAGTCCTGCCCTTTTCAGACGGGCTGATCACTGGAGCCCTGGTGGCCATCCTGCTCTGTGTCATCATACTGCTTAGTGAGTGGGCATGCCCTTCGTGTGTGTGTGTGTGTGTGTGTGTGTGTGTGTGTGTGTGTGTGTGTGTGTGTGTGTGTGTGTGTGTGTGTGTGTGTGTGTGTGTGTGTGTGTGTGTGTGTGTGCATGCGTGTGTGCAAATGTTATCTTTAAAGGTTGAAAAAGGGTTCTTATCTTAGTGCCATATTTATTTTAATCGCACATGGTATTAACACATTTTGTCACTAATAAAGTAATAACAATTTGTGGATATTAAGGACTGTAATTGTCCCTGTAAGCATGATGCAGAACACTGCATGCTTCATGGCTGTTGTGAAGCTCAAGACGCTAGCAACTGAGTGAAGGTGCCCACTCTTTCTACACACTAAATCAACAACAACCACACTTTCACACACTTTCACACCCGACCCAGGGATTCATTAAAGCAAAGTTGAAAGCAGACTTTCGATGAAAAGGTTTACTGAAGTGCAGTTCAGTGCCGGTCTCCAACGCAGAGCACAGTCACGTAGAGGATGATATGGCAGAGTATTGAGTGGGTTCCCAATAGAGCACCTCATTAAGCTACATTGGCCGAAAGTGCATAGATAGACCTTGGGTGGTTTGATTCATAGTTAATTGAGTCAGAAGCGCAGAGCGAGTGCTCTTATTTGGAAGAATCAGTTCTGCATCTAAGATGAAAGCATGTGTAATGCTTAGTGTCTCAGCGAGACACTACTTTACATACCCGGGTTCCATATAGCAGTCTTCCTCGGGAAACGGTGCAGTGGCTGAAAGCTGCTTTCATTAGCAAATAAATCCACTTGACAAAAAGGTCTTTGTGTATTTCGCTGGTAAAGTAGGTCACATGCTATTTCCTGACATCCTAAAGTGCCACTTCAGCCGCCCTTTGTTATTTAATGCAGTATGTAAAAGCATACAGTGCAAAACAGGGAGAGTGCATATCGTTTTTCCCAGCAGAATGCTAAAATGTGTAGTGCTTATGTTCAAGGGCATATCAATAAGTAATGGATTTCAAAATGTCATTGAACTTTAGACCGCCTGGTCAAGCATAGTCTTGGTCTCTTGACAAACGCTTGCAGAGGCTTTGGTATAGTGATAAATGGGAATATGTTTGCGTGCAAATGAGTATGTTCCCTATACTGTGTCTACATGTGCAGCCTCTCTCATGTGCATGTTACACACGTTCAAATGCATATTTCCTTTCAATTCTAATTCCCTGTTCCGTGACTGCCATTGCACGTAATGCGCCTTCACTAACTGCAACACGTACGAGCAAATTGACACCGACAGACTAACCCTGCACTCAGCACCTATACTGTACATGGATTATATCTTACCGCCAGTCACCTGTCTGGCGGCTGCGGAGAGATCTTTTGCTCTCCTCTGAAGCGAAATATCATGACATCTGCTCATTATCCTATACGCCTTTTCTCGCATGAACCCCCCGCTGACTCGCCTGTCTCACCTGTCTTCAGCATGTAGACATCAAGCTGAATTGTCTCTTATTGCCCTCTATTTTGCCTTGCCTTCCGTGTCGTAGAAAATGTGCCGCCATTGGTCGGTTGGAAGCGTAGTTCCTCAGCAAAAAAAGGAAAGCAAAAATAAACTGTGAAGGTACTGTAATTAACACCTAGTTGGAGGCATGCAAGACATCTCCCTAAACCTGCTGGGAGGAAAAAAGCGTAGAGGGAAGTGCGGAGGCAGGAGGCGGGTTGGGGGGTCTTGGGTCTGGAAATATTTCGCTCTCTCACACTGTGCAGCTGTCTGCGTAAAGCACCGCTTTTGCAGCCTCCGATTAAATGCCTTTCATCAACAGAACAACGCACATGAGATATGAAAGCGTGTGCCAGAGAGTATGGTAAGTGTGTGTGTGTGTGTGTGTGTGTGTGTGTGTGTGTGTGTGTGTGTGTGTGTGTGTGTGTGTGTGTGTGTGTGTGTGTGTGTGTGTGTGTGGATGTGTGTGGGGGGGAGTTGGGTTCCAAGCACAGTGGCTTTTGTACTGTGAATGTGGAACTGAAGGGGAAAGAGATATGTTTTCCTCCCCCTGCTGAATCCTTAATAATAGGAGATAAACGCCAGTGGCAGTGCTAGGGATTTATTACCGATAGCAAAATGGGTCTCCACATGCTCGCCTCACCGTGCTCTTTAATGCATGACACATGTAAGCAGGTACAAGTCTTACGCTCTCTCGCTCTCTCTGTTGTATATTTATTTTTCCCTTTTCTTATCCTCCCCTCCCTCGCAGTGATCGTGGTGCTGTTTGCGGCCCTGCGGCGACAGAGGAAGAAGGAGCCTCTGATCCTCTCCAAGGAAGACGTGCGGGACAACGTAGTCAGCTACAATGACGAGGGTGGCGGTGAGGAGGACACGCAGGCCTTCGACATCGGCACGCTACGCAACCCGGAGGTGATAGACGCCAACAAGATGCGGCGAGACATCATCCCTGAGATGCTGTTCCCATTCCGCCGGGCGTCACCCATCAAGGACAACGCCGACGTGCGGGACTTCATCAGCGGCCGGCTGCGGGAGAACGACGTGGACCCCACGGCGCCGCCTTACGACTCGCTGGCCACGTATGCCTACGAGGGCAGCGGCTCGCTGGCGGAGTCCCTGAGCTCGTTGGAGTCGGCCGCTACTGAGAGCGACCACGAGTACGATTATCTCAGCGGCTGGGGGCCACCATTCAAGAAGCTGGCCGAAATGTACATAGGCAAGAGCCCCACTAGGGACACCTAGCGTACAGAGACAGACAGATATATTTGAATATATCCCCACTCTTGTCTTTTTGTTTATTTCTTATTCTCTATCCTTCAAACTCTGTCCACCTCTCGTTCACTTACACTCACTATCTGGCTATCTACTAGGGCTGTCACTAACCCTAACCCTAACCCTTAGTTTGAAATTAGAACTTTGTTTGAACTCTGTGAAGTATTACATTTTCAAACTGTAAAGATTTCAAAATGTAAAGATTTGTGCAATATCTATTGAAGCACAGCGTTCATTTGAGGTGAAGCATTTCCCCCTGGCGCCATAGTCTATTGGCTATGCTAGCGGGCAAACTGTGATTAAAATTACTTTATTTCCCTCAGTGACAGCCATCATGTACTGAGTTAACTAAGAATGTTGGAAGCATTCAAGGCTGTTTACAGCCTTCGGGCATGAAGTACCGTAATCATGGTCTTATTATTCTCACCACTAACGTTAAGATTAGGAGATATAGATCCATGCCATTCTGCTGAATGGAACATCTCAACACCAAAGCACCCAAGAAGCACAGTGTGGAGGCATTTAGGTGATGATGGCAAAATTATCGTTCAAGATAAGGCTAAAGTTTGGGATATAGAAGCATACATATATTAATTCATTCATTTGGGGTGTAATGATTCATCTATTGCATTGATGCATCAATTAGATTTCCAACAATCAAACTACATTGAGGTAAATAGCAACTTGTCCTTCTAATGTTACTAATGTCAATTCAAAATCTATGAAATTGCATCGTGCACCTTTTCAATGTTCAGGATAGTGGTCAAGTGACCATGCAGACTCAATGTTGAAAACACCATTAAAAATAAATTGAAAACAAAACTTAAAACAATAAGGTAGGCTCGCAGTCAGAAGCGGACTTGAGCCCTGTGAGAAGCGTCCGAGCGAGACACAAGCTGAGGCAACTCAGTGGCATTCGAGTTGCACTGATAGATAGGCAGAGAATAGAAAAGAATTATCTCTCCTCATGAGTATGGGATGTGAATAGGGTACCATCACAGGGGATGATTCATGTCCGCATTGCCAATCTCAGAGAAGATGAGATGATAATGGCTGGTGATTGCGACCAAAGTGTGTCTGGGGGATGTAAAGGGAATTGCATCGTGAGGTTGCATTATCAACTTAATTTAATAATGATAAACATGTTCTTTAAACAGCATCCAGCCAGCAGTTGAATACGCATTTTAAAGAATGAGGCTTCGGAGTTTTGTCTCCCATATAATTTATTAGATTTATTTGAACCCAATTCCCTTCACGTTGAGCTGAGAGGGATATTGTTTATTTTCAACAATTTACTATTATGTGCAATACTCTTCAAACATAATTTGACCATATGAGGACAAATGCAATGTATATGAATAGGCCATTGAATCATTGTGCTTACATATTTATATTCATAATCATTCATCTATCCCTTTCACAGTAATTCATGTATCCAGGTAATTATTCCACGTAGATTGAATTTTTGGCAAACTAAGTTACTGTATCAATCATTACATTGAATTGTATCATATCACTCTAAATTAACCAATATTATCCTTGTATCGTATTGTCAACCATGTATTGTGATAAGTATGGTATTGGTCTTAACATAATCGTTACGCCCCTAAAATTAATTAATGAATTCAAACAAATTCCAGTATAGTTTACATTTGTTTGAACTTGATGTTTATGAAAAAGTGACAGCCCTATCTATCTATCTATCTATCTAGCCACACACACACACACACACACGCACACGCACACACACACACACACACACACACACACACACACACACACACACACACACACACACACACCTGCCATCCATTCACAAATGTAAAGACAAACACAAAGAAAAGATGTGAACTGAACTGAGTTTTTTCCCCTCACTACTGGAGATATATTTCTCACCGTTTGATTGTTTGTTTTTGTTTTTTTTTGGTCATAATCAGTAAAGATGCCTTTGACATTTTAGGAACTTTTGTGAACAGTGGTGTGGACAATGTGTTTTGTAACAGCCTCAGAGATAGTAGTATTGTATACTATCAGTGTTTAATGGTGACAGGGGTAGGTGGGGTGGGGGAGCAGGGAGGGTTCAGACAGCTTATCCAGCCAACTGCGTTAGATACTGTAAAACTGTTTTTAATGAACATCCGTATATATACTATTTGCTATCAATGTTCATGTGAATGGTTGGTGCAGTTTGTCAAACTGTGGGCTCATTTATCATCTAGGTGTTACTATGTAATGGAGGAAAAAATGTGTTGTAGGATAAAAATGTCATACACTGGATTCATGCTGTTTGAATGCTGAGTCATACTGTTTTATATTTATATTTTTATACTTATTTTATTAATAAAGCAATGGAGAAAAAAAAAAGCTATTTTCTAGTCTGCTGCTAGTAAGTGCATGTGTGTGCTAGACAGTGAATGTACATTTGTGTGTGCGTGCGTGCGTGCGTGCGTGCGTGAGCGTATATGTGCGTGTGCACTTCAGTTGAAGGCCTGGAAATCCTCATTTTCAATATTTTTGTTTTATTCTCAAAAAGTAGCCTCTGGGGGTCTCTGAGACTGATCTGGAGAGCAGCATTTGCACTCCCGATATTATGGATATTATTGTGTACCAATCTCACTGAAGCAGCTGCACAGTAAATACTGGAAGCAATACCTTATCCAGTGAATTTCCTTTTGGTCACGACAGAACAACTTACTGTACATAGAGGAATACTATGTGTATTTGATGTACTAGTTACTCACTCTATGGTTTACCAATTATGAATCACCGAATATAGCTCCGAGATGATCGGTTCCGCTGAATAGGGTACCGGCAGAGGTTGAGTCCGGCAAAAGTCAGTGAAGATTACCCTTTTCGCAACATCATATCCAAAAAGTAAAGGTAGTCCGAGACACCTACAGATGTTTGCAAGTGACGTGTTGAAACTATAGGTTACTAACGTAACCCCGGAAGCGAGAGGTCTCCGTTTCAATCGCTTATATAGTCAGCCTGTGCCATGTTTTCCCATTAAACCCCCCTACGGCAGGTGTCAGTACTGATCCTGATTCGGCTACAATACAGCGGAACCTCATATCGGAGCTATTGTGGAGAGTGAGGTTCCAAACGGGGCTAGTTGTGTCCATACACCCAGCTTATAGTGTGATTAGTTCAACTCAGTTCAGGTGTGACTTCTTAAATCAGCCATCACCCACCCACCTTAAAGTCTGCTTCTGTGGTATATACTGCTGTGGAGCAGTGCCAGCATAGCTGTGATTGGTCTACTTTTGTTGGAACGAACAGACAGACAGACAGACAGACAGACAGACAGACAAACTTCTTTTCAATTTCTCAAAATAGCAGTACTTTTTCTTAACTGCATATATTTCAGAATAGATTTGTCCAATGGGACAAATGTAAGCACTGTTTGTTTTGTGGTGTTGAAAACACACATAACAATAAATACAAGAAAGTCTTGAATTGCTCTGAAAATTAAATGGTCCCTGGGGGGATTGATGCTGCTGTTACTGTGTGATGCTGCTGCACACACACACACACACACACACACACACACACACACACACACACACACACACACACACACACACACACACACACACACACACACACACATACACACACACACACACACACACACACAGTACAATCCAGAGTGTAAAATAGACTGTATTCTTCTTTCTTTTTTACAATCTCAGAGTTAAACCAATACTAAGGATTTTGTGATATATGATCTCCCTAATCCTCACATTATTTTATTTTTTTCACCCTTTAATATACCCACCCTTGCCCCTTTCTACATCTCATTTATTCCACTAAAGCTACCCCGTCTCTCACAGCTACTAAGCAACGTTACTTTCTCTGTTGGTCGAGGCACAGTGATGGATAATGTATGCTGTGGCATGCTGCATGCATATTTCACTGGAAGGGGAAGGGATCCAAACCCCAGTCTTGCACCCACTTTATGAACAGAAGATGATGAGACTGATCTTTCACTTACACAGTCTTCATGGGTTTGGCTGTGGTTTGTTATCTGGGTGAGCTCGGGCTTACTGAATAATGTATAATCTGGAAACATAAAAGATAGAAAAATAAAATAAAATCCTACACATGTTTTGCATTAGTGATTTACATTCTCAATGCATATATTGAGTTGATATATCATCTTTTAAACTACTTTAACCCTATACATTGGCTATTTGAGGGTCCTTGTACATGAAAATGTTTGAGAATCAATGATTTAATGGAAATCATTTTCATTGGCTAAATATTTATAAAAACCCACAGACGGACTTGTTTGAAAATAGCCAATCTACATGCTCAGGTAGATCGGCTATTTTTGCTATATATTTTGGTGCAACACTTTTATATGATAAAGTAGGGCCAATGCTCTAGTCTACTTCATTTGATTTTACAAAAACAATTTAAATAGATAAACAAACAAACAAACAAACAAACAAAGAAACAAACAAACATAAAAAGCTTAAATATGGAGAACAAGGTTTCTACCCAACAGCAAAGACAGGCAAATTGGCTATCCATGTGTCCTGGACAATCTCTTAAATTAGTTGTAATTAAGAAAATAGTGGATTGAAATGATCACCCAGCCACTTCTGTGCCAGGGTTTTTTCTCCTTCCTGGGAAACCCAAGTGTGAATGCTATTCAATTCAATTCAATTCAATTTTATTAAAGTGTCAAATCACAACAAGTTGTCTCAAGACACTTTACATGTAGAGAAGAGACCCAACATCCCACCCTGAGCAAGCAATTTTGCGACAGTGGCAACGAAAAACTCCCTCTTAATTCAACAGGAAGAAACGTCAGGCAGACCCTAGGCTCTAGGGCGGGGGCCTTCTGCCTCGACCGTGTTGGGGGAAAGAAGAGAGAGAGAAAGGGAGAGACAGAGGAGAGACAGAAAGAGATACAGTGCAAGCAGTAACAATAACAATAATAGCAAATATAATAGTGTAAGATACTAGCATATGATAGTATAATATAGTACAGCAATAGTGTGTATGCAGTATATAATGGAATAATATAAAAATGTTTAAGATAATATAATATGCGGTATAGTGTAGTGTAGTAGAAGTCCACGGTCGTGTCCAGGTCGTGCTCCATGGAGAGAGGCCCGGTCCGGTCCGCAGTCACAGTCTTGAGCCGCAGCTGGGGGTCCGTAGTAACAGTCCATAGACTCCATGGAGAGGCCCAGGCCCGGTCCGCAGTCACAGTCCTGAGCCGCAGCTGGGGGTCCATAGTAATAGTCCATGGACCTGCGACGTGGGTGGTAGAAGAAACTCCGGGGAACGAGTCCCCGGTTGTAGAATTAGTGGCAGGCCTTACTAGAGCGTGAATCCGTACAGGGTTAATTACGATTGTACCAATGGGACACAAACCCACACAACCAAAGGGAGGACGGGAAGAGAGAGGACGAGGGGAGAGAGGAGAAAGGGGAAGGTGGGGGAGAGAGGATGACTATAGGGGGACTGAGTCTATACACTTCGGCTATAGGCTTTATCATAGAGAAAGGTTTTTAGTCTAGTTTTAAATATACAGAGTGTGTCTGCTTTACGGACTGAGACTGGGAGAAGGTTCCACAGCTGAGGTGCTTGAAACTTAAATGCTCTACCTCCTGTTCTAGTTTTTTGGGGGTTTACTGGAACCGTAAGCATTTTTTCATACTGTGGACGCAGTGGTGTTCTGGCTGGTTTACGGGGCTCGATGAGTTCTTTGAGATATACTGGTGCCTGTCCATTGAGAGCCTTGTATGTGAGGAGGAGAACTTTAAACTCTATTCTGTATTTAACCGGGAGCCAGTGCAAAGAGGCCAATGAAGGAGTGATATGATCTCTTCTTCTGGTTCCTGTCAGTATGCGCGCAGCGGCATTCTGGACAAGCTGCAGGCTATTTAGGGACTTACTTGGGCAGCCTGATAGTAAGGCGTTGCAATAGTCCAGCCTAGAAGTAACAAATGCGTGGACAAGTTTTTCTGCATCATTTTGGGACAGAATGTGCCTAACTTTTGCAATATTACGCAGGTGAAAAAAGGCATTTCTTGAAATTTGTTTTATGTGGGACTGAAAGGACATGTCTTGGTCAAACGTGACTCCCAGATTCTTTACAGTGGCCCTGGAGGTCAAGGTAATACCATCTAGGGTAAAATTCTCATCGATTAATTTATCTCTGAGGTGCTTAGGGCCGAGTACAATAACTTCAGTTTTGTCCGAGTTGAGGAGTAGGTAATTACGGGTCATCCAACTCTTGATGTCTATAAGACATGCTTGAAGTTTAGCCAGTTGATCTGTTTCATCTGGCTTCATTGATAGATATAATTGTGTATCATCTGCATAGCAATGGAAATTTATAGAGTGTTTCCTAATTATCTCACCTAAGGGAAGCATATATAGAGTGAATAGTATTGGTCCAAGTACAGAGCCTTGTGGGACTCCGTATTTAACCTTTTCGCGTAGTGAAGGTGTATCGTTAACGTTTACAAATTGAAATCTGTCAGACAGATAGGACTCAAACCAGTTCAATGCAGCACCCTTAATGCCAACCAGATGCTCAAGTCTCTGCAACAAAATATGGTGATCAATAGTATCAAATGCAGCACTGAGGTCCAACAGAACCAGTACAGAGAGAAGGTTATTATCGGATGCAATCAGGAGGTCATTTGTGACCTTCACCAATGCCGTCTCAGTGCTATGGTGTGCTCTGAATCCTGACTGAAAAGCTTCAAATAGCTTGTTGTTATGTAAAAAATCACATAACTGCTTGGCGACTGCTTTCTCAAGGATTTTAGAGAGAAATGGGAGGTTCGATATAGGTCTATAGTTAGCCAAAATGCCTGAGTCGAGAGTAGGCTTCTTGAGGAGGGGTTTGATGACAGCTACCTTAAAGGACTGTGGTACGTAGCCCGTCACCAGAGACATATTGATCATATCGAGTAGGGGTGCACCAACCGGGGTCAGGGCCTCTTTAAGCAATTTAGTTGGGACTGGATCCAAGAGACAGGTCGTTGGTTTGGAAGATGTGATCATTAAAGTGAATTCGGAGAGCTCGACCGGGGAGAAACTGTCCAAATATACACTGTGTCGTACCGTCACTTCTGAGGATATTACGTCGGAGGGCGGTCCGGTAGGGGCTGAGAGTAGTAGGTTATCAATACTATCTCTGATAGTATTGATTTTACCATTGAAAAAATTCATGCTAAAGGTCAACTTATGCTTTGTGCCACAAGTGTTGAACGAAGTGTTGCATGCTGAACGTGCCGTCAAAACGACAATAATGCGTGTTGCAAAGGACCTTCGCAGATGACGTTGTGTGGCTTACATCTGGAAAAATGAAAGGTAACAGATGCCTTCATAAAAGGTTGCATACTCTGATAGGTTTGGAAGATGAAGTAAGCTCCATTACCGCAGAGACACATGAGACTACATTCACTTCCTAGTTTATATTTTGTGGCAACACAGTCGCAGCCTGGAAACCAGACGAATCTGCCAGTGCAAAACAAAAAAAAATGCCCTCGGCCGATTAGTCTGGCCCCGCTCGGTTGTGATTGGATTATGCTGCGCCCGAAGTTGTGGGGCACCAATCAGGAACCAGTATGCAAATATGGGGCGGGTTTAAAAATGGAGGCATTTTTTTGTAATCCGCCCCTTGGAAATGCAGGTTCTGCACAGAGATTCCAGACTAATATCTACGCAGTGATATGAGTCTGGCCATGCCAGGCTAACACTGTCGGTGAATGAGACACGTAGTGCGATACATTGTTTGCCACTTGTTGCTCAAAGCATAAATTGACCTTGAGTGTCAATTCAGCCAATTTGAGCCATATTCTGTAACTTATGGTATTTTTACCTCATTCTGTTTGAATTAGTAGTGACATATTGTGTCTTCTTGAATATACTCACGTAGATATTATTTATTTTCCAGTTTCTCATCTGAGAAACTGGGAAACGTCTGAGATTCAACTTGAACATGCAGCCTTGGGGGAATGCAAGAAAGAGCATTTAGATGCTGGATATCTGTATGCAAGCTACCGGATTGTAAGGGATAAAAGAAAGGTCATGTCAAAGGTTACAGCTACATAGCTGATGCAGTTATACTGCAAGCAGAAGGTTTGATCTCAACAGTCAATTTTGATTTACTGCAAGTTGAAAAGAATCTCTAATTTCTCCACAACTTTTCTGTATTACAGACACGCTTTATGCCAACAGAAAACAGTCTGGGTTTAGAAACAGATGGCTTGCCTTGAGAGCAGCTGAAGGGCAGGATTAAAATGAATCTAAAATGAGACGTATTCTGCTTTGACTGAATTGTACTCTATTTCTCAGAGACCTTTAGGAAATAATATGCATGCTGAAATGAGATACATCACATACTCCTTTCTGCAATTTATGTGTGGATGTAGATTCTCTTACACTTAGGCACACTGGTGAAGGCCTGTGGGAAAGCATCATCTTGTTGCTGTCAGGGCAGAAACCTTGTATAACTCCATATTTCAACGTTTTATGTTTTCCATAAATTAAGCCCTATTTCGTCATGCTACAGTGTCACGGAAAATATGCAAAAATAGCCAATCTACAAGCTCACAACGTGTTATATTGTGACGCATTGTGAGCTTGTAGATGGCTATTTTTGCTTTTTGTCTCCCCCAGGCCGAAAGGCATGGCGAGAGAGTATGTTTTACCCCCTGTCCGTCCGTCCGTGTGTCCGTGTGTCCGTCCGTCGATGTCTGTGTACAGCTAATCTCCGGCACCGTTGGCTTGCTCGCAGCCAAACTGTGCACACACAGTCCCTGGATACCAGAGCAGAACCTCTGCCCCAAATTTTTCACAGGGGCCTGTTATAGCGCCACCAGGAGGCCGATTTGTGCAAAACACATTTTTTGACAGTACTCCTACAGATTTTGTCCAAAAATCCCACAAATCGGTACACAGTATCTCTACAGTCATTAAACGAAACGGGTCTTTCAGATTTCTCATATTCCATCCTGATTGGCTAAAAATGTCTTCCAAAGTTTGCAGGAGTGCTCCGTTTTGAACAAAATGCCTCAAATCATGAACACAGCATGCACTTTCCGAGAAATTTTGCAAGCACATTCCCATTAGGCCGAGGAAGAACTACCATTTGAACATTTTTAAATCAGCCTCATGGTGGCGCTATAACAGGCCGATTCGTGTTTTTACCTATAATTGCACCGATCTGTGTAAAACTTTGTATGCACACTCCCTATAGGTCAAGGAAAAACCTTTGCCCTGCATTTTTCACATCTGCCTTTTATAGCGCCACCAGGAGGCCGACTTGTGTAAAACACATTTTTTTATACTACTCCTTCCAATTGTATCCAAATTTCACGCAAATCGGTACACATGATCTCTATAGTCATGTGATCACGACGGATGTGTTTGATTTTTCATACTCCATACTGATTGGCTAAGATTGACATCTAAAGTTTGCATTATTGGCTTGTTTTGAACAAAATTCTGCAAATCATGAACGCACCGTCCAATTGCGCTCAAACTTTGCACGCACATTCACACTATGTTGAGGAACAAATGCCACCCTTTTAACATTGGCCTGTTATAGCGCCACCAACAGGTCTAATTCAGCAAAACACATGTTTTTGACAAAATGCCTCAAATCATGAATGCAGTCAGTGTCCGATTGTCGTGCAAGGCCTAAGAAGAAATGGCACCCTTTTCACGTTGGCCTATTATAGCGCCACCAGGAGGCCACAGTAGCCTACCTGACCTGGCGGAGACCTGTGCTCCGAGGAGCACTTTTTCTAGTTTTTTAATATTATTGTTTTTTTAGTTGTTTTAACTAAGTGAAAGTGATTAAGTCTGTATGTGGGTTTTATAAATAGTGAACAAATCAAAAAGTACCATTACGAGCTTGTGACTAAATAATTACTACATTGAATCCATTGGATGTTTTTCCATTTCCTGAAAAGTAACCCTTTGGACATATACAGTAGTAGCCTAAATGGTTTCCACCAGAAAGTTGTTTTGTAGGGATTCTATGATCCTAATCTTTCATAGGTCTTAGTGAGCGGAGGAGGCTGTTCTCCTTTCCTTTGTCCTAAAGCATTACACAATATGTTAAGCCAATATTAGGGGTATGGTTTCAAAACAATGCATTGGGCATTGCTCCTTTCACATTGCATTTTTTCTTGTGTTTTACTCAAGTTTCATAATTGTCTCCCTCTCTGCCTGTACTCACACATTACATGTCCCCTCTCCTCGCTATAAAGAAGGACAGACAGAGAGAGAGAGAGAGTAAGAGAGAGAACTTTCTGGAGGATTTGGACCAACAAATAACCACAAAAAAACACAGTGGCAGGCTGTTCTGGCACTCTCGTAAGGTAGCTCGAACATATTGTGCTTTTAAGGAGGGTGAGTGGCCAGGTCATGTAGTGTATTTGGTTTTATTGAGATGGTAGGAAAGTTGAGAGGGAAGGCGTAGGAGTAACACTTTGTAACCTTGTGAAAAAAAAATGTTACTAGTATTTTATCCTAGGAAACATTTTAACTTTGCAAAGTCTTCAGGAAAACCAGAGACAGATGCCTTTAAAACATGTCCTTACAAACACCTCTACTTTTGTCTACTTTGACAAGGTATCCCTGATAGATGTGATTTTATAATCATTTGTCTAGTGTCATCTCTGGCCTGCCTAATGTCAAATTTCGCCATGACGACGACATATGATGGCTCTCATCCAATGAAAGGTTTCCACCTCTGCCCGGAAGCTCACCACTGTCAAATCCATTATGGCATATGTTTATGTTATCAAACTGATGAGTCTTGTTAAAACTCAAGTCCATTCTGTCTCTCGTTGGAGAGAGGGACCCCGCTGCTGCCTTGTGATTCTGTAACCTTCATCTCGCTCTGTCTGAATAGAATACAATTCAATCAGCACCCAATGGCTGCCTGTCTGTCTCTGTGTGAATTTTCTTGTTGCCTTTCTGAAATGTATCTGTAATTTATATGGGTGATAAGAAAATATCCATCAATCCCTTTCTAGTACATGTCATATTTTATTTTACAAAAATATGAAGTGCATCATTTTCATAACACCTTTCAAAGAATGAAAACAGCATGTTTGTCCAAAAACGATTCAATTCGATTTTATTCAGACCGAGTCATGAAAAAAGAAAAACATTTTCTTTTCCAAAAATGTACCAAGGTCAGGATCCCTGTGACTGCCAGGGTCCCCTAGGAGCCAATCTGGGAACCCATCGTCAAATAAAAAGGAAAAACAGCGCCCTCTCCTGTTTTTCACTTATTCATTTGACTCTGGGCGGAGCTGTACGGAGGACCCGTGCTCAGGGAAACCGGGGTTTTGGTCTGCCTTCAGCCTTCCACTTCCGGTGGTGCGACTATGTTTTCATTCCCACTAACAATATTTCTCCACGGAACACTAACACCATTTCTCCCAAAGAACATGGATCGTTTTGGCTATAAGCCCACTTGTTTCTATGATGAAAGAGCAAGTTAAAATGTTACTAACTTTCCGTGGTTTTGTCGGCTCCGAGGACGCTATTGTTAAATGAGTTTTGGTTTGTTTCCAGTGGGGAACAAGCCGCACACATGTAAATCCCGCCCACTACATTTGATTGGGTAAAGTGCGGCCTGCTTCCTGATCGGATGGCACGCCCACTTGTAGCCAATGTGCATGGGTTCTCAACACGGCTACCGACAGATTCAAGCGCAGCGATGGATCTGTTATTGAGAGATTACCTAGGAGCAGGCCTATGGGCGCGAAGCCATGAACTGCTGTAGAGTCTCTCTGCCTTTACAAAGATTTGTCGTCTGCTGCAGCATTGTCTCCATCCCTGGCCCAAAGGTGACACCTGGCGTAAGAGGGAACTCCATGAAGGGCTTTTTGTCTGTGACAGCCAAAGGTGGCGTTGCAAGAACACGACCGAAGCCATGGCCAAGCAACCTGGTCACCTCCATAGGGATGAGGCGAGTCAGGTAGGAGCTAAGCAGCATGGCCACGTTTGTGGGCCATGGAGGAGAGGACGCCGAAAGTGGAGCCCAGGAGTTGATCACTGACCCAGGGCCAGGCTTCTGTCTCTGTGCTCTGTGATTGGGAAGGACCATACTCACCATCATGCCATCCATAGTAGGATATCCGCCGATCCCCATTGGCTCTTACCCTGCCATGAGTGTCCATGGTCTGGCCTCCCTGAAAGGGCGGAAACGCCCTCACAATTCAGGACACCCCCAATACTTAGACTTACTTATACAACGCGTAGTTCCGACCAAGCAATCTGATTGGCAGCACACAACGAGCATGACAGCACACCTAGCCGTTCTTAAATTAAACTAATCATCTGTTGCATTGTAGGAGCCGATCTACAAATAGTCTAATGTCCCTGTCAGTGTGCTTTGTCACCCTCTACATTAACAAAAACATGTCTTTATTTTTGTTTGAACAGGTAGTTTATTGCAGAGACACACATAATCACAATACAAGATTTGCTGGTAATGGTCATATACTTGCACCTAGCTCAAGGACTAACTCGGGGCCAAGACATCTCCCCATGCCACCAGTTGAATATAACTGCTGAAGATACAGGAAGATAGGTCGTTGTGCTATCAGGTGCTGGAGTTTACACATCGCGGTCTCCGCTTATGTCGCCTTGATGTGGACTGTCCAATTTTAGAAGTTTGCAAAGTATTTTTTTTAGGACGGCTCAAGCGAAGCGAGCCGTCCTCTATGGAGAGAGATGAAAGGCATGTGAGGTATGTGGGAGTTAACCTCTCGAGGTATATAAAGAGAGGAGGTGGCTTAGGCGAAAAAGGGGCGTAACGGGGCGTGATTTGGTCAGGGACTCTCTGTTTGTGGGAAAAAGGGGGCGGTCTTGCTAAAAAAGGGTCTGGAACGCGTCGTCATTGCTTCGTTGCCACCGATTGGTTGCTGCAACTTGGCTTCATGCAGGGCGACGCCCCCTCTTTGCTCCAAACACCGATTGGTTGCTGGCTTCATGCAGGGAGACGCCCCCTCTCACGCCCCCTCTCAGGTCTGAACATGCCCCCTCTCACATCTGAACATGTTTGCACCGCCGCCATTGTTCCAACACCAGTGTCCGCGCAGCCTAAAGCCCCGCCCTCCCCTCTACACACTGAGTTCTTCATGCAGTATCACTCTGCAGAGAGGCATCAGAATTTTGTATTAAATTATAGAATGCACCAAAACATTAATAAGTGTCGACTTGAATCTATTTAAGCCACAATAAAGCCCCGCTTTTATTTTTGATATTTTTTGGGGGTTTATTTCGCATAGTTTTAGATGATTTTCCGTGCACATTTCTTCATTTAAGCATCGCGAGCTGCGAACTGCCTTTTGCATGTAGTTGAAGCGCAAGGGGGGGAGAGAGTCGCAGACAGCTGGAGAGTTGAATAACCTCCTCTTCAAATAACCAGATTTATTTACCAAAGTAGCCTATGTAGGCGACCTACATGTTTATGTTTTAGCTTAGACACGGGTAGCCTACAATAGTTGGTAGATGATTGGTTTCTTTTAGGAGCGCTTTGTGATGCACCGTGCAGTTAAATCCGCGGTGTCAATAAATTCCACTGCCCGCTCTTTGATGAGTCCTCCATCCTCCATGAATCGAATACAAACTGCAACTAGTTCCCGTTTGGAAAGCGGGAAATCTTTATACGCGAGTAGGCCTATTGCAAAATATTGTCCAATGTCCACTGAGTTCAGCCTTTATTTTACCAAGCAGGACTGATGCTGCAGCCTGAAGCAGCTTGTCCTGAAAGTGGTTTAGGCGGTCGATCGCGGTGGCTACCGTTCGTTTAGGCGTCCTCGCGTCGATGAGTTTGCTCTGGACAAACTTTTTTTTTTACGCTGGTGCCATTGCTGCCTCTCTGCTGTCTCAACAATCAAAAATGAAGAGAACGAGGCCAGGACATGTGTGTGCTGTTTATATTGTGCGCTTATGTCATGACGTAGAAAACCGGTTCTGTGAATGAGGGACACAGACAGACACATTTCACACTCGAGTGTGAAATGGGATTCTGAGAATACACATTGGCTCAATTGCTCAAAAGACCCAACATCCTCCAGACACGCAGGACGTATAGAGAATGGATGTGTATTACGTTATTTGTCAGCCTTAAGTATAGGGGCGATATTCATAGTAAATACACAAAAAGCTGTCTGGCGGAAGGAAGGCACAGTGGCCCTCATTTATCAACGCGGTGCAGCCCGAATAATGAACGTACGGCGATATCACCGCACCTTTCGGCATTTATCAATATATCCTGACGTGGCCTTCATCCTACTTTACGCTGAGATCTCACGTCTGGTCGAGACCGGTTGTTGACGTTGCCTGCGCCCGTTTATTCCATTCTAGACCTGCGGAGCAGACGGTCTGACAGGCATCTGGACACATATATCCACTCCAAAATGTATATCTACACTAATAAATAATCCCTGTGAAAATATAACATTTTATAAAGTAAGTTAAACAAACTGCTTTAACAGTCACTCGGTTAAGCTTGCAGATCTGCATGGCTGCGTTGGCTATTTGAAAATAGCAGATCTACAAGCTCACAACAGGTCCCATTGCGACGCGTTGTGAGCTTGTGGATCTGCTATTTTCAGCGCAGCAGCGATTCTGCGAGATAATTTTCGGGAGCCCCGACATTCTTTTCATGGACAGTGAGGTCTACAAACTTACAGTAGCTTGTCTTATGTTATGGAGTTATGTCATAGAGAGTTATGTAGGCTACACAACCTGGCTGGGTTAAGGATATAAACCCGACGCTCCAATATTAACGTGGCGGCACGGAATCACTGCATTCCGCCCGAGTCTCAAAATGCACAATTTGTGAGCGCCATCATGTTCACACATTACAACAACAATAAGGCTCAAACCCATTCAGGGACATTAATCACTTATACAAAATGTTTTGCATCAATGAAGTCAATAACATGCTATTCAATCTGTCGCATCATACACATGGACATAGTAAATGCATCTGTATGTTTACACATTGAAATGTGAAAACATAGTGGAGCACAATAGCATAAGTGTAATGTCACCTTAAACATGTAGGCTACCTTTGTTGTTTTATAGCAATAGTATATAAATGCATTTCCTGTCATCAAACCTATGTATTCCTTTTTACGTTACTGTATGTGTTGTTTAGCATAGGACAACCACAACATTCAGGTCAGCTGTTTGTAACATCGCATCCGGGGTACTACAGCCAACGTCATTGTCAAGACAACATAGAGTGTGTGTGTGAATGGCCCCTGCTGGACGGGCTGCTTTCCCAGTTAGCAGTACTTCATAACGTCACTATATCACACAGGTTTATAGACCTTTAGTTATGAATTGCATTGCAAACTGACGTGATTCAAATATAAATGAAATGGCATGGTGGAAAGAAGTGATCGAATGTTTTACTTAAGTAAAAGTATCAATACTGCAATGTACAAGTACTGCATGATGAGAAAGGATTCGGAGATAATAATGTGCTTCAGTAAAACTATTAGTATTTAAATGGGCTTACAGTACCCAAAGTACAAAAATGTTTGCAAATAGCAGATGTGGAGCTGACAACGCAACTTAAACTACGACAAACTAAGCGTTATTCTCTGCCAGCCCTTGAAATACCCGTACACACAATTAGCTTTGGTGCCATGAGGTCAGCTTGTACATGGGCAGTTTAAAACATATTTTTTATAGGCTAGGCTACATGTTACCACTTGAAAATGGGACATTGTGCATAATGACTGCTTTTACATTTGATACTTTACGTACATTATGAAGCCAATACTTTTGTACTTGTGAAACTCTAGTAGGCTACATGTGGAATTCCGGACCATTTGTAACAGAATATTTTAATATTGTTAGCCTTCAGTGCTATCATGCACAGTTCTAAACTAATTCGTCTCATCGTCCGACAACAGCACAGTCAAATGCAAAAATCACACATTGCAAAAAGCACACATTTCTTTGATGATGATGTTGCTTTGGTAATTGTTGTCGGCCAACCGAGCGCGTCCTCCTCTCGGAATGGGTCGCTCCGCTCTGCTCAGCTCTTTGATGAACAGCTGGCTCTCCCGCACGTCCTCCACGTTGCTTGTCCGACTCGGAACCGAACTCCCTCTCGTCTCGTGGGGGTTAGTTTGGCAGAGATGATTACGTTTCGCCTCTCCCACGACGCTCGTCGACAAGAGACCCACGACGTCGAGCTAGCCTAGCACTCCTCACGTGAACAACACCAATCTCCGTACTTTCCTCGTCGCACGGGCTGACTGTTAAATAACTGTACCGATATCTGAGCTCAACCTAACTCAAGCTATTCCCTTCGGTCCAGGGACGAATACACATAGTAGATTTGGCGTAAAACACTCAAACTACAACACAACAACTACACATAAAAACACGCAAAACCGATACTGACTTTTGGTAATTTATTAACACACACACACACACACACACACACACACACACACACACACACACACACACACACACGGTTACTAAACTACTAATACTTGGTACAGTATCTGATAGCCTCAGCCAGCCCAAGAGAAACTACACACATTAGCTCTCCTTAAAGTGGGTGCTAAAGATAAGCATTGTAAGATGCTCTTGCAGTAGAAGTAGGTTATTTAACTGTAAACAGAAAACACACAAATGGAAAATACTATTAAAACTACGCAAACAACATGTATAATAAAATAACACACAAAATGACCATTTTCCATGCACAATTGTTTACCAGCTCGCATTCAACGTGCAGTCGTTCTCATATGCTGGGATGAAATGCTCTTTCAGATGTAAACAACTTTACTGCGCATGTGCAAGACCACTCGTGGAATTCCTTTGCAATAACACACAAGTTTCACATAAACACGGATGTTTGTCGCATCACAAAATTAAGTCATTCTTCCCATGACATCTTAATTTCCACAGGAATCAAAACCACAAAGAACATTTGCAAATTGGAGTAAATACGGTTAAATGTGTGGTAAAAGTGGAATCGAAAATAACAGTGCGTCCTCCGTGCGCTAGCCTAACTTGATTAATAATGCGCTTGTATGAGGTTACCAAACACACTGTTTTTAGCCAAACACAGTACTGTCCGCTATTAATTACTTACTTATCGACGCAAGTCACGTTATTATGCTTTTTCATGGCCTTGTAAAGACGATCACTTCCGCATTTTCTTCTTCGGTGGTATAAACTATGACACGGTTGCCAGATTTTCGAGAGAGTAATAAGCAACCAGGTCAATGAAAACAAGCCCAAAGATGTAAGTGGCTATATGAGCACTATAAACCTATATGCATCGGCTTTTTGAAAATAGACGATTTGGAAATAGCCGATCTACAAGCTCACAACAAAATAATAAAAACAAATAAAAAGCAACTAGCAATATTTGCAAGCAACTTCACAGAGAACGAGGTCGCTTATAATTACTATACATGGCAACACTAGTTACAAACAAAACATGTGTCATGAAATAGCAGATCTACAAGCTCACAACGCGTCGCCACCTTGTGAGCTTGTAGATCTGCTATTATGTATTTTGATTGAATACTGTATTTACAAAAGTATTTGTAGCTATGATTCCCTGCTTTCATATGACATGAAATAACAAAAATGAAAAAAGCCTAGATGACTTATCTGTTGTCGTGGTGGGTTAGATAGATAGATAGATAGATAGATAGATAGATAGATAGATAGATAGATAGATAGATAGATAGATAGATAGATAGATAGATACACACATGCATTTAAAAAAAAAAATCTCAATAGCACAATACCTCCCTACAGCAAACCACATCCCATCTTCACTTTTAAAGACCCACCCACACAACAGCATTACTTCAATTCACGTCTACACAAAGTAGCTTCAATGATGTACATGTTAATGCTTAATACCTTTTCATGCCACCTCATGCATTGTTTTTCTCCTCTGAATGTACATAGCCATGGCAGGATATGGCCTTCGATATAAGGTCTTACAGTGGCCTTCATGTAACATCACTGGTAATTAGAGTCCGACCGATAGGGATTTTTGTGACCGATACCGATAACCGATTTTAGAGAGGTTTGGATTATATCGGTCACCGATAACCGATATGCAACCGATATTGTGAATTTTATTAGCTGGAATGAAAATAGGCCTTTTCTGTTTTTGTTTTTTTTACATTTACTCAAGTACTGTACTTAGGAAAATTTTAAGTAAAATTTTGAGGTATTTTTTTTACTATTATTATTATTAGTAGTAGTAGTAGTAGGCTAGTAGTAGTAGTAGTAGTAGTAGTAGTAGTAGTAGTAGTAGTAGTAGTAAAGTATTGGAAAGTATTTCCAATTTTCAACACTTTTACTTCTACTCCATCTCAGAGGCAAATATTATACTTTTACTCCACTACAATTATTTGAAAACTTTAGTTACTAGTTACTTTGTAGATTAAGCTCTAGAATATTATAAACAACACACACATTAACCACTTCAGCCCTACACATATCTGCCATTTGAAAATAGCAGATTTACAAGCTTGTAGATCTGCTATTTTCCAAAGATTTTTATACATTTGAAATCTTGTTGAACAGGACATCGTGACAGTCGACCGTCGTGTATCCATGGCTATTACTCCCTCTAACATTTCCCATGTTTTTAGCAGTGGTGGAAAAAGTACTCAAATTCTTTACTTAAGTAAAAGTACCAATACTGCAATATAGAAATACTCTTGTTACAAGTAAAAGTCCAGAATTCAAAATTTACTTGAGTAAAAGTACAAAAGTATTGGCATCAAAATGTACTTAAAGTACCAAAAGTAAAAGTACTAAATATTTGAAAATAGCAGATCGAGCTTGTAGATCGGCTAGGTATAAAATAGGGTTAAAGTGGTTAATGTATGTTTCATTATATCATAATTTATATCTGAAAAGTAACTAGTAACTAAAGTTTTCAAATAAATGTAGTGGAGTAAAAGTACAATAGTTGCCTCTGAGATGTAGTGGAGTAGTAGTAAAAGTATTGGAAATTGGAAATACTCAAGTAAAGTACCGATACCTCAAAATTGTACTTAAGTACAGTACTTGAGTAAATGTACTTAGTTACTTTCCACCACTGTTTTTTAGTGTATTGAAATAATGTCATGCATATTTGTCCAGTGCATAGCCTACTGCAGGCCTTGTTGACTAGATTTAGGAGAGATTTTTAAGCTCTTGCTCCTGAAATGATCGATTATTTTTAAGGGGAAACGCCATCATTTAACATGCAAGTCAATGGGTGAGAAGGAGATTGCCAGGCACAAATGGTAGTGTAGGTAATTAATGTATTTGTGCAAGATGACCCTGCTACTGTATATAAAATGTGTATATTACTCGTTCATCATGGTTCATGTTCAAATAGCTCAATCCAAAATATAATGCTGTAGGCCTAAGTGTTAAGGTTGTTACACACCGGGGCGATTTTTTCGTGCGAATAATGCGTTTTTTTTAAAAACCTTATAAAGTCAATGGCTCCGTACATGGAGCGAAAAAGCGAAAAAGCGAAGCGAAAAAGCGTCTTTTAATTATTCGGAACGAGTCCGAAATTTGCGTATATTCGCTATTTTCGCCGGTGTGTAAGGACCTTAAGGCTGTATTTACGCACCTGCTTAATTGTAATTAATGCTTCAACATAATTATGACCGGTATTTTTTATCAGATGTCTGATAAATTTGATTCATTCCGGACATTGGGACCAGCAGGTTACAATCCTATATCGCAACCCCTGGTATACCACATTGCTTAGCAGAGTTCAGTGATGCAAATGCATGTCAAGTTGATCAACAGATTGTATTATTCCCCAATGCAATAAAAGTACTGAAATGAAGGCTATAAGGGCAATAATGGGAGCCCTTTTTTTAAAAAGTAACTTCAAAGTTACTTTTCACAGTAACGCATTACTTTTTGGTGTAAGTAACTAGTAAAGTAACTGAGTTACTTTTAAATGAAGTAACTAGTAATGGCATTGGTAACTGGTCACTGGTTTTCAGTAACTAGCACAACACTAGCACAACACTACAACGGTGTCTAACCGAGAGTTATACTTCTCCAGTACAACGGTGTCTAACCGAGAGTTATACTTCTCCAGTACAACGGTGTCTAACCGAGAGTTATACTTCTCCAGTACAACGGTGTCTAACCGAGAGTCCATGCAGATCACAGTTGACAAATATTATATATTATCAGAGCTATTATTAATGTTATATCGGTTTTATCGGGATGACGTCATAATTCCTGATATCGAACCGATAATTATCGGGCCGATACTTATCGTGCACTAATAATTTTATCGCAAATTATTTTTATATTTTTCTCTGTTGTTGGTGACAACTCTAGTGCGTCCCATGGACGCCACGACGGTGTCATGAATGCGTCCTTTCACAATATTGTGCGTCAGCGACGCAGGACGCAGGCCTATGAGCATCTCTGCTCAGTGCGGCTGCAGAGTTCATGTGCAACATCTTGCATGCATGGCTGTGGCTTTACAGTTTTCCTTCGCCGTGTCTGTCGGTCACCCCCAGGGACCCCCAAGGGTCTCCAGGGACCCCTAAAGGGGGGGGGGGGAACGCGGACCTCCTTTTTTTTTTTTTCTTTTCATCCCATGCTTTTGGACCCCCAAAACTATTTTCTTTTTGGGGGGGGGGGGGGGGGGTGGGGGCTGCGCCGTCCATCATGACATCTATGTCATTCTTTCTTGTTTTATTCTGTTGCAAGAAGTTGCAAGTTTCAACTTGCTGTGAATCTTTGATCTGAATGTCCACACGTCTTCATCTCTCCCTTTCTTTTCTCTGTAGACACACACACACACACACACACACACACACACACACACACACACACACACACACACACACACACAAAAACAAACACACACACACACACACACACACACACACACACACACACACACACACACACACACACACACACAAACAAACTCAAACACAGAGTTCTTTTTATCACACCCGCCTGACCTTACAGCGGCAACAACAGATTTAAATCAATTACCTTGTAGGTGATTGTGAAGTAAAATGTGAACTGACCTACTGAGGAATTTGTTTGGTGAAATGTCAACGTTCAGAGAAATGTATATGTGTTCATATTTTTAATTACAACACCAGCGCCACCATTACACTATTAATGTCACACACCCTAGAGGCAGCTTGCGCACCCCAGGGGGGTCTCACTTTCTCATCTTATGAAAAGAAACCGTGTCTCATAATCTCCTGGCTTCTTGAAAATCCTGACTTTCACTATCAAAAACAGCCGTCTTTACTTGGCCTGGGATACAGTACACGTGTATCCCAGATGAGAGATGACTATTTCATGACTGAATTAATGGTGCATCAGCGATAACGTTTCATGTGGTTCCATTCATCTGACCGCGGTGACCCGCGTGGAGAGCTCTGACAGTGGTTTAAAGGGTTGCCTTTCCCCTGGGTCTCTAACTCCTGGCTTCCTTACTACTAAGGCCGATCCGCTCTCACATGTGACCGCATGATTAGCCGTTAAATAGGACACATCCTGTTTGATGTACAAAATGCATTTACATACATGATGGAATAATACATGACAGAATGCTTTGGATGGCAAACCAACTGTGGGCCTAACTTGGAACGATAGAGTGCTCAAGGGCAGCTGCAGAAGAACAATGCAAGAAATGCTGATCTTTTCATTGGTACTAATAGCGGCTGAATGTGACAAATTTGCCTGAGGCAGTCGTGGACATTTTTATGGAGCTTAAAAGAAGTAGTCGGCAGCTATGCACTATTTGCTTGGTCAACTCATTTTTACCACAGACGGATCTATAGTGTGTGTGTGTGTGTGTGTGTGTGTGTGTGTGTGTGTGTGTGTGTGTGTGTGTGTGTGTGTGTGTGTGTGTGTGTGCGCGTGCGTGCGTGCGTGCGTGCGTGCGTGCGTGCACATTTGTCTGTCTGCTCCCATCTGCGCGTGCAAGTGTGTGCGTGTGTGCATGCTACTCTCATTGATTTCCAACCCTCATTGATTCATTTTGAATAGCTTTCAGATGGATCATGCCCTGAAACAGTCATATCAGCAATTCTCCCGAAACGTTTTTCTAAGAATAAAGAACTTTCAACTGCATGATCAGGCTGTTCAACACCAGCTCCCATCTCGCGTGTTACACAACCCTTCATGGCTCGTAGTAAATTACCGGCAGACAGCTTCAAAAGCCTTCTTGGTGCTTTGTGCATGTACATGATCTGCCATGCCTATGAGGAGCGAGCTGCAACTCATGATTTATATTTCATGTCTCTGTTTGTTGGAGCCAAGAACTTAGACAGCCAAAAGTTGATCCTATGATCAACTAGAAAAAGTGCTCCTCAGAGCACAGGTCTCCGCCAGGTCAGGTACGTTATTCTGGCCTCCTGGTGGCGCTATAATAGGCCAATGTGAAAAGGGTGCCAACCGTGCTATTTATTCTTGCATTGACACTGCATTCATGATTTGAGGCATTTTGTTCCAAAAATGTGTTTTGCTAAACTAGACCTGCTGGTGGCGCTATAACAGGCCAATGTGAGAAGGGTGGTATTTTTTTCCTCGGCCTAGTGGGAAAGATTTGGGGCAGAGGTTCTGAATTGGCATCCAGGGAGTGTGTGTGCACAGTTTCGGAGCGACCGGGCCAACGGTGCCAGAGATTAGCTGGTGACAGACGGACACACACACACACACACACACACACACACACACACACACACACACACACACACACACACACACACACACACACACACACACACACACACGGACACACGGACAGGGGGTAAAGGCCAGACAAATTGGATGGGTGTTTAAGTCATGCAGAGTAGACGCATCATTTCTTTTTTGTATGACCCTTTACATAACATGGCTCCGGTCTCAACTGACTCTATTAAAGCCAACTGGGAGGCGTAATTGGGCGTAAAACTGACTGAAGACATATGGGATAGAAGTATGGAATACATACATACCTGTTCGATTAATGCACTACATTGTTTAATACAATATATACATATATATTCCCAGACATCTCTTCCCAGTGTGATAAGTGTAAATCAGCAGATGCAACTCTACTGCACAGTTATGCCCTGTGTCCCAACCTAGAGAATTTCTGGATAGAGATATTCAGACTATTTTCCAATATACTAGAGGTAGAGATAGATCCAGACCCAGTGTTAGTCATCCTGGGAGTATCAGAAGGGATGAAGAAATTAATACTATCTCAACAGCACCTTCTCTCATACGGCCTTATCGCTGCAAAAAATGAAAAGAGGCCCCCCCAATCAAACTCTGGCTCAACGAGATGACAGAATCTTTACATTTAGAAAGAATCAAATTTATACTCAAAGACAAACTGAAAGATTTTGAAAAGATTTGGAAGCCTTTAGTCTCCTTTCTTAAAGGTTGAAAGGCTAATCCTTGGGGATGACCCGTGTCGCACGTAATTTGGGGCAGCACTTCTGGGGAGGAGGAAGGGAGGCGGGGGGGGGTCCCTTTGTTTTTTGCTTACGTTTGAGTGTATATTCTTCTCATGTAACATGTCTATTTTGTGTATATGTCTGTTTGTTTTTGAAAAAAAGGAAGAAATCCATGTATATGAACAGAAATGTATAACCCTACCCTGTGCTTCACAATGAAAACGATTTTAAACTAGCCAGGGGCTGTGTAAGTTGTGGTTTGCAGCTGTCAGGACACAAGGAAGTTGGGGGGAATAGCATTTCTATACAGTGCAACTGTTAGCATTTGTGGCACCCCATATTGGCAGAACATGAAAGTGTTTTTGGGGGTGCACATGATTATTCTAATACTGTTATTGCGATTCCAATGTGGGGTTGATTGTTGCATTAGTGATAGTGCATTTTTCGTAAGAAATGTTATCCGGACACACATTTTTTACAGGAAAACAGCATGTAATATCAAAACACTGTTTGAAAGTCATTGTTACATGACTAACAAAAACGTTTGTACCTAATTTGATGAAAATAATTGTTTCTGCAACAAATGCAACATTCGTATAGCATGTGTGGCGTTTCGTAACATTCAGCAACAATGGCAGATCTACAAGCTCACAATGGGTTATGCCACGTTGTGAGCTTGTAGATCTACAATGTAGATTAACTATGTTAGCAAAGTTTACAAAGTATATGGGGTTAAAAGTGGTTAAAAATATATTGATGGGTAAAACGTTTAGTTCATCCGGTATCCCTGGATGTGAGCAGCTGTGTCTCCAGGCTGTCCAACCGGCACGAACCCAATCAGCCTTTGATTGTCACCTGGAGTATCTTTGAACACATATATTTTTTTTAAAGCGAACATTTAAATATTTGCTTCTGGGGGTCCCAGAAGCCATTTTGTAGAATCCCCAGAAGCAAAGATTTGAGTTACAAATGTTCGCTTTAAAAAGATATATGTGGGGGGGCACCGTGGCGCAGTCGGTAGCGCTGTCGCCTCACAGCAAGAAGGTCCTGAGTTCGATTCCCGCTGGGGACGCTGTGGGCACTCGGGGCGTGTCTCCTCCTCCGCGTCATCAGCGGCCATACCCTAGGTGGGGTTGGCGAAAGGGCCTTTCTGTGTGGAGTTTGCATGTTCTCCCCGTGTCTCCCAGGGTAGTTGATACCCTCACAAAAACATGTAGTAATCCTGGTCACTATACCGCCTCCCCCATGATAGCCGGGGCGCCTGATGGAGGGGAAGGGAACTGGTTGAAATAACATGTTCCTTCCACGCGCTACGTCCTACCAGGGAAACTCCCCCCTGTCAGGTGACAAGAAGGTCAGTTGGCTCTCATGCACTGAAGGAAGCATGAGCTCGGCCCTGGCCTCCCCAGGCTGTGGGGGACTGGTGTAGCGCTGGTGTAGGGCTGGTGTAGCGCCCAGTATCACTTAGGAAATTGGCACCGGGTGAAAAAATGGGTTACAAAAATCGTGGGATAAAATTTTTATTTTTTTTAAAAGATATATGTGACTCGCCATATTTGAAGGACAGATCTCGTGCGGGCTCATTTTCCACCAGAGCAGAAATGAGCAGATGAAAAAACTTTTTTTTTCTTCTAAAATAATGTAACCCACTCTCAATCTGGTAATATCAGGCTACATATCACTTAAATGTCAGAGTTTAACTCGCCATGTAAATATGATATAAATGAATCAATGAATTAATGTGAAGTGGAATCGAAAATAACAGTTTAGTTAGTCCTCCTGGAGTTAGACAAATTTGGCTAATAGTTAGCTTAATTTTCATTACTAACACACTGTTTTTAGCCAAACGCGGTAATGTCCGCTCTCCATTAGTTATCGACGCAAGTTGCGTTATACTTCCCGTATTTCATGTATTGTAGGCCTACATCCCAAAAGAAAATGTATTAACCACGCTATGGTGCCGTGAGTGATTACTTAATGTTTTTGCAACATAATAAAGCATCTTTTTCACTGGTCTTGGAAAGGGGATCGCTTCCGCATTTTCTTCTTTGTTGGTGTAAACAATGACGGGTTGCCAGATTTCTGAGAGAGAAATAAGCAACCAGGTCAATGAAAACAAGCCAAAAAAGGAAGGATTTTATCGGTTTTAAAGGATTCCAATTTTGCTTAATATGTTGGTTACAGAAGGTTTGAGACCAAGCCACCAACTGCAATTTAATAAGGAGCTTGAAGAGTGGATTTCCCTCTTCACTTAAAATATTACTTTATTATTATTTGTGCCCTCAAAACATTAAGTCTGGTGTCTTTGCGCGATTTCAAAAACTTAAGGTTGCATACAATTGCGGTTGCTGGTGAGGGTACCAAGATGGCACAGCGCCAGCCAGCTGTTTGTTAACTTGGGATTGCCTACCTGTCAAACCCTTTTAGGAAATTGTATGTGCAAATTCATGTGTCGTTTTGAAGAGTCTGACAACTGTGTTATGTGAGATGATGTGGTGACAGCAGCAACAACAACAGCTCCAATGAGCCTCGCTCCAGTTCAAACATGATGCCAGGTGGAGTCAGAAGAACTTTACATATTGACCTCATGCGTCCACGGGTCATTCTGCCTGCTGTTGTTGTAACAGGCAGGTGATGGATGCATCATGGAGCAGCATATCAATCATTATTTGAATGTCACAAACAGATCAGTGTTGCCAGATTTTGCGAGAGAAATAATAAGCAACCAGCTCTATGAAAACAAGCCCAAAAGAAGTGACTATTATAGGCTACATGAGCACTTTAAACCTATGTGCATCGGATATATAAAAATAGCCCATCTACAAGCTCACAACGGCAGGAGATGTGGCGCGTTGTGCACTTGTAGATCTGCTATTTTTTTAAACATTTTAACAACACAAATGACATGAAAATGTTTGAAAACCACTGCTTTAAACAAGGTAATTTTGGCATCCTGCAATTGCCAATATTTGCAAGCAACTTTACAGAAAAACAAGCCCAAAGTCGATTATAAAAACCAGACCTAGCAACACTGACACAGATGTGTCGTTTTCAGAAAACACACACGAGGGTAGCAAAAAAAGCAAGGCTTAGGCAAGGATAGTTCATTTGTTTAGCATCACATTTCAATATGTGCTTTACATAACAACTGGTTAAAATAATAATAAAAAGAGTGTTCTTCAGTGTGTGTAGATTCTGTTCTTACCTAAGAACAGATCACAGCTAAGAAAACATTGGAGTATACTGTACCAAAATCTTCTTAAAAACCTCTTAAGTGGGTTTAAGAGATTTCCTCTTAAGAACGGTTGCTGCATGAGGCCCAATGATAGTAAGAGCAGCATCAGTGCTTTCTGAACATGATGAAAAACAACTGTCATTGGAGCAGTGGAAACAGCTACGGTGCTATGGGTGTGTGATAAACAAATTATCGACATATCGTTGTTGTTGTCCGAGGTTATCCAGCCAAAGGCAAAGTTTGCATAGTGACCGGGTGATTTAAATATTCATTTCCATGGACAACCCATCATCAAAAGAAAGGTGACAAAGCTCATGAGTGCAGTTTTACAACAAGCAGTACAGAGGAAGGATGAGGAGGGAAGGGAATGGTTAGAGGAGGCGAAGTAGAGGATTTGCCATCAGGAAGACAGTGACTGTCTGAAGAAGAGACTTCACCAAAACACCCGACTCAGAGATCTGAGACTCTCTGCTGGCATCTAAAACGTGAGCTCACTTTAACCTTGAGTTCATTGTTCATTAGAATAGTTGTTATTTTCATGAGGAGTTGTTCAAAATGTTTAAGTCTCAATGTTACATAGCATTCAAGTCCAGCCAATATGTTTTTTTCTGAACCAGTTGCAGCGCACACACATAGCCTTACGATGAACGACACACAGGGAAATGGCACCAATTCCTCCATCCCCTTCATATCCTCAGAGATCGACACCTATCTGGCACTTGGAACTGCTGTCAACTCTATCAACATCATCCTGGGTCTCCCCATCAACAGCTACGTTGTGTGGCTGATACTGAGTGGAGCTGGTGGGACGATAGCCTCAGAGTTATTTTATCTCAACCTGACTGTTTCTATGATCATCTCTTCCCTGGCCTCTGTCTTCCACATAGCACAGCTCTTCACACACAACGTTATTTTTGGCATTATTACAGATTTTACTATTGTTTGTTTTTTCTGGTTCTCTGTTCCATGGTTCCAGTGTTGTATCTGTGTGGAGCGTTACATAGCGGTGGTTCACCCTGTGGTATTTCTCAGGTACAAAGCTCTTCGGTACAGGGTGGCCTGTTGCTGTGTTGTCTGGCTGATGAGTCTTGCATTCAGCTTGTTAGAATTTTGGTCAGGGTTAATTACACTGTCCAGTTACAGCTCTCTGTGCTTTAGCATTGTGTGCATTTCTGTGATGTCTTTCTGCTGCTTCTCGGTCCTCAGAGCTCTGAAACAGCCTGGACCAGGAGAAGGACAGAGGGACAGAGGGGAGGGAAATGACATGAAGAGAAGGGCTTTTAAAATTATTCTGATCAGCTTGATAGTGATGGTGGTGACTATACTGAACCATATTGCTGATGTTGTAACCTATCTGACTAATCCCATCGAAGTTGCTTTGTTCATCACATATACAATCATTATGATGTCAGGGTTTGCTCATCCTTTACTCTACATCTACAAAGCTGGTAAACTGCCGTGCTTCGAGGGGTTCTGAGAGCTGGATAGATCTCTTACCAGACCTGTGTGTAATAGTATGTTTTAAATGAATCTATGTTTTCCACTGTGTCAGACAAACATATTCCAATTATTCAGCTATTTGTTATGTTGTTGTTTATTTAATTACTCATGGTACAGATTTTCTTTTATGAAATAATAATAATGAATTAATAATGAAATAATTCTAACATTATTGTTCATGATGATACAAAAAATACATGTAATCCTATTAATTATTGTAAAAGTGCAAGCTACAAGGATCACTTCTCTCTTATAGCAGGTGATTTGACACCACTTTATCTGGAATGATTTGAAGTGAATATTTGTTCTATGTCTATTGATCAGAGGTGTGATCAAATGGTTGTAGCTTGCATCTGGTTAAGTTCAGACATGAGTTTGATGTGGTTTAATTACTTCACTTGTATTTAATGGTTAGTGTAGAGTTTGCTACAGGATCTGGGAAGAGTGTAAATAATTTAACCCGCTCATGAACTACTTTTAATTAATTCATTTTGAATACATCTACATTATGATTGTGATTGCAAACACAACTAGAAAAAGTGCTCCTCGGAGCACAGGTCTCCACCAGGTCAGGTACGTTATTGTGGCCTCCTGGTGGCGCTATAATAGGCCAATGTGAAAGGGGTGTCATTTCTTCTTAGGCTTTTCATGTCAATCAGACACTGCATTCATGATTTGAGGCTTTTGTTCCAAAAATGTGTTTTGCTAAGATTAGACCTGCTGGTGGCGCTATAACAGGCCAATGTGAAAAGGGTGCCATTTCTTCCTCGGCCTTGTGGGAATGTGCGTGTGAAATTTGAGGCATTTTGTTCAAAACGGACCAATCCTGCAAACTTTGGAAGCCAACCTTAGCCAATGAGGATAGAATATGGAAAATCGGACAGATTGGTGTTGATCACATGACTATAGAGATAATGTGTACCGATTTGCATGACGTTTGGATAAAATCTGTAGGAGTAAATGGGTTTTGCACAAATCGGCCTCCTGGTGGCGCTATAACAGGGCTATGTGAAAAATTTGGGGCAGAGGTTCTGAATTGGCATCCAGGGAGTGTGTGTGCACAGTTTCGGAGCGAGCAGGCCAACGTTGTCGGAGATTAGCTGTTCACAGACGGACACACACATGGACACACACGGACGGACGGAGGGTATGTATTTTACTAGAAGTTCGGGCCGCTACGCGGCCCGAACGTCTAGCGTGACGCGTCGTTCACTTTGCAGTGCCACCTTACAGGCACCTCACAGTGTGAGAGAGAGTTTTGTGCTCTCCTAAATCCACGGCAGGCTTTGAAAGTACCCACTTCAGAAAGAGGTGACGTGCATCACCTCTCCAATGACCAAAACCCACTATGGAAGCCGTCGAACTGGTGCGATCTGACGGCATCCTAGAATTTATAGGTAGGATGTGATGTCATGCGACCGTCTCATCGTGATGTCAGATTACGTCACACTGGCTTCGGGACGACCGTCTCATCGTGATGTCAGATTACGTCACACTGGCCACATACAACGTACATACATACTGACAACCGACATGGCGCAGGATTCAAATTGTATATATATAGATAGATGTTGTTTCTGTTCTCAAGCATATCTCTCTCCACTAGTAATATGATTAAATCAAACATGTAATGATATCTATTATGCCCTTATCACCTGCTTTATTTTACAGAACTAGACCATACCCGGTGAAGGGCGCCCTTCACCATACCCGGTGAAGGGCGCGCGTCCCCTCGTATATATATAAAAATTTGCTATATAAAAGAGCAAAATAGGCTTGCTATTTTCTGTTGCCCTGCAGCAGGCTTGAGTATATTTTTGATGGCATTTTACACCACTAACAACATTAATCAGAGAATCACACGTCTTTGTCACAACTCGTGTTTTGTCTTTTTTAACCAACACAGTACAAAGTACTGGACACACAGATGACACACAGGTCATAGATGACTCAGGTCATAAACCTGGAAATACAGGAAAATAAACATTGTATTACCATATATTCATAGCATATATGATTCACAATTAAACAGCAGATAATGTAGCATAGTCTATCACAGTAGAACCGAAATAGCAGAAAATGACTACAATACCCATGAGGCATTCTGAACCATGAGCCAACAACGCGTCGCCCCAGCTACCATTAAGTTACAGTGTCCAAGTTACAATACACAAAATACACCAAAATAATACTTTTCAATGGACTACTTGGGTAGCACTGATAATATTAACCACAGTAAGGTTCATAAAGTGTGTTGATGAAACGTTTACATTGTTGATTAAGTCACGATGACGACGTTAGCATTAGCGTTAGCCGCATGCTAGCGCCAAACGTCCGTTAGCTTAGCATCACGCTAACGGCTCATAGTAACTTGGTTTGGCTAATAAACATTAATCCCAACTAACGCCAACACAGTAATGGATGTAAACATACACAGACATGCTTTGGACATTATTATCAGGTTGCATGTTGGTGGTATGGGGTTCGTTTGGTTTGGCCTTGTTTTCATAGACCTCGTTGCTTGTTTCTCTCGCGAAACCTGTGGCCATTGAACCCGGAAAAAAACCCTACGTCCGCTGCCACTACTGCTCCCGGTTTGGCTACAATGGGAAACATGGCCACAGGCTGACTAAATAAGCGATTTAAACGGGTAGTTTCGATGGCGACCTAAAATATTATGCAGCCGACCAAACCTTAAACATCCGTGCGGTTTAGAATCTACCATTAGTTTTGGGATACGATGTATACAAAAGGGTAAACAGCGGAGCCTTGGCGGACGTTCGCCCGATCCTGGAAGAGAACGACATAGAACCGTTCTTTATGGAGCTAATGTGCATCGTGTGTGGGGAAACAAATCTGGAGCGTTTACTTTCCACAGCAGAGAGTGGGCGGGGTCTATGGTGTAGAGTCGGTGTTGCCATGTCCGCCGATTGTAAGCGCTTTAGGGCCAATGTTGGTGTTATAGGGTTCGTTTGGTTTGGCCTCGTTTTCATAGACCTCGCTGCTTGTTTCTCTCGCGAAACCTGGCACACAACGACGCATGCGCAGTTTGATCAAGAGTCCACCCTACCACCAACCACCAGCCACCACCGTGAGCTTACTAGAATTATAATAGGATGTAATAGTGGTGCTGACTCCCTGCCAGGCCATTATCAGGACGGGACAAAGAGCATCCATTTTGCATCATCAGCCCAAAAGTGTTTCTTTCTGCCAAGTCATTTCTAAAGTGCCCATGTCCATTTGGCTGTGCAATATTTAAGGCTTTCATAATTGAAGGCAGTTATTTTACTTTTTGGTGGCTTATCACATATAGAAAAGTAAAATCCAAGACAAGATCTACTTTATATCACATTCGCAAGACCCAGACACATTCAAGACAAAAGAGAGACTTTGTGTATTTTCTCATTCGTCTCAATTGTCACTCCTGAGAAATAGGCATGGTTCAGTCTCACAGTGATCACTGTGTGAGTTTTACAAATTCTCTTTATAACGGTATTATTTATTTCCTAATTCTGTCATTTATAATGTGTGCACAGGGACATTATCTGTTCCTTATGATAGTTTAGGCTTTTAACCCATCAAAACCAAAAAAGCATCTGTGTCATTTTAGATTTTAACTACTATTTTAACTACTACTATTTTATACTTTGGTTATTAAAAAAATAGCAGATATACAAGCTCATAGCGTGTCACTTCGCCGCACCACAAATATTAGATTTGTTTTTAAAGCGAACATTTTTAACTCAAATCTTTGCTTCTGTTGGTCCCTGGAACAAAAGTTTGAGATGGGGGTCCACAAACAAATACATATAATTTTGGGAGTCCTTACCTGACAAAGTTTGAGCACCACTAATATAGCAGCATACGTTTTTCAGACATTTTTAGAATCGGCCTCAGGTCTTAATGGGTTAATCTGTATTGGATGTGAGCAGCCTGTTCACCAGAGAAAACGAGAAAACAGTACTGTACATTTCACAAGTCACAAGATCAATCAGAATCAGAATCAGAATCAGGTTTATTGTCACATCACAGGTTTACAAGGTAAAAAAGTGGGTGAAATTCGTTTTTGTACATCACTCCCATCGCAACGTTAGATCCGTAGAAAGAAGAGTGGGGAGAGAGAAGAAGAAGAGGGGTAGGGGGCAAGTGTGAAGGAGATCAACAAGAGAACAATAGAAGGCCAAAAAACAAAAAAACAAAAAAAGTTATCTACATATTTACAAAGTACCTGAGATAAGAGACAAACTAAGGTGCCTGAGCATAGCAGCAATGTATGTAAACTGTGCATGATATACTTATAGACGCTAAGGTGCTTAGAGAGAAAAAAAGAGCGCAATAGTAAAAAAAACAAAAACAAAAAAAAAAGTTTGTGCGTTATACATGGGGATTAAGGTGCAGAGGGTCAGTGCGTGTTCACCTAAGGGTGGACTGACCCTGGTATAATCCGCAAGTAGCTCCATGAGGGAGAGCAACAAAAAGTAATCTTTAGCATTTTGACTAAAGCTTTTGCCACAAAGTGTACCGCTAAAGGCTTTCCTCTGTGTGTATCAACATGTGTTTCTTAAGATTAGCATTTTGACTAAAGCTTTTGTCACAAACTGTACACCTGAAGGGTTTTTCGCTGGTATGATTCCTCATAAATCCAAGTCATTTCCTGGTATAATAATCCACAGGTGTGTTCAGGAAGAGCCAGAAAAGTCTGCAACCAGCTGGGCAGTACCGCCTGTTCTCAGGCTGCTGAAAAGGGCTCATGCTTCATTCAGCATTCTGACAGCAGCCCAGAACCTGGTGGTGGAACTCTTGATACTGCGGTAGGTCCCCTTGCCCGGTCGCGGTCATTGTAGGGTTCTGAACAGTCTGTGACTTGGGTGGTACTTGTCCTTAATGATGCGCTTGGCTTTGACCACGCACCGCTTCATGTACAGATCCTGAAGCGCTGGGAGCTCGCTTCCCATTATTCGCTCTGCCGATCGCACTACTCGCTGTAGGTTGATCTTCTCTCGGGCAGTGCAGTTCCCGTACCAGGCCGTGATGCAGCCTGTTAGGACGCCTTCAACCGAACTGTTGTAGTACAGCTTGAGGATGCGCTGTCCTACTCCAAGCTTATTCAGGCGGCGGAGCCAGTACAGTCTCTGCTGAGCCTTTTTCTTCACGTGTGTGGTGTGCGTCTCCCATTTAAGGTCCTCCTCGATGTGTACTCCGAGGAACTTGAACTCGCTGACCCTTTCCACTGCAGCACCGTCGATGAGGATGGGCGCATGGTCTCTCCGCGGCCTCCTGAAGTCCACGATCAGTTCTTTGGTCTTGTCGACGTTGAGAGCGAGGTTGTACTCGTCGTTGTTTACGATTCGGCCTATCACTGTCGTGTCGTCCGCGTACTTTATGATGGTGTTGGAGACATGTGTGGCTATGCAGTCATACGTGTACAGGGAGTAGAGGAGAGGGCTCAGCACGCACCCCTGGGGTGCTCCGGCGTTGAGGGTCAGGGGGTCAGATGTGATGCTGCCCATTCTCACCACCTGATGTCGGTTGGACAGGAAGTCCTGTATCCAGTCGCACATGCTTGGGTATGCAGAAGATATGCAGAAGGTGGATTTATTTTTAACCCCAAAAACTATGCATATCAGTGTTTCTAGACCATGTCGACTCAATCCTTTTATTACATTTATTTTTAAGTACATTATAACTGAGAACGTATTATTTACTATTCTGGGCCTATCCACAAACGGTGCTGAATTGGCAGCAGCGGGCTTCGCGCCGCTCAGTGCGGCCACTCGCTTGGCTAGTGCCTCGTTTGGGGGGGCACCTCCCTGAGCTGAAGGACGCTGCTTGCACGCCTGCCTGCCTTGGAATATTGAGTTGTTAGTTGTGGTTTGCAGAAATGTACAATGGCATCTCTGGTGATGGGGTTGATTTTAAGTCCATGCCTGTAGTTTCCAAGCCTGATAGTTTTCACATCCATTATGTGCCATTACATTAGCTCACTGTGAGGCCTTCATGAAGCTCTCAAGCTTTCATGAAACAATAATTAATTGGATAACATATCCAATGTGAGAGTCTGTGTGAAATATATCAATATGTCAACCAATAACAACAACGTTTTAGAAACATAGTCACCGCAACCACCAGTCTTTACAAGCACCTTCACAGAAAAACAAGGGCAATGGCAACCAATCATGACGCGTTGCTAAGCCTTTTTTACCAAATACGCCCCCTTTCCACAGCCACGCCCACCTTATATATATGAAATGAAGTGCAGGCCCACAATTCAGTCTAAACACATCCCACAAATAGACAGGGTGTTTCTTAGAGAGTTACACACACTCTCAAAAAGGTTTTAATGATGCTGATTCTATAGCCCAAATGTTTGGAAGGGACTTCCACTATGGCAACATGAGCTCACCAAATCAACAAGGTTGTAATCAATACCTAATCAATACTGATACTCGTCATATACGTTTGGCTTGGTAGAAAACAGTAATAAGCAATTACAGCTCTGTTTTTTTAGCGGTGCCAACCGCTCTACTTTTGACTTTGTCTGTGTGTCTGTTTGAGCACGACCTCACCATGACCTCAACAGCTGCGGCTGATTGCACACACACACACACACACACACACACACACACACACACACACACACACACACACACACACACACACACACACACACACACACACACACACACACTCAACTAGGCACCGCTTACTCACACTGGGTGTGATTTTTTTTTTATCCCTGTAGATCTGGACAATGGTCTTTTCACTGCTTTGTGATAGATAGTGTGTACATGAAAGGCCATTTGTCCTGTCAATGTGGTCCTTGATTCTGAATGCTTACAGTTCTCTCATGGTTAGTCATTCAGCATTACAGTGTCAGCTAATAGTGTATGCCTTCAATGTACCACTGTGTACAGTACATAATAGCTGCTTAGCCACTTTGCTTACAGTACACAATGAACTATTTTCCAACATGGAACAAATTAAGCAGTCAGCATTTTTAATACCATCACATATTAGAGGGCTGTCACAGGTGGCTGGAGAAGGAGGACTAATAGGCACATAGGCGTTGAAGAATTGTCTTTTACCGTGCTGAATATGCTGCTTTCACAGAAAGTTCACAACATTCTGTTCTATTGTGACTTCTGTGCTGCCAAGGTCAAGATTATAATAATAATTCTTATGGCATTAGGATGCTGGTGTGGTGAAGTCAGCTGTTTGTAAAGACAAGATAAAAGCAGCCCTTTCTAATAAAGAATGTAACCTTCCAGTGTCCATTGAGACGGTCTAAAGCACATGGTACTTACTGTCTTGTTGGGGGCGTGTCCAACTCCAATATGTGACCAAACAGCAAACGTTTGACGTGACAGGGGTCCCCTTCATGTCATCTTACACCGTCCCTGTCACTTTCGCACTCCTGGAATGTGGAAGTGCCTCTGCCTCTCCCTCTCCCTCTCCCTCTCTCTCTCTCTCTCTCTCTCTCTCTCTCTCTCTCTCTCTCTCTCTCTCTCTCTCTCTCTCTCTATTTCTACTATCAAGGTTTAATTAGGACACCTAGCCATTACAAAAAACTTTTTTTTAAATTCCAAAATAATTTGTCACATCTGTGATTGCAGTCAGGTTTGGACGCAGCTAGAGACGCTGGCTGAGTAGTCTGGCGTAGGCAGGCGATCAGACATCTCCGCCTACTGATCAGGTTGAATCTAAATGCAACGTACTGGCTAGCAGCACAGCTGCGAGAACGGCCAATAACAAAACTACACCCACTGAAAGTACAATTTTGAGTGCTTTTCTTTTTTTAACTTACTTTTAACTGGAGGATTAAGTCTATACTTTTACTTCTACTCCACTACTAATCTCAGAGACAAATATTGTACTTTTTACTCCAATGCAATTACTTGAAAACTGTAGTTATACTAGTTACTTTGTAGATGTTGACTATCTTACCACTCAAACAGAGAGCGTCTCCTTCCCAAACCCCAATGGTTCTATTCAGCCCCCCGCCCACAGGAGTGGCCCAATTCACTCACAACTTGCTACAAAAATCACTCATGAAAAACTATATAACCTCCTACATTCCATTTTCCACCTTCACATCTGTCTCCTTCTCTAATAATCATAAAGTGCTATATATTTCATCTCGCACTTTACTTCCGGATGGTTCGTTTTGCACCTTCTTTGCCACATCCGTCACGGGACAGAAACAAGCCCTGCCGTGCTCTATGGAAAACAGCCCAAAAGCGCGCCCAAATGAGCCCAAAATCGCTTACACACAAAGCAGACCTGGCACCCCATTTCAACGTCACAGCAACATGCAGCCAATCAGCGTCGACGGCAACGCAGCCTACGCCAATCATGTGTGAGAGATCTACAAGCTATGGGGCAGAGACGCCGTGTGCCATGCACCGTATCTAAGCAACAACGAAAGCGCTCACTCTCATTGGTCGTGTCACGCTAAGAGCAGTTCCCAGACAATGGCATCTCAGAGAGCTTGCTGTAGTGTTTATACATCTATGGCTGTAGCCATCAGAGTCAGTCGCAGCGACGACGGACAGGGCGCTGTGATAGTTGGCATGTAGCTAACGCTAACGTGGTTGTCATGCCTGCAGCGGCTGTGCAATCACTTTGTCAACAATGCACGTTCGTGCGGTAACTGTTATTATTGCTGCTCCGTTAGTCCATTCATTGTAGCTGGTGTATGTTGTGTGTGTCTTCTGGTGTAGCTCCACAGAAACTCCAGTAACTAACGTAATGGCAGGACCGCCCCGTGCAACGCACGTTTAGGCTGCATTATGGTCATGTAGTAATTTCAGATAATTTCGGTCCGATTACGGCAGTGGCCCATTTCTTTCACATGGCCCTGTTATAGTGCCACCAGGAGGCCGCTTTTTGCAAAACACATTTTCTCACAGTACTGCTACATATTTTGTCCTAACATCACGCAAATCGATACACAGTATCTCTATAGTCATAAAAAAAAACACGCTCTTTCAGATTTTTCATTTTCCATCCTGATTGACTAAAAATGCCTTCCAAAGTTTCCAGGACTGCTCCGTTTTGACCAAAATGCCTCAAATTATGAACACAGCATGCACTTTCCGTGCAACTTTGCACCCACATTCCCACTATGCCGAGCAAGAAATTCCACTTGAGATTTTTCTAATCAGCCTCATGGTGGCGCTATAACAGTCCCATTTGTGTTTTTACCTATACCTGCACCAATCTGTGTAAAACTTTGTATGTGCACTCTCTAGAGGTCAAGGAAAAACCTTTCCCCTGTATTTCTCACATCTACCTTTTATAGCTCCACCAGGAGGCCGCCTTATGTACAACATATTTCTTTACATTACTCCTTCCGATTTTATCTACATTTCACGCAAATCGGTACACATGATCTCTATAGTCATGTGATCAAGACGGATCTGTTTACTCTTTCATATTCCATCCCGATTGGCTAAGATTCACATCTAAAGTTTGCACAAAATGACGCAAATCATGAATGCAGCGTCCGATTGTGGTCAACTTTGCACGCACATTCACACTATGTTGAGGAACAAGTGCTACCATTTGGTGGGCCCCACCTAGGCAATTCTATGTGGGGCCGAGGTGGCTCTTAACTGCGATGCCCATGCGGGCTATAAGTCGCTTCTACCTGGCCCTTAGGTGGGCCCCAACTAGCCACGTTTATGTGGGACCAAGGCGGGTCCTAACTGGGTTTGCCCATGCAGGCTTTACCTGGGTTCTACCTGGGCCCTAGGTGTACCCTAACCAACCAGAGTGCAGTGCCCATCGCTCCAAATGTTGTGACGTCAGGGCTCTCAATACTGCACATTGGTGGAGGAGGAGGGCCCGCACACATCGCTCAACCAATGGTAGCCCACGGATGTTTCCTCTGGAGATTTAAAATCTGCCCCTCTATGCCACATATCATCCGCGCTACAGGGTCTTCACTGACCGCGCCACGGCCCCACTGGCCCTCATGACGCTATGCCACTTACATGCGCTGCCAAGTGGCGGCGGGCGCTACGTGGGCGTGGCGGCGGGCTAGACGCGAGGCCCTGCGTAGCAGGGCCGAGCTTTTAGTTATTACAAAACATACATTACAGTAACCACTCCGACCCTATTTAAACTTTGGCTATTTGAAAATGGCAGATCTACAACCTCACAACCCGTTGTGAGCTTATAGATCTGCTGTTTAAAAAAATATATACACATTTTGAAAACTTGTGAAAATGGGACATTCTGCATAATGAGTACTTTTACTTTTGGTGCTTTAAGTATATTTTGATGCCAACACTTTTTTACTTTTACTCAGGTAAATTCTGAATACTGTACTTTTTTATTTTAGTATTTTGATTGATTGATTTATTTGAATGTTATGTTAAAAAAGAGATACACATGTACAATACTTAACACGTCAAGGATAAAAAACAATTAAGTCAAAGACTTATTTCCATTGTGGTCCTCGATCGGTACATTGTGGCATTACTACTTTTACTTGAGTAAAACAATTGACTACTTCTTCCAACACTGGAAGAAGGTTGCGAGGTTGTAGATCGTCCATGTAAACCCGACTCCATCTCCGGCCGTCTCGACTCTGTCTTGCCACTGGATACAGGTGGACTCGGGCGAGAGAGTGAGGTCGGCGCTTCTGCAACCCACCCTCACTTAAATCCATAGCATTGCGCAAGTCATGACTTCACACACACACACACACACACACACACACACACACACACACACACACACACACACACACACACACACACACACACACACACACACACACACAACCAACACCTCTGTCGAGCAATCCTTAACTGAAGAGCTTGCCAGCAAACTGCAGGATCTGAGAACCTCAGAGAACGTGGAGGAGGACTGGGCTGCGTTCAGAGACAACGTCCACACTGTAAAGACCAAAGTACAGACGACCACTGTTCGCAACTTCCTCTTTGTGGACGACAGTGCATTGAATGCTCCCAACCAGCTGGAAATGCAACTGAGCATGAATAACATTGCCACAGCGTGCACATAATTTGGCCTTGCTATCAGCACAAAGAAATAAGAGGTGATGCACCAACTTGCTTCTGAAGCCCTGTGCACTGAGCCCCTCTAAATGCTCTAGTGTATACTCGTTTGCATTACTGTAATGCCTTGTACTCTGGTCTCAGTCATAGCTTGATACATCGTCTGCAATTAGTTCAAAATGCGGCATTATTGTTTGGTCGATTACTGTTTTTAATTGTTCAAGCACTTTGTAACATTGTTTAAAAGTGCTATACAAAGTGCTATACAAATACATTTGTATTATCATTGTTATTCAGAGCCTCCCACGGAAGAATTGAACACTCTCACTATTTTTTTGGCAGAGTCTTTCAGGCAATATCTACCTTTTTTTTATTTTTTGCTGCCAACAAAGTGATATTTATACTTCTGTGGCATACAGAACTTTGCTTTGAATGTCAGGGCTCCACTGAGAAAATACTCTTCTAAACAGCAATCTAGGAGTCTTTCTTGCGGGTACAAAAGTGATTTAACTGCATGGCTGGCTAGTAGTTATGGATGTGGGCTGAATATTAGAAATAGGAGGCTGTTGTTTTCCCTCAGATGAAAGACAATTACTCCTGGACTCATAGGGAATGCATCATCAGCGACATGGCATACTGCCTAGTTTTCTATAATTACAAGCAAAAAAGTTGTGAATAGACATCTCAATGACCAAACAAATTGTTGCATATTTCAAACCCATCTGGATAATTTTCTTAGGGGGGATATGTAATTGCTTTTCACAAATGCTGAAGACTTTCTTTGCTGTGGCAGATGCGCATGCTTACAGTATCTGTAATAAAGGTACATGCAAACTCTTGCATACATGCGTGCGTACACACACGCACGCACGCGCACACACACCTAAGATTATGGAGGCAATGCATAATAGGAATATGCATAATAGGAATATGCTGCCAATGCTGCCATTGGGATATGACTTTGTCAGGTTTCATTTAATGCAGATGCATCATACTAAAAATGCCTCTGAATTAAATATTTCAGTCTCACGTGACTTCACAAACAACAGGGACATGTTTGCTCCATCTAATAATCTGTGTTGTTATGACAATACGCAGGTTCTTAAACATGAACGAGGCACAGTATGGTCATCCAGATCATTCTGTGAAGATCAATATTGTGTACTCAAATATCTATTTGAATATACAAGCTTAGAAAATTAATAGCTGTTTCCACGAGGTCAGTCTCCTGTTCATTGCCAGCTGGTTCCTTGTCTGTCTGTCTGTCTGCCTGCCTGCCTACCTGTCTGTTTAATACAGAGGTTCAAAGGTTAGATGAATTGTGTTACAGGTAGCAAAATATAAAACAAGCACCTTTTTTAATATCCAGACAATATCGGACACTTTCAACCAGGTACAGTGGCATATCATAATGTAAGTTCTGTGCAGCAGAGTGATTTATAATCGCAACGCCATTGGTTCCCAAAGTGAGGTCCAGGAACCACAGATGGTTTTAAGGCATTTCAAGGCATTTGCCAAAATGGGAATTTCATGTATTAGAAGGCATCACAAAGAAGAGAAATTAAATGAAGAATGAACTCATCTGAACAGAGGTTCAAAGTATCACCTGCAGTATCACAATCATACCACTAAATCTGGAAGGGGAATCACATTAAATGTGGGTGCCACGGACTGATGCAAATATATGGGGACTGTTACAGCAAAATGTGGATGACATCTGTTTTAGCCTATATAGCCCTATCACAGTATGATCTTATTGTGTGGTTTGAGAATCTGTTGGCTAGTGCCTTACCCAGTATAGACATGATTTGTTTCCTTAGTATTTGTCTCCATCTACTGGAAAATACTGAGTACAGAAAATGACTGAAAGGTTCTCTTTGCTTGGTAGTTGACATTTTCAGTCGGAGCGAACAGATAATAGAACACTATGGGCGCGCTCCCACCGCACTTTTATTTTACCTCTGGGGCAGAATCTGCCAATGCTTTGTCAATGTAAATGCGTGGATTCATGCAAGAGCGGATCTTTCCGCCTGTCGCGCAGACCGTGCGTTTATCTGCTCTACATGACTTGTCCATTTGAAGCATAAAACTGCTGGAGGCAGGAGCTGATTTTCCCCCTCTGCCCAATCGGGTGAGTCGAAGGCGGACCGTCCCAAGACTCAGGAAGTAACATGGTGCTCAAGGCAAAAAATGCCCACACACACTCCCTGAATGCCACAGCAGAACCTCTGCCCCACATTTTTCAGATCAGCCTGTCATAGCGCCACCATGAGGCCGACTTTTGCTAAACACATTTTTGGATATTACTCCTACAGATTTTGTCCAAACAACACACAAATCAGTACACAGTATCTCTATAGTCATGTGATCAACACGGATCTGTCCAATTTTCCATATTCCATCCTGATTGGCTAAGATTGGCTTCCAAAGTTTTGCAGGATTGGTTTGTTTTGAACACAATGCCTCAAATCATGCACACAACATGCGATTTCCGTGAAATTATCCACGTACATTCCCACTTGGCCCAGGAAGAAATGCCACTTGAAAAAGTTCACATCAGCCTCATGGTGGTGCTATAACAGGTTGATTCACGTTTTTACCTATAACTGCACGATCTGCGTGAAACTTTGCACGCACACTTCCTAGAGGCCAAGGAAAAACCTTTGCCCTGCGTTTTCACATCTGCCTGTTAGAGTGCCATCAGGAGGCTGACTTTTGTAAAACAAATGTTTTCCTCTTACTCCTTCAGATTCTGTCCAAAAAGCACACAAATCGGTACACAGTGTCTCTATAGTCATGTGATCAGGATGGATTTGTCCGATATCTCATATTCCATCCTACTTGCCTAACATTGGCTTTCAAGTTTGCAGAATAGGTCCGTTTTGAAAAAAAAGAACAATCAATCAAAACCAAAAAAATCAAATCATGAACGCAGTGTGCGATTTCCGTGGAATTTTGTACGCACATTCCCAATAGGCCGAGGAAGAAATGCCCCCCTTTTCACATTGGCCTGTTATAGCGTCACCAGCAGTCTAATTTAGCAAACCACATTTTTGGAACAAAATCATGAATGCTGTGTCCGATTGCTGTGAAAGGCCTAAGAAGAAATGGCACCCTTTTCACATTGGCCTACTATAGCGCCACCAGGAGGCCATAATAACCTACCTGACCTGGCGGAGACTTGTGCTCCGAGGAGCACTTTTTCTAGTTTAGAACTGGTTTCTTGCCGTGTGCACAGTCTAGGAAAGTTATATACCAATACCAGCACTTGTGTAAAGGATATTTCTTTATAACTAAAAATGTATTGTTAAAAAGTTAAAGCTCTATATTCTGCTAGTATTGGTTGCTATAGAGTGTTTGTTCAGCAGCAGGGGTCTCCTCACCCCTCAAGCTCTTTGGTGAACAGAATAAATGTTGGGTGGGTTACAAATGTCATCCAATCATGAGAGAAAACCCCTCAGAAATCATTCATCAACTTGTGTTCACTACATTACAAGATATCATTCCTGTAACCCTAGAGTTCCAATGATAACCGTAATCACAAAGATACAGCTATGCATGTTAACAATGGTAATTCTAACGTTTCACTGCACAAGTAGGCTCTCACATAGAGATGACAACAAAAAAGGTTAATGCCATACAATGTTATATGAACCTTTTGGTTGTTTAAACATGTGCAACACCTCTCTCTGTAGGAGTATTCAGTGTCTGTCCACGCATCTCATAAAAGGCTGTCCAGTATTCTGTCCTAAACACCAAAACGTGATATAATTTGATGGCTCACTAGCCACTGGAAACTTCTCATTACTCTATGTCATTGAAATGACATCATATTACTTGGAGGACTACTTGGATTACTCAGGGATCTCCATTATGGGTATAAAAGAGAGACAGACAGAGACGAGACACACGCACGCACGCACGCACGCACGCACGCACGCACGCAAACACACACACACACACACACACACACACACACACACACACACACACACACACACACACCAACACACACACACACACATATATATATTGTGCATTTTTTGATAATCCACATGGACATCTCAATACACAATCGCATTTCGTATTATATTGAATTCAACTGATAGTATTACTTGTTTGTACAGAAATATCAAAAGGTCTAGGAGAGCTCATCATTTATACAATAGGCTATATTCTAAAACCAATAGTAATACAAAAAAAATGTACCTTCATTGTTTGTCAAAACTACATTATCATAATGCATTTTAAAGAGCGGAAGTATAAAAAGGGTATGTAAATAGTGAATGGAAATAGTATTGACTCTACAAATGAAATCCAAATGTCCATGACTTATTATATAATCATTCATCTTTGTCCTGCCTGCAGCATGTTCATATTACTGCTACTAGTCTTCTGACGGGCATCGATAACGGGAGAGCATCACAACTGTGATGGCCTCATACTGACTTAATTTTAAGGTGTGTTCTGACCACAATGTTGTCTAATTTTATTGAGCAACACAATTTACATTAACATTATATTAAAACATTGCAAGCAAATCATATATACCAGGATTATGGTAATGTTAGAAGACAAATCAATCAATCAATAAAAAAAAACAATAATTGCGTACACTTTATGCCTATTATGTTACATACTGTCTTATAGCCTACATTTCCTGTTCTTTTTATTTAGACATGCACTCATTTATCCATAAAGTGAGTGCAACATTATCTAGTTGTGTAGCATGATTAATAGTCTGTGTCTATGTTCCTTTACCACCTTATGTTCCATGGTGTACAGGGAAATAATTCTATTTTTGCAAAACTACTAATGTATTCATCATTCTGTGAAACATATACAGTATAGAGTACGAGTATATTTGTAATAGTAAAATAAAAACTTGAAAGAGAAACATACAGACCGTTTAAAGGTAAAATACATTAACAGTATATCAGGTACTATAATGTTTCATTTGATTCTTGACCAGCAGGTGGAAATGATGCTCCACAGAGAAGAGGCAAGGACTCTGGCCAGTTATTCTGAGGTTACAGTGCAAAGACAATCTTGGCTTTGCAGATGACATATCTCTCCTTTCGCACGCACGCACGCACGCACGCACGCACGCACGCACGCACGCACGCACGCACGCACGCACAGCAATGACCCAGCTCTAGGCCTACTCCAAAAACAACAACACTTCCCTAGAGGACGTGAAAGCATTCACATTCCTATGCAGTGTTGTGGACACCACCGAAGGGACAGACGCTGATATGACATGCTCGGATAGATCTTGAGCTCAATCAACGCCAAAATACGCATTTTTAACTCCAATGTGAAACAGGTAATGCAGTATGTATCAGAAACATCGACAACTAGAAAAAGTGCTCCTTGGAGCACAGGTCTCCGCCAGGTCAGGTAGGTTATTGTGGCCTCCTGGTGGCGCTATAATAGGCCAATGTGAAAAGGGTGACATTTGCTCCTCAACATAGTGTGAATGTGTGTGGAGTTTGACCGCAATCGGACACTGCGTTCATGATTTGCAGCATTTTGTTCAAAACAAGCCACTACTGAAAACTTTAGATGTCAATCTTAGTCAATCAGGATGGAATATGAAAAATCAAACACATCCGTCTTGATCACATGACTATAAAGATCATGTGTACCGATTTGCGTGAAATTTGAATAAAATCGGAAGGAGTAATATAAAAATGTGTTTTATATAAGTCGGCCTCCTGGTGGCGCTATAAAAGGCAGATGTGAAAAATGCAGGGCAAAGGTTTTTCCTTGACCTCTAGGGAGTGCGCTTACAAAGTTTTACACAGATCGGTGCAGTTATAGGTAAAAACACGAATCGGCCTGTTATAGCGACACCATGAGGCTGATTTGAAAATGTTCAAGTGGCATTTCTTCCTCGGCATAGTGGAAATATGCGAGCAAAATTTCAAGGAAATTGCATGCTGTGTTTATGATTTGAGGCATTTTGTTCAAAACAGAGCACTCCTACAAACTTTGGAACACATTTTTAGCCAATCAGGACGGCATATGAAAAATCTGAAAGACCCGTTTCGTTTAATGACTATAGAGATACTGTGTACCGATTTGCGGGATTTTGGGACAAAATCTGTAGGAGTACTGTCAAAAAATATGTTTTGCACAAATCGGCCTCCTGTGGCGCTAAAAAAGGCCCATGTGAAAAATTTGTGGCAGAGGTTCTGCTGTGGCATCCAGTGTGTGTGCAAAGTTTCACTGCGAGCAAGCCAGCGGTGCCGGAGATTAGCTGTCCACAGACAGAATGACGGACGGCCGGACACACGGACGGACGGACAGGGGGCAAAACATACTCTCTCGCCATGCCTTTCGGCCTGGCGGAGACAACAACAAACAACATATTCTCACTCTCAAGCTGTACTATAGTGACTGCATAGGCATAGGACATCATTTGACCAAACGGCAACGTTTGACATGACGAGTACCCCCTTCACGCCATTTTACTGCGTTAAAATGATAACCCCGCCCACACTGGAATCGGTCCGTGTTCTGTTCTCAAGCCCAAGACGTAGAGAGTAATGACTCCACCAAAAAAAAACTGTTTAAACGACGGCGGTGCGCCATCTGAAGTGGATTTGAACCACGAGAGGCACGTTGCGAAGTGACAAATGTTCCCCCCATAATAGGGTGTTGTTGGGGTTCAAGTGCTTAACATCTGCCTCTGGAGAATACTAAACATCTGCTGCAGTGACAGAGTGAAAAATGTGGACCTGTGGATCTGAACAAGCTAGGGTCCACTTGGCTTACACATTCAAAAAAGAAAGTGGAGTTGGATTTGACACACCCTCAGAAAACCGCAAACATCACCCGACAAGCTCTGACATGGAACTCCCAAGGGGAAAGGAAATGAGGTCGCCCCGGGAACAGCTTGAGAAGAAGTGGCCCAGGCAGAAATGTGGGGAGATCTTGAATGAACTGCCAACAACCGAGTGAAGTGGAAACAAAATAAAACAGGTTTCCACATGACAGTGATGGTTTGTTGTTTGACGAGTCTCTCATTGGTTTGTGGGAACGCTCTTGCCTCTATAGGTTCTAGAGCAGGGGTCACGTTCTCCAAGCCAAGGACCCCTTAGCTGAGAGAGAGATGAAGCAGGGACCCCCACTACATATTGTACAAAATGTGTTACAGCTCACACTTTTACATAGATTTCATAGATGGCTTCTTAGACTTGCTTGAAAGCACTATCATCAGGGTTGTGTGAATTAGTGCAATTAATGCAATATCCTCATGGCACCACCAGTGGGCCCCACCCCACAGGTTGAGAATCTCTGGTTCAATGAAAAGCATAGGTCTCTTTTCGTAGTCGATCCATCACACATAGAGTGTTGGGGTACCCACCTGCTATGCTGTGCTACGTAGCCTTATGTACAGGTTTATTCGTAGGGCATCCGAGTCAGTAAATTACATAATCGCTGTCATAACGGACCCTACACGCAGTTCTGTCAGGTTCTCCTCTAGACTGTGGAACCATTGGCGGACATATGTTTGTATGTCAGAAACTGAACAATGTGGGCTATTTGCATTTTATTTTTCTTTATGATATTCTATTGTGTTGTGTTGTGTTGTATAATTGTGATATGGATCTCCCTGGGTCTGAAATAAAGATTGAATTGAACACAGAGTTTTCGGTAAGACTTTATATTAAGGCCAGGTCTATAATTCGTTATAACCACATGTATAATGCATTATAATGCACTTAAAAGCCACTTCTATGCATAACAACTTATAACAAACACACTCAAATCCGCATCTGTCGTTTTAACAGTTTTTGTGCGGACCCTTTTACTTCTTGGGTTTGAGAACGGCACTTCCACATTGAGTACGGAAGTGCTCGGGATGGCACCGTTTAACGTTTGGTCACATTTGTCCCAAGACGTCACGATATGCAGTTTGGGGAGCAAGAGTGTGTGGGTTCCACTGAGCTTACAATGCACTATGACCAGCACTTATTATGCATTATACACGTTGCTATAAGTTGTCATACATGATTATACACATTTATAGTGTATAACGAGTGTTATAATGCCTCAAAAGTGCATTAGAATGCATTATAGACCCGACCTTTAAGTAAAGTGTTACCGTATTTTCAATGGTTCCACAAAACGCACTCTGTACATGTCACTGTCCATGGTGCTGATCCATCACACAGTATTTTCTATGGTTCAATGGAATCACTCTGAACAGGTATATATCCATGGTGTTGAAAATGGTAATTTCTCTAGAGCCCTTCTGGAGCTCATTATCTCCACTTGATGAGCTAGCAGGGAAGTTGGCTGGAAAAGGCCATTTGTCAATGGCCTATGCTGGAGGAGCTAAGGGCAAAGAATATGCATTTAAACACACGTTTTAATATGACACCAACTTTTACTTTGCTTGAACTAATTAACAAAAAACAAAAGGTCCACCAGGAGAGAGTCATCTGGCTTATTTTGAGATACAGCATCATTGCCTCAAGAAAGTTTTTGAGACAAAATGATGTGGTGAAACTATCTTGGAAACTTGGGATACAGTATAACATAATTAACCACATTAACTCATGTACAAAATCATTAACAGTATGCTCCCGGACAGTATCCAGAAGATGTTTCAGAAAAGACAAACAAAGTATAATCTCAGAGGACAAAAAAAGATGTATAACGTTCGCAGGAGTAACGTTGTGGAACAGCCTCGATAAAGATGTGAAGTTGTGCAGCTCGTTAAACAAATTAACAAATTACTTAAAAACACAATGAAAGATAATTACAAAAAAAAAACATAAAAGGAATGTGGTTATTTTCTCAATTAGTTTGTTGTATTACCTATGAAATCTTAACTATGTTACCACAAAATTGACTGAAATAAACTAAACTAAACTAAAGAACCCTGGCATCCCAATTTTTGTGAAACTAGACCACTCTGGAACACTGCAAGTTGGAAATGCATGCCCCACCCAGTTATGCAATACCTGTATGTCTATATGTGTCCCTTTTAAGCCCATGCCCATATATGGAGATTTCTATATCTGTCTGTGTGTGCCCCTTAATGCCCATATAGATTTGGAGTTCTGTGTCAGGCATGCCTTAATGGAGTCTAAGCCAATCTATGATGCCATCCATATTGATGACATCAGCTTACTCCATATTATGGGGATTTATACCTTTACGGTAATTATATTTTCTGGGCATCCGCTGATCTGAGCGCCTTCTCACTCTGCGGTTCTGAACAACTGCCTATCCGACTGACTCACCCTATTTAGTGTAAGATAAAAGAGTAAGTAAGTAAAAACTGGAGAAAAAAAGGTACAAATGTTCTACAAGTTCCACAATGCGCTGCATCACGTTACATTGCTCACATTGTGAGCTTGTAGATTTATCTTGTTCCCCGTGACTAAGCAGGTGTGCTCTGTTAGCTCAGTTTTGGCAGTCACGCCGGGCCCCGGGTTCGAATCTCGGGTAGGAAAGAGATCTAAGATGGCCATTATTGCCAACATATTCTTTTTTTTACAATGGTCAAGTACACAAGTTGACCTGTTGCAATACAGTACATTTTATACCAACTGTATATCTGCAGGGCTTAAATGTAATGCAATTGTTCCAATGGAGTGCCCTTTCTCTACTAAGCTGATGTGACAATGAATCATCACACTCCAGTGCCTTCACACTCTTTTGCATGGAGCTTTTCATTTACCCAACAATGATGAAATGTCCGCCGCTTAACAACATGTTTTACGTTCCTTCTAATTGGCATGGATGAGAATCCATTACGTGTATCGCCAGTTTGCACCACAGGCCCTTTTTATGAGCACTGATATTTCATTTTCATGTCACAGCGCTGACACGCGGACGTATATCCTTTGTGGGGATGATTACTCTTCCTGATTTAGACTTGCCCTTGCCTTCACCCTGGTAACATGAAATAGAAAGTGCTGTGAACAAAAAGCTTGAGTGCCCACTCCTGTCTATCGGAGTAGACGGGAGCGCGGATGCCATGGGGAAAATGTCAGCATCCATCCTGCCTTGTTGTAGATATTGGAAGACCGCAGATCTCTCTCTCTCTCTCTCTCTCTCTCTCTCTCTCTCTCTCTCTCTCTCTCTCTCTCTCTCTCTCTCTCATGTATCCCCTCACATCATATTCGACCATTCCTCTGCAGGGGTGCTCACCATCCGTACTTCCATTAAAAGTAAATTAGATAATGAAACTTGACATGACCTCCCGCTGTCACCCTCCCATCTCACCACATGCTCCCAAATGCCTCCTACAGATGTGTTGCAACCCCTGCCACATAGGGGGGAAGAAGATACATAATGCATAATGTCTTCTCCGTAGAATATCAATGTTGACGCAATGACCATTTGGCTGTTTGAGGCACATTGCAAAATGTTTACACAAACTTCCTCTGTGTGAATCCCACCTCTGGCCATGTGCGTGTCTGTTTGCGTGCGTGCGTGCGTGCGTGCGTGCGTGCGTGCGTGCGTGCGTGCGTGCGTGCGTGAGTGCGTGTGTATGGAGTGTGTTCCAGAGGTCAGCGCCGATCTCATCCAGTATTTTCCACGTTCGTTAAGCTCCGCTCTCCTGAGCGTGTCAGAATAGGGTAATTTCTGTGTTCAATTATGCGGGGCAGACATTGCAGGACATTCTGCAGCAATGTCAATGTTACGTGTGTCTGTGCGTGTGTGTGTGTGTGTGTGTGTGTGTGTGTGTGTGTGTGTGTGTGTGTGTGTGTGTGTGTGTGTGTGTGGGTGAGAGAGAGAGAGAGAGAGAGAGAGAGGGGAGAGAGAGAGAGAGAGAGAGAGAGAGGGGAGAGAGAGAGAGAGAGAGAGAGAGGAGTGAGCCATCAATTTGATAGACAATGTGTGAGGTGGATAATAAGGTGATGTCAGCCCCCCCCACCCCCCTCCCAAGGCCATCCTTGCAATTGCAGTGCACCCCCACCCTCATTACCAATAATTCACAGCTTGTGAGGGGGGGGGGGGGCTCTCGCCTTCAGTCTGTGTTTTATAATTGTGCGGCTGTCTGTCACTATCATGGTGTTCCTCTTCCTAACTGCCATGGCCGCAGTGCCACTGTGAAGGAAACTGAAGGACAGAGAGAGAGAGAGAGAGAGAGAGAGAGAGAGAGAGAGAGGGGACAAGGGGAAGAGAGAGGGGGAGTACAGGGAGATGGGGGTGGGGGGGGGGGTTCTTCCGTGCACGCTGAGCCAAATAACCCTGGGCCACTAGCCAAGAGGCCAGTCATGGCCGGGGCATGCCAAGGGAATGCCATCCAGCCAGGTTGCATAGCAAGATAAAAAGCTCTGGTACAGTAGCATGTGGTGGGAGAAAATGTTGTTGTTTTTGTACTTAATTAAAAAATACCACATTTAAAACTACTATATTACTAGTAAAAGACCTATTTTCCAAAAATAATTGCTTGAGTGGAATGAATTATAATAGGCATCAATATACACTTACAGTTCCAAAAGTATTGAGATCTTTCAAAAAATGAATTTGACATACTTTTCCAAAATAGCTGATAGATTGTAGATCTGCTTTTTTTTTTTTTTTTTTTTGCCATGTATAAAATAGGGCTGTTATGTTTTGTAATACTACTCTAAATGCAAAAAAACGAAACAAAAAAAAACCTTGTAACAAACATTTTCAAATAATTGTAGTGGAGTGAGAAGTATGATTGAAGCCTTGAATTCATGATTTCTTTTTAGTCTTTGTCGAATTACTAAGCCAATAATTTGATGACCGGGTGTATTTCCGGTAGGAGACACAAATAATCTACTTTGTGTCTCCTACCTTATACATTAGCCGGTAGGAGACAGGAATCAAATCATTGGCTTAGGAATGCGACAAAAACAGAACAAAACCCATGAATTCAAGGCTTCATGGGGTGTGCAATTGATAGAAAATAAGTCATTTTGAGGGTGAACTACTCCTTTAAAGTATCAAAAACTGGAAATACTCTAGTAGAGTTAAAGTACCTCAAAATTTTACTTGAAGGACCACCTCAGCCATTTTCAACCTATCTTCATATAATTGGTCCTCACTAATGCTCATTATAATATGGTACCATTTTGTTCTACTTGGCCTGGATCTCATAGGAGGGATGTGGACATTTCAGAAACTCACCTACTACCAGTGACATCATCGGTAGACAGGTTTGGTCATTTCAAACAAGATTTCATGTTTGCATTTTTTTGTTTGTTGCATTTATTAATACAAGACCAATTGCTTACATTATAGCATGCTAACTTTCCAGGAATAGAAAGCCTGCAGTTTCTATTAGCTTGGATTCTCCATCAATGATGTCACTGGTAGGCGGGTTTCTGAACTGTGCACAGCCCTCCTCTGGGACACAGACCAAGTATGGACAAAAATGGCACCACATTATATTGAGCATTAGTGAGGACCAGTTATATGGAGATTGAAAGGAGGTTGAAATGGCTGAACTACAGTACTTGAGTAAATGTACTTTCCACTGCCTGTGGCACAACACAAAAGTCTCATAGTATACCGCTATGAGTGCTTCTCTTTTCAGCTATTTCAATCTTCTTATAGACGGATTTCCGCGCGACGTCATCACAGAGCAGAATGCGCAATCTGCGCATGCCTGGGGGTCAGTGGGGGAAAGGCGCGTTCGAAAATACAGCCCTGAGCGGCAGTGAGCGCACTGGCCAATACAAACTAATAGGCGAGTGTGCTCCGGTGCGTAATTTCCAAACGCACCCATAGGCTTCCCCCCGCAGCTGCGCGGTCATATTCCTCTCATGTTTACTAACAGGAAACCTCCCTATTCCTCTCTCTGTTCTCTTCCATCCTCTTCACTTTGTCTTTTCTCTTCTGTTTTCTTCTTGTCAGTATTTCCCTCTTCTCTTCTTTCCCTCTTCACTGTCCTTTTCTCCCCTGGCTTTATTTGCCACTAGTAATATAATGATGTCCCGCACGCACGCACGCACAATCTGAATTTCTATGGTGTGATTAAAAGGAAATTCCTCTTAAAGCAGGACTTTTTTTTTTGTATTTATTGGACGGTTCAGCCGAGGCTGGAGAACACAAATAAGTCTGCCCTCAAGTTGGAAGCAAGAGCATCAAGGCTTTAATCTGAGTTTTCACTGTGACAAAGCCTGGTGCCTTTCTTCTGACATTTTGTGGGTTAGAGCTTTATAGTTCTTCTCTGGACAAAGATTCATGTTCTTGAGGTAGAAAAATCTCAGCCTACTGAAAGCTAGATAAGGCAAGGCAAGGCAAGGCAAGACAAGGCAAGGCAAGGCATGGCAAGGTAGTATGTGGAAATAAACTAAATACGTAACGAAAAAGTTCCATTCATGTGTATGAACTGTGGTACAATACACAGTAGAAACAATAAAGGGTATTTATACAATCAAACTCATCTTTAATACTGTTCATTTATCGTTTCATTAAAGAGGTGGTGCCAAGGTTTTGCACTTTTTCTGTTTTTCATGTGTCTATGAGGTTGATAGAACTTCATTGAGCCCCCTGGTGGTGTTTTTATGGTGTTTTATGTCTTCTCTGACTATTTTGAGTTTCTTCCTGGAGGCTGAAACCTTCAAACGTGCCAATAGAAAAAAGGGCTTTAATGACACAGTAGAAATATACCCTCCCCCTCATTGTCATAACACAACAGGTGTGGGCATGAGGAGGAGGAGGGACAGGTGGGTGGTCTTGTAGGAGGGGGCGGAGGGACTGGTTCAGGTGGGAGGTGCTAAGGTGAGAACCAGGTATACTTAATGAACTGGAGGCGTGTCCACATAAAAACATAATTTTAACACTTTCTGTAAACATTTTTGAAACAAAAATCTCCTAGTATAACCATAATACCTGTTGATCATGTTTTAGGGGGAGAAAAAATCATTGAAAATCACGGCACCCCGTATTTAACAATGGCACATTAGAGAGACATGGTATGTCAGAGGAGTGATTGTCCATTTTAAAGACTGTATTAGCCATATATATAGTATATATATAGTACTTTGTAAACTTGTTTTTTGAAAAGTGCTATGCAAATAAAGTTATACATTATTGTGGAACAGGGATGAATATTTTAATATCATGCCACTAGTATCAATTAAACTCTCTGATTAAGAACATGTGCCATTTTTCAGCCACAATACCAGGCGAAAAGACTTTTCCCAGACTCACGCACACACACACATGCGCACATGCAAGCGCGCACACACACACACACACACACACACGCAAGCGCACACGCACGCACGCACGCACGCACGCACGCACGCACGCACGCACGCACGCACGCACGCACGCACGCACGCACGCACGCACACACACACACACACACACACACACACACACACACACACACACACACACACACACATTCTAGATAATAGAATGGACTTTCACAAACAACGGGCAGACACACACACAGAACTCTGCATTGTTCAGCCTCCAAAATTACTGGACTGAATGCATGAGATCCAATTACAGATTCATCCAATCTGAATACACATTAATTAAATTAATTCAATCAGAAAATGTACAGCCATTCATAGTCACAAAACAGGATTGGAAAAGGGACTGCAGGGTTAAGAGTGTCGCAGAGAGCTTTACAATGTTTTATTTTTAGCATTTATATTTACTTACCTAGGGGGTGGTGTGCAAAATATGGTGGGGAAAAGGAAGGCAGCAGGGGAGGAAGATGTTTGAGGACCAGATGCCTTTTGTCGCTGTTTGCAAAAAGAGGGCCAACTGCTAATTATTGTCCAAATGTTGGCTTGCTATCTAGGTAGTGGAGCTAGAGCTTGTTATCTGTGTGCCTGAGAATTGTGGGAAGAACATTGGCATCAACTGAAGGGGAGAAAATCCCCTGTGTTACTCTTATCATCCACTTTCTTGCATTTTGCCTAAATGGCCACTTGATGGTGTCCTGTAATATAACAAAACTATCTGCAGCCATCCACTCAGCAACAGTATCACCACCTGAATGTGAATGATGGCTAGTACATGTCCGTCATAGACATATTCAAGGCACTTTCCACCACAGTTAAAATTCCATTATAATTTAAACACTTATTATTATTTTCTTATCTAAACAATCTGAATAATTTCATAAATAGCTGATAAACAAGCTGACAATGTGTAGCAATGTGACACTTTATGAGCTTGCAGACCTGCTATTTTCAAAAGATGTTCACCTATAGTGACATGCCCATAGGAAGACCAGTGTTAATGTGGCTAAAATGTTACCAGTAACCAGTTATCGGTCGAGTTAAGGGGACAAAATATTCATTATCATAAATGTTTTGTAAAGTAGTAAGGCTCTTCAATAATACCCAAAAGGACAATGAACACCCATGCAAATCCCAGATGATATACTGTAGATGTCTCTGGCTACCTATCAAAAGTAAACTAGGCACATGCACAAGCTGCTTCATTGGAGCAGTTGTGGAGCACCTGACTTGAAGTAAACTGTTGACTTCAAATAATTTGGCACTATAATTGATAATAAGCCAAGTGTTAACTGTAAAGCCAATACACTGTGTAAAAAATGTAATACAGCAGCGCCTTTTTTGCTGGCTTGAAGTTCAGTGTTAACAGGTCCCTGATGATCTTCCTTTACAGATCTTTTATTGCATCGATTTCTTCTTTTTTTCTTGTTGTTAACAGAACAATGCATTAGCAAAGGTGATCAAGGTCAGTAGCTTTATCACAGGTAGTCTGTCTGATTAATATAACACAATAATTAACCATTATTAATCCCTGTAAGGGAATTCAGTTTTCTTTTACACACATAGGCACAAAAGACATTCTACACAAGACCTTTACGCCTGTTTTACACTTGTTACACGGCCGTATCACACACCAAGAATAGCATCTAAAGTTTAGATGCTATTCTTGGTGTGTGATACGGTGTGTGTGATACGTTTAGATTCTAAACGCTTGTGAGCTTGTACAGTAGATCTGCTATTTTTGTGTTGCACGACACAGCAAACAAACAAGTATCACTAAGGGTTCAGTGCCTTGGTCAAGTGCACCTGGTCTGTGCCAGGAGGTGAACAGGCACCTCTGCTGCTACCAGTCCACACTCCATACTTTGGTCCATGCTGGACTTGAACCGGCCTCCCTCCCAAGCCCAGTCCATATGGACTGAGCTACTGCCTCCCTAAAAACAAACAGTTGTTAAAGCTGACTCCATCCTGTCTGATAGCTACAGTTTCAGACCTTGCCTTTGGGTTTCTGCTTCAAACACCCACTAGCCAAAACCAACAAACACTCCCTCCTTCCCTCACAGCTAAACAACTCCAACAGTAAAAGGTAATATCAGCTCAAAACAATGTTTGGTAAATATGGCTTTATATGTAGTAGTACTTAGAGTAGTAACATAGATTAGGACTACTTACAGAGTACGTACGCTATGTTTTAAATAAGTATTTCTCAAGTGAGGTTATGCGTTACTACAGGGGGAACGTGAGAGAAAGTGAAGACAATGCAAATAAGATTTTGATGTTATGTTTAATGACAAAACATTGACAAAGTATGTGTGAACCTCATGTGTAAAGAAGTGTTAAAAAGAAGGAGTTACTAATTGCAACTCTTTCACTCCCTTTCTTATTTTTAACGTTATATTCTTCAAAAGGTGGGTTATCATTTATTAGGCAAACTGGTGTAGTCAGGAAAAAAATATATTTGGTTTCAGAAATCAGGGAACGGGGTATATTGTGTGTTACAGTTTTTAATGCTGCACAACTAACTTCCCCTTTAAGAGCAAATAAAGTTCTACTTGACTTGACTTGAAATTCATGCAAATTTCTATTTCAATTAAATGCATCCACATTACGATCTCTGCCACAATCATTTCCTTCTAACTCAGTGTAATTCCCTCCCGGTGCAAAGCTCTGGGAGCACAACGGTGCACTCACCAGATGAAAATGACTGCAAAATGTGTAAAGTAATACCACGCATTTCAGTATGCATGGGTTATGTAAAGAAATAAGCAAAAACAAGTGAGTTAAAGTATAGTGAGGTAAATATAATTCTGAACCAATTACAATCAAATCTCTGTACAACTGTATTGCTTTTACATAAAGTCCATTAACATACTGTATATGAATCCATCTTAAAGTGAATCAAATTCTGATGTGGTGATAATCCTTTTACCATATTTTCAGCCAACTCCCTCCCAATCTGGGAACCCATCGTCAAATAAAAAGGAAAAACAGCGCCCTCTGCTGTTTTTCACTTATTCATTTGACTCTGGGCGGAGCTGTACGGAGGACCCGTACTGAGGGAAACCGAGGTTTTGGTCTGCCTTCAGCCTTGCACTTCCGGTGGTGCGACTATGTTTTCATTACCACTAACAATAAATATCCACGGAACACTAACACCATTTTTCCCAAAGAACATGGATCGTTTTGGTTATAAGCCCACTTGTTTCTATGATGAAAGAGCAAGTTAAAATGTAACTAACTTTCCGTGGTTTTGTCGGCTCCGAGGACGCTATTGTTAAATGAGTTTCGGTTTGTTTCCAGTGAGGAACGAGCCGCACACACGTAAATCCCGCCCACTACATTTGATTGGGTAAAGCGCGGCCTGCTTCCTGATCTGATGACACGCCCACTTCATGGGTTCTCAACACGGCTACCGACAGATTCAAGCCCAGCGATGGATCTTTTCTTGAGAGATTAACTCCCTCCCAACACTGTCGGGAAATCCCTGTGGGACTGTCATTTCTGATTGACAGTAATGATAGTCTATTTAATAAATTAAAGTGTGGAACAAATGCACATTTTGCGTTGTCTTTGTGAATAAATAAGGCAGGCTATACACCTCATTGTCCCTTCTTCATCGGGCCCGGCTGCACCAGTGGCCCTTGGTTTTAGACAATCCGTTTTATAACCTTTGGGGACCAATGCCTGGGTGATATTCACTATTTATCTGTTTACAACCAAATCAAATAAACCACACTTTTCTTCCATCAATGCAATGCAATTCCGAATCCACTTCAGTGCTGATTGTCACATGTCACCAAGTACACAGATAACGTCGATGTACTTCATGGGAATAAAAATGCATACAAAGCACATGCAAACATAGTATGCTTTTATGATCCCAAGTGCATGAGAGACGTCATTATCTAAATGCAACCGGCACAGAAAACATGACCTCCTGTGGTCCAATAAAGGGCAGGACACATAGAGGACACAGGTCTGCAGTTACACTGGTTACACTTTCCTCCTGCTGATGATGGGGTGCCGGCATGGCTAGGCCATGTCAATACAACTCATACGCTTCATATTTATAACCTCCTGTCCGTTTTACCCCTAAGAGCCTGCAATGCATTATTTATGATGCCAAGACAATATTGGGAGTGCGTGCTGACACTTAAATAAGATATGGTCAATCCACCTCGAGAGGACTATGGCGTATCACGACATCTGTATACAAACATCGAGTCTAGGTTCATGGTATTGATTTAGAGTGAGCTTTGATATATCATACCACGAAACATATCTTTTTTTCCAGAATTGACATGCCGTGCCATCAATATCTCTGCGTTGGATTTTAACTGGCACGTAGCCCCATCGCAAACCTCAATTTTCCCCTCATTGTCTCGTGCCGTGTTCAACATTAAAGGCCCATGAATTTTTAATCGCAAACATGGCTGGTGAGTTGGGGCCTCGGTATTGGCCAAGCGCTATCTTTAGCGCTTTGTTCGCTGCAGTACAGACAGGCGAGAGAGGTTGGAGAGGAAAAGTAATATGACCTTAATGTGTCAGTGCCAAAGACCCGGCCTGGCTCAGTGCCTGTCAATATTACATCAGGATCAGCACTTTCGAAGGTAGAGCAGTACACACACATGCACACGCGCACGCATGGACGTGCACGACGCACACATGCACACACACACCCACACACGAGTTAAGACAAGACTCCTGTGAGTGTTCCGAATCAGTGGTATTTTCTGCTGTGACAATATGGTGCCTTTTGAAGTGCCTGAAGAGGTATTGTCTATTTCATGCTAGACATGATAACATCCATGTCAATATGGGACACATTGGATACAGGAAGCCAGAGGTGGTACAACAAATAAATCAAGAGTGTACACGACTCGGCTCACGCAATACATCATGTCCCGGGTTATCTCTTTGTGCGGCCGCAATGCATTGCCTGACGGTTATTAAACCACCGTGATGACTGCAGATACCACAGTCTCAGTGAATATTTAGGTTTTGACCTTACGTTTTTCAGGTTTATTTCCTTAATGCATATGTTATCTTGTAATGCAATCGGAGCAGAATCCACACAGCTCTATTTTCCAGGAGACGGGAGAGGAGAAGCAGTCTATCGTCATTTCAAAACCCGACTGATACACACACGTACACATCATGAATGCTGATGCTCTTGTAACTAGAGGTATCATCCATGCATCATTGTGTTTTCTTGTTCACTTATCAACCCAGGGGACCAAAGCTTTTGTTTTTTATCTTGTTGTATGCCAAGCCAAAAGCAATGTCTTCACAATACATATCATTCATTGGGAACACCACAAAAAGAGAAACCGCAAATACAACTGTGGGCTTTCCGTTATGACTACCTGGCCAGCTAAAGCTAAAGGCATAAATGACAAAACTTTGACAAATGCCTGTTAAGGATAACTGATGAGAAACTGAGACTGCACTAATATGTATTCATATACTGTAGCCTAAATTGTTTAACTACTGTCAACCTGGTGTCTCTTTTAGATTATTCATACGCTGTACAAATGTTAAATCATGCATTCAGAGACCCAGTACATCTAGAGTCAGAACCGTCTGTCCGTCCGTCCATCTGCAAACTGCTTCATGGCTGCCTTATTGGCGACAATACTCAACCAAATAACAACTTGTGCACTTAAAGAAGTTAAAGGAAGTTCGGCATCGATTCACGACCGCTGTGGGATTACAATGACAAAACAACGAAGAAAATACATAACAATCCAAATCTATATTTTTGTTTTGAATTGATCAGAAAAAAATCACTACACGCCTAGCTGCCAATAAACACTAACACTTACAACATTCAAACTAGCCACACACAAAGTATGTTTACAATACCAACTGACTGTGCCCCCCCCCCCCAAAGGAGAGGGAAAGGGGAAAAAAAGAAGAAGAAGAGGAAGAAAAGAGGACACGTGCTATCATGTTTTGCTGGCCACCGGTGGAGACTGAATCATGGGGGATTTCTACTCTATGTTTGTGTACCTACAGTAATGGCCTGTCTTCTCTTTGTCATCTCAAGGGTGACTCTCTCTTTGGCATCTCCACCAGGCTAAATGAATCCCAAATCACTGTGCTATATGTCACCAGTAGCTATGTTTACCCGCTGGGTTTATTAGCCACGACATAAAGGCTCTGGCGGAATAAAACACCAGGCTGTCGGAACATAAAGACGGCTGCAGGCAGCTGAGCCACCCAACCACCGCCGCCACACGGTGTCCCTGCACAGTATTAACACAAATAACATCTGCCGCCGTTAATGCCACCTTCACTGCAGCTGCGTTGATTCCCCCATAATATAATCCCCGAAGAGTAGCAACTCACACTGGCAACAATGTCATAACTGTTTCATCAACACGAAATGCTGCTGTTGTCTTTGCCTGGCCCGCTTTTTTATATTACAGAGAGAGAGAGAGAGAGAGAGAGAGAGAGAGAGAGAGAGAGAGAGAGAATGTACGTGCTATATGTGGCAACTTGTTTTTATTTAAAAACAATATGTTATTGCAGTCTCGTTAGGGCATTTGACAACTTGGCCAATGAGTGATTTTATTTATTTGTTTATTTATGTTTTCATTTGTTACATGCCAAATAAAATCAAATTGTGTTGTTGTTTGAAAAGAGAATGCAGGCAATATAAAACAGGCCATGAGTACAATAGAATATACTTTATTTGAGTGTAAAGTGGCAGATTGCTAACCAGTTGTTATTACTCTATGGAATTGCTCCGTTATTTTTAGGCTCTTCATCTTGTTAAGGAGTCACAGGAAGAATTGAACATAACCAATGCCAGTTGCCAGTGCAAAATCATTCCATTCTCCATAGAGGCTCATTTTGTCCATGCATTTTAAAAACCCAAACTTCATGGAATCTGTCGGGTTCACTGAATCACCACAAGCATAATATGCAAATCATCACAGATGGTCCCATTTATACAGAGACAATCTACAAACTTTCTTTCCAAAGAGCCTATGTGGGCTATGAGCCATCTCCCCCAACAACTCTCTACTGAACTACTTTGACATTCCAGCCATTACGGAGTGACTTGCAAAGTAACTGTAGTATACTGTAACAATAGCTTCAGTTCACCAAATACACCAAAATAATACTTTTCAATGGACTACTTGGGTAGCACTGATAACATTAACCACAGTAAGGTTCATAAAGTTTTTAGATGAGATGTTTACATTGTTAGTTCAGTCACGGTGACGACGTTAGCATTAACGTTAGCCGCATGCTAACGCTAAACGTCCGTTAGCTTAGCAACACGCTAACGGCTCATATTAAGTTGGTTTGGCTAATAATCATTAATCCCAACTAATGCCAACACAGTAATGGATGTAAACGTTCACAGACATGCTTTGGACATTATTATCAGGTTGCATTATGAACCAGCAGTTACACAATACAAGTAGCAGGCCATGCTAGCAGCTAACAACATACCAAGGCGGGTGCTGTAAACGACGGCCGTCCATTGGCTAGGACGGCCGTCCATTGGCTTTAAAGTAGTGTCTCCCCATTGGCTGTGAAGTAGTGAAGGACAGCCAGGACAGCCAATAGCAAAAAAAGTGTTGAATACATGTCGGAAATCTGTCGGGTCAGAGTCAGAGTGAATACAGAGTGAATACATACTTTCAGCTGGCGGCTAAAAAAAAAAGTTACTGTAACTGTAGTATACTGTAACAATAGCTTCAGTTCCTGGCCGTCACCTTTGCAAACAATTGACCGACAAAAATGACGTAAACAGTGTAAACTCTTTTTTTGTGTATTATTTTCATCATACAACACACAGTCAGTCAACCAAGTATGACGCCTCTGCAGTAGAGATCACAGTCACCTTGCAAGAAAAGAGGGACTTATAGTAAAGTAGCTATAAGCCATATAAACCTGCAGAGCTTGTGGTGTGTCATTTGGCTGCTTAGGCTTTTCAACTACTTAAACCCTATACGTCCTTAAACAGGGTCTATACATGGCCCTTTTTTCCCTTTCACCAAATGTTCACCTATAATATGACATGCCCTGTGTAGGGACACTAGGGTTTATGTGGTTAAGGACCAGTCAAAGAACCTTCACATTACAACACGTCTAGTTATGACCAAATAAAACTCTACAGGTATACAGCAGAGGGTGCTGAGGTTCCAAAAAAAGAGTAAACAACCATTCACATATGCATATCTCTGCTGTCCAGCCAGAAACTGCTAACTCCAAAACGCTCATTGTTCAGGAAACGCAAAAACAAAATATACGTTTTTCAGGAAATGAAGAAAACCTTATATTTTTAAAACAAAGCAATACTGCCTCATCAAAGTTGGTATAGTGACTTTATATATTGTCAGATACTTGCATGTGTCATTATATTATCAACACTTTAACCAAATCGCGGGTAAATCAACACTTTACCCAGCGCAAGTGGAGTTAGCAGTTTCAGACGAGCAGAAATCAAGCTGAAGTGGAGTTAGGTGTCCAAACAACAGTAGCTCCACTCGCTGCTGAGGGAGAGGTTTCAAAAGGGTACAAATTCTCAAAAGCTAACAATGGATCTCCAAGCTCACAATGCATCACAACAACGTGTGAATTAATGCCCTCATGCTTCATGCCACTTATTATATAGGCCTACAATAATAAACAGGACTTTAAATATTACAATAACTTCTGCAAAGAGGTAGTAGAATAGCGCGACAGAAATGCTATGAACGCCTTTCTTCTTGTCACATTGCTCTCCTCATTAAACACTTAATAGATTTTAGAAATATAATTACTTGTTTTCATAACATTAGCGTCAGTGCTAAGTTTGATAAACAGGTACACTGCATAGTTTTAACAGACTACGGGGAGCTTGTTTACGTGGTCCTCCTCGTTCACTGCTTAACGCGCTCTACTCATGCTGTTGAAAAGCAGCGCTGTAGAGGAGAGGGGGGAGTTGTTTGTTTTTGACGGACAGTTTGAGGATCCAATGGAGTTGGGAGTTTTCGTCAGAGGCGCTTTTTAATACTTTTCATTGGTTCAAATGTTTTGATATTTTACACAGACCTAAAGGGTGTTCAATAGCCTTGATTTATGAAAAAACAAGATATGACAAGTCATAATATAGCCGCCAGCGGCAGGCTTTTTTTTGCCCCAATACAGTCTATCACAGTAGAACCGAAATAGCAGAAAATGACTACATTACCCATGAGGCATTCTGAACGTACAACGCGTCCCCCTCTACCATTAAGTTACAGTGTCCAAGTTACAATACACAAAATACACCAAAATAATACATTTCAATGGACTACTTGGGTAGCACTGATAACATTAACCACAGTAAGGTTCATAAAGTTTTTAGATGAGATGTTTACATTGTTAGTTCAGTCACGGTGACGACGTTAGCATTAACGTTAGCCGCATGCTAACGCTAAACGTCCGTTAGCTTAGCAACACGCTAACGGCTCATATTAAGTTGGTTTAGCTAATAATCATTAATCCCAACTAATGCCAACACAGTAATGGATGTAAACGTTCACAGACATGCTTTGGACATTATTATCAGGTTGCATTATGAACCAGCAGTTACACAATACAAGTAGCAGGCCATGCTAGCAGCTAACAACATACCAAGGCGGGTGCTGTAAACGACGGCCGTCCATTGGCTAGGACGGCCGTCCATTGGCTTTAAAGTAGTGTCTCCCCATTGGCTGTGAAGTAGTGAAGGACAGCCAGGACAGCCAATAGCAAAAAAAGTGTTGAATACATGTCGGAAATCTGTCGGGTCAGAGTCAGAGTGAATACAGAGTGAATACATACTTTCAGCTGGCGGCTAAACAAAAAAAACTGAAAATGGAGTTAGCTGGTCCTGGCTGGACACCGACGATATACTATAATATAATGCAGGCTTTATTTAAATAAATAAAAAAGTGCTCTTTGAAAGTATAGTTACTTATCTTCCTCATGTTCCACTTTTCCAACTTTTTTCTTATGGGATTACTACCAAGTACCTTCAGTATTTTGAGAAGACGAAGGAGGAGGAGGAGGAGGAGAAGGAGGAGAAGAAGAAGGAGAAGGAGAAGAAGAAGAAGAAGAAGAAGAAGAAGAAGAAGAAGAAGAAGAAGAAGAAGAAGAAGAAGAACTGTTTGACGATAACATTGGCTACATTTCAGCCCCCAGCTTTAAAGCCGGAACACAGTATTCCCCAGGCGCGGATACCTTTTAAACCATTCCAGTGCCTGTGTGTGCCTGGCTATAGTATCTGTACTTGTGATCTAAGTTTCTTTTTCTTTTCTTTTGAGTGCCATAGGTAATGTGTATGTTATCAGATTTCCTCAGGGTGCAGTACCAGTCTGTTCAGTCATGGTTCACTTACCCAAGTCTCCCAAGGTCACCTGAATCTGACCCCTATTTTGAGCAGCAGTAGAAGCTTAACCTCCAATAAAGTCACACAATTTCATTTGTGTTAAATACTCCTGTGTATCGGATATGATAAGCTATGGCAACTATTCACTTGACACATTGCCATCCCACTTTTTTACTTTTTTTCAAACAGTGATGTTTAAAGGTGTGGGAGAGATGCAAATGGATAAGAGTACTGTCAGTTTGCATTGGGAGACATCAAATGGTATAAAACTGTACATTATAGCATAATAGCTATTTTTATGTTCAACTGTAGAGTAAATTGCCTTTGCTTGCATTATAATTCCATCAGGAATTTACACACATTGCAGGGCAGTAGCTCAGGTCACATATACGCCAAGAGTAATTTTAGCCGTCTATTTAATGGGCTAATTTAGACCCCCGGAAAATGTAATTAAATAGGTGGCAATATATAAAACTAGCCGCATGTGGAGTTTGTACATCATGATATTATTGCACACATGCTGTACATGCAGCCGATGATATCATATTGCAACTGTAATTTAGACTGCACTCAGAAGTATTTGGTGCATGATTATGATCGCATTGATAGCATCAATGGGGCGTAAAAAAAAACTACTGATCACATAATGGTGGTCACGTGGTCCATGGAACAAAGCTGAATAGTTATTTGAATCAAATGTTTTGTATGGGAATAGTGCTAACTGGAAAAGTATGCTCCTCATAGCGCATATCTCCACCAGGCGGGGTTGCCAATACTCATGACTGTGTAAGGCGTGTGTTGCGGCTTTCAGGGTGCGAGGAAGCTGGTGTGTGTGTGTGTGTGTGTGTGTGTGTGTGTGTGTGTGTGTGTGTGTGTGTGTGTGTGTGGGGGGGGGGGGGGGTCATGTGTATCAGCAGAATGTAATATGAAGACAATTAGAAGATAAGTGATTAAGGGTGGATTGGTGCCTTTACGAGTCATTGGTCTGTTGCTTCAGCTGTTAGCTATTTACTGTGTCGTATGCTAATGTAGGGCTGGGGTTAGTGTTAGAGTTAATCTTCCTTTACTTTTGTGTACTTTGAGACATAATTACCAGAAGGTATAACTGAAGATCCCTCCAGATGGTCTCTTCAGGTGCTGCAAATCCAAAAATGACTGAGAGAAGTCTATGGTAATGTCTATGGTATTATTGGAGTCACAGAGTCACATGATATACTATATAATGTGATATACAAATAGGCTAATTGAATGACACTATCAAAATCACCCACAATCTTTCACCCACTATTTTACCTTGTAAACATGTGATGTGACAATAAACCTGATATGATTTTGAAATCACTCATTTCAAGTTTCTAAAATATATAGCTCTAGACTAGACCTCGAGGAACCGGTGATTCATTATTTAACTGTCTTTGATCCCATTCTTTCTTTTAACACCCACATAAAAGCAATAGTCATAACCGGGTATTTTCACCTACGCAACATCTCTAGGATCGTTTCTATGCTCAATGCAGCGGATACTGAAACAAACCCTTATACACGTATTTTGTTTCTTCTTGACTCGACTACTGCAATAGCCTCTTCTCTGGTTTATCTATCTGCACTACAAAGCCACTACAGCTTATTCAAAACACTGCTGCCAGACTACTTACTAAAAACTCAAATCCCGCCACTGGCTACCTATTCCGGCTCGCTGTGATTTCAAAGTTATCCTATAAATCGCTTCATGGGCTAGCTCCATCACACCTGTCAAATCTCATCAGTCCTTTTATTCCCTCCCGCTCCCTCCGTTCTCTAGACGCTGGTTACCTTACTGTCCCGAAAATCAATAAAAAGTCAGCGGGTGGTAGGGCCTTCTCCCACCGTGCTCCTTACCTACAACCAATTGTCTACCTCTGTAAGACACGCTCAATCCATTAATGTTTATTTTATTTAAATAAACCGAAAACACATATTTTCTCTGTTTATTATTTGTCCTGATCTTATATCTGACTGTTTTGTTTTTAATGTTGATTTTAATATTGTTTTTATGTTGTGTGTGATGTTGAACTTTATATTCAACTTGAACTTGAACTATTGAGGTGCATCAATGCACATTGAGCATTAGTATTAAAAAGCACTCTTTCAGTCAGATGTTATGAAAGTATTTGGTAAGAGTCTTTGCCATATAGTTAACAGGATAGAATAAGTGATTTAAAAGTCTGGATAGATTATAAAGGTAATTAAGCATGCTTTATTAACCATGTCATCGACAGCCTGTATTAACCTTGTTATTAACAACATTATTAACCTTAACCAATAACGATCCATAAACGTTTTATGCCATGGGCTCTGCAAGAGGCTAGCCATCTATGACAGGGTCTCTCTCTGTGTGTGTGTGTGTGTGTGTGTGTGTGTGTGTGTGTGTGTGTGTGTGTGTGTGTGTGTGTGTGTGTGTGTGTGTGTGTGTGTGTGTGTGTGTGTGTGTGTGTGTGTGTGTGTGTGTGTGTGTGTGTGTGTGGCCAGTAGGCCACAGAAGTACCTCCACCTTTTTTCATTTAACTTGTATTTCATGATGGAAGACAACGGGTGATCACGCTGAAATCTTGCCCAGATTTTTTTAATTTCCTAGTTTAGTGAATACAACATTAGTTTAACCAATCTGTATGGTAGAGTATGTTAATAAAACATATCTAACACAACTGCGGTGGTTGTCTTTGGTCTGCTCTTCTATTGACACAAGTAGATCCTGTGGTCAGGTACTGTAGGACCACTACTGGTACAGTATGCCCAGCAGGAACTTGTAGGGGTCCACCAACTCCACTGATTCCTCATTGCGAACGCAGCGGAAGGAGGCGCAGCGGAAGGAGGCGGACCGAAGGCACGCCTCCGCGCAAGTGGAGCTTACTATGAAACCGTGCTCGGGTTGTGTGTGTGTGTGTGTGTGTGTGCAGTATTGTGTGCACTGCCTGTGTGCAGCCGCCAGAGTGCGCCAGAGTGCACTACAGTGTGGCTGGAATCCGCCTACCCCTGGCTGACTAATTACACTCCTCTGAGAGAAATATATTAAATTTGTGAATATTTCAGGCCAGATGGCAAGTTGAAAACGCCTTAGTTTGAGGACAGTTTTAGATTTCTTCTTGCTATGTTATTTTCGAGCTGCGTTCGCGCGTCTTACTTGTGAATTATACTGGGGGCTCAGGTCTGTTTTTGCTCAGGTGGTTGTCCACCACCAAAGCAGGACGGCCTTAGAGCTGGACCCCTACAAGAAGATTGGCCTCTATTTCAGCAAGCTAACTTTCCAGAAAAAGAAAAGATGTCGTTTGTATTAGCTTGGAATATCCATTGATTATTATGTCATTGGTAGGCAGGTTTCTGAACTGTCCACAGCCCACCAATGAGACAGTAGACAGAAATGGTGTCATCGTATAATGTGCATTAGTGAGGACCAATTATATGGAGATAAGGTTGAAAATGGGTAAAGTGTTCCTTTAAATGTCACCACTTCATCTCACAGTGAGGGCACATTGGTGCACTTCCAGGAGATCAGTGAGATCACATGGTTATAATGTATTCATTGTGTGCTCACACGACATTCATGACACTTTTATCCACACTTTCATAATTGTCCTGCACTATACATTCAGGCCACATTCACCGCACTTCCACGGGCTCGACACATGGCGGGTGACCCCTATAAGCTCAGAGTAAATTGGACAATCAGGAATGGTATTTGGTAGCATTAAGGCCAGGCATAGGAGGAAGGACAATGCCGTTATCAACAAGATAATGGGGGCTTCTGCCTCTCACTTTGTGTCCAATGAATTGGGTCTGAGTTAATTATCCTTGCCATTAATTAGGCCATGCCATCAAGGAGAACGTGATTACTCTTGGTCGGCTGTGTGCTGTATTATGGCCCCACAAAGCCAACCAGCACCGGCCATTGCAGCCAAAGCACATTGGCTAACTGTGATGTAATGGTGTGACCAAAGACACCAAAAGGTAAGAGTTAATTTGCTATTGCCCGAGTCACAATGTAGAAGCCAATGCATAATTTAGATAAGCTAACAAGCCCACATTTAACAAAGTAAACAAACAAACCCCCTTTTAGATCAGGCAAAGAAATACTACCAAGTAAAAAAAAAAGAAGACCTAGACCCTTAAACATCAAATGGCAAAACGAACAGAAGAAAGGGGGAAACTTGATATTATTTTGTTTTCTGGTGTCAATAACAATTACTGAAAAAAAAGAAACCAGTCAACATCACCTGTTCTGTTGGAGAAAAAGAAGAAAAAAAAACATCCTCCTTCACAAGCAATGCCGATGGCTTCTTAATACTTTTCCATAGTCTCCTGATGTGTTGTGCCCTATTCTACTGTACTTATACTAGAGAGCTCAGGCTGGGTTTAAGGAGACCACATGTCACATGCCTCCCCTGATTAATCAGGATTAATTAATTGCACCGAGCTCCTTTGTTCATTTACTGTATGTTCCTTAACAGTGCCACTCTGAGACATTTTCTTTCATATAGGAGAGGATAAGTATAATAGATGAATGAAGGGTCCCAACCCGGCCGACTCATCAGAAGAAGGTAAGCAAAAATAAGACTTTATTTATCAAAATGAATGTGGTTGTAAGAAACAAATCTGTGGTGTGACAAACTGATAATACATAATGATTAGCTACATAGTATCACTGCTTTATAGCCACTAACATAGATTGGTTACAATGCTATTGTATTAATTAAATAACTCCTGAAATGTAAATTATAATCAAATCCATCATTGCCAAGGAGATTTGTGTTGGCATCCATGTGGCCTCTGGATCCTGAATGAGGCGTCTAAGTTGTTCTTCAGGGATCAACACATACGAGGGGCAGTGATTATCTTCCCTGGCAGTGTGATTAGTGATGTTTGGAGTACGGAGTGCTGCCAAGCTCCTGTTACATTTTCAAGCCGTTTGAACGAGGTGATGGATTTGGCCCTTCAACTGGACAGCCAGGCACATTGCCTGAATCGGTCTGATAATGCCGACTTACAGTACACTCAGGCCCTCCCTGTGCTCACACCGGCAGTGACTTTGTCTCTGTATGTCACCTCGCTGTCGCCTGCAGCCAGCTTGTGGGCATTGCTAACATTGAGGAAGTGGGCTACAAATACAGGGTATGTGAGTGAATACATGCACATGGGTGTCACAGGTATTTTCTGTATTCTTTATGGGTCACTTTGACGCCATACAATAGAGGTCTTGGCACTGTAAGGCAAACCCTCATGTTCACGACAGGACTGTCATTAAAATGCCCATGTCAACTTGGTAGCTCTCTAGGCAAAGATAATGGTAAAAGAGGAATCATATGGATAGATGCTACTGCCCAAGTGCAGAAGCTTCGGTAAAAATGTAGTTATAACTAACAATAAACACATTGATGTGTGTTTCTATCTTGTGACAACGTTTCAGGGTTCAATTTGGCTTTGTTTTAGAGGAAGAAAAAGACAAAAACATGACAGCAATCTATCACTGTAACTATTTTCAGACTCACTGTTGCAGGTGAGGGATGCCTTCTCAAACCCTCCAGGCATATTTCCACCGGCGAGGCAGGGGGTTGAGGAAGGCTATTTGAGCAGCTTATAGGCACCAGGGCCTGCTGCTGACTCCCTTCGTTTTTGTCCCCCCCCCCTAAAGTTCTTCCAGTTGTTCTTTACAGTCATCCACTGTTGAAAACATTTTTTAAATGACTGCACACGTCTCTCCCTCTGTAAGTTATTACACTTCATTACCATTATAGATCATTCTGACATTTTAATGTTTGTAGCCTAATTGCACACATTTAGGGGCTAACAAGGATAGGCTACCAACTAATAACTTAACCTGCGGGTGATTGTTTTATCTGAACGGTTTAATATAGCTGATCACTTATAAAAATAGAATAATAAGTCATGTCACATAATGTGTGAAATGGGTAATTGTGTTCATCTATCTGTAATGTATTAGTTTATTTATTTATGACTTATTTGACATTCACTTTATTATACCTCTCCACTCATCCCAACAATCTTGGGTCCTGTTCAGACTGGCAGACCAAATTGGCGCCACTTGACTCTTCCGCTGCTCATTTTCATAAAGTAGAACATTTCTAACCGTTTTTTCCCCACCAAGTTGCGTCTTTTTTGCCAGGCGACTTGCTGCTACATGTAGCTCAGTGTTGCCCAGCTACTGCTGGAAATTGATGATCGCCAGTTGCTTTGCCGCTTGTTGTCACTGTGAGCGCGACTGGAGACATTAATGTGTCCTGTAGGAAATTAAATATGATCACACTGTTTTGTTTTGTCATCCTCGCATGCTCTGAAATCTTTGTAGGACATTAACATTTTATACTGAGTGAAGGATAGGTTCAGTGTCATATTCAAGGTCACCTTGGGAGGAACACAAGATAAATTTTGTGGGGATTAAACCTGTGACTGTTTGGTTAGGCAAAGGGACAGTCTCTCTTGTCATGTTTTATGATGATATGCAGTTGTATCTTTCTTTTAACCCTAATGATTTATCAGGCTATCTTACACAATTTCCTTCTTGGCATCAAGGTGTGAATAGCTCATAACTTTCTCCAGCTGAATGCTAATAAGACTTTAACCATTGCTCATGACTCTGTTGCACAAGTAGTTCAACAATCCATGGACTCCTTATCTTACCATTAATGTCAAAGGATTGTTTATTGTTTTCATTCCTGTTTGCATTTCAACCAAAAACTCACGCTTCTTCCATCCCAAGAACATTGCAAAGAGGAAGTTGACACATACAGCTTAAATTAATGTAATACTCTTTTAATTTGTCTGACTCAGTCTGAGTCATCTTTAAAATGACTATATACTGTAGCTTCTACAAAATGATGCCGCCAGTCTCCAAAGTCTTTAGGCTGCACAAATTACTCATGTCCATAAAAATGGCTCCTGGTACATTTCAAAACACATTTTTAATTAGTTGGTGTTGCATGGCAGGTGGATATACTGGCAGGTGATATACCAAGGCTTTTACATGGGCTATTTTCACATGGGTGCAAATTCTTCTTCAAACAAAAAAACACTTTGTTACTCCGCCTAAATATTTTGTCCACACTTTACCAACTGTGGTATACTTCATCCTATATTAAAATTGGCTTAAGGGAGGGCCGGCCGGCCGGCAGACGGACCTCTGACATCACTCTCATGTCACCACGACTCAGCCATAACCATATAAGAAGCTACGCCCAAATATGGAATGTGTTGTCTAACCTCAATGTGTCGTCATGGCATCAGCAAACAAATTAGTCAGCTCCATATATGGGCACAAAAGAGGTCATACCCATGTATGGGCATATACTGATGACATCAGGGATCGCGGTATATATGGGCATAAAAGGGACATGGACTGACAAGATACACAGATCTCCATATATGGGCATATCAGTCATATTGGCGGTGCGACGTAGATGTTGGCTGAACTTCTAGTTTTGGTATAATTGGCTTGAGATATATTTGACCAAAACAAAAAGAAAAGAAAATGAAAAACACAAAAAATCATGAATGTATGATTCCCTCGCACGCACACACGCACACACACACGCGCGCACACACACTTCAGACGGCCTCTCTACCACTCATCTACGTCTGTCTGTACAGTATGGCTGTTCATTGACATATTATACGCACACATGTTGAACTGAGTCCCAAGTCCACCACATGATGGGCAATCAGGTGTACACCATGGTCCAATACCAGAAGAAAGGGAAATGAATGACTCCTAGTGGTTCTTTGAAGTGAGCATATTCTATTAGCATTACCATAGCCTGACCCACAGCCAGCTTAATGACCAATTTGTCTTTCTTACATAAATTGAACCGTTTCTCACCCTCACTTAAATGCAGCCCTTTAATAGGGCTTTCTATTAACCAGGATGCAAGATTACAACAGAGTTCCTTTTCATTGTGTTTATATCCTTGTTAGAAGTACTTCCACTTGTGAGTAGTTCATAATGGGGTCATGTTCTGAAGAATGATCTTGTTCACAGATGGCATACTCAACTGTATGTTTAGATACTGTATATGTACTGTATGTTGCTTTATTGTTCACAGATGATTAGAACTTTGTTATAATGATAATAATAATAATAATAATAATAATTGTGTCCTCTTTAGTTTTTTGGGGGGTATTTGCCACTGTATACAGTATTTGCACACTTGAAATGTGTCCTCTGCATTTAGCCCATCCTAACAGTTAGGAGCAGTGGGAAATTGCCATATTGCCCACTTACTCTGTTGTTAGTTGACTTAAGGTTCATGCCACTTGTTCCAACCTTTCACTTTAGAAAATAAGGATATATCTCAATATTTGCTAAATGGCATAATTGTAAATTGAGTATATAGCAATTCAATGTGATACATTGACTGTAGCAGTACCCTGTAGTGTTGTAAGGCAAGGCTAGTTTTCTTTTTTCTTTTTATAGCTAAACAACAACAAAGCACACCAAAGTGCTTTGCAAAAAACATTTAGAGCATTTAACACATTATAAACATTACACAATGAAAAAGGCAAAATAACAAAAGAATAAGTTACAATAAAATGACAGTGCAGAACAGATCAAAAATCTCAGAAGACAAAGGCAAACACAAAAGTCTTCAGATTTGATTTAAAATAACTGAGAGCTGTAGCAGATTTTAGTTCCGCTAGCTTGTTCCATATAATGTGCCTAAAAACTGAACGCTGCTTTTCTGCATTTATTTTTATTTACTCTGGGGACATAAAGCTGACTTGTCCCAAATGACTTGAGAGATCTGGATAGTTCATGATGTAGCACAAGATCAGAAATGTGTTTTGGCCCAAAACCATTCACTGCTTTATAAAACCAACAGTAGTATCTTGAAATCAATTATCTGACAGATCAGAAAATATTGACTTGGAATTAGTAAGGAATCAAGCAACACCATTCTGAACCAACTGCAGCTGTTTGATCAATGTTTTAGGGAGACCTGTAAAGACACCATTACAGTAGTCGAGTTTACTGAACATAAATGCATGGACACTTTTTGTCTCCGCCAGGCCGAAAGGCATGGCGAGAGAGTATGTTTTCCACCCCGTCCGTCCGTCCGTGTGTCCGTGTGTCCGTCCGTGTGTGTGTCCGTGTGTCCGTCCGTCTGTGACCAGCTAATCTCCGGCACCGTTGTCTTGATCTCAGTGAAACTGTGCACACACACTCCCTGGATGCCAATTCAGAACCTTTACCCCAATTTTTTCTCATGGGCCTTTTATAGCGCCACCAGGAGGCCGATTTGTGCAAAACATATTTTTTGACAGTACTCCTACAGATTTTGTCCAAAATCACTCAAATCCGTACACAGTATCTCTATAGTCACTAAACGAAACGGGTCTTTCAGATTTCTCATATTCCATCCTGATTGGCTAAAAATGTCTTCCAAAGTTTGCAGGAGTGCTCCGTTTTGAACAAAATGCCTCAAATCATGAACACAGCATGCAATTTTCGTGACATTTTGCACGCTCATTCCCATTAGGCCGAGGAAGAACTACCATTTGAAAATTTTGAAATCAGCCTCATGGTGGCGCTATAACAGGCCGATTCGTGTTTTTCCTATAATTCCACCGATCTGTGTAAAACTTTGTATGCACACTCCCTAGAGGTCAAGGAAAAACCTTTGTCCTGCATTTTTCACATCTGCCTTTTATAGCGCCACCAGGAGGCCGACTTATGTAAAACACATTATTTTATACTACTCCTTCCAATTTTATCCAAATTTCACGCAAATCGGTACACATGATCTCTATAGTCATGTGATCACGACGGATGTGTTTGATTTTTCATATTCCATACTGATTGGCTAAGATTGACATCTAAAGTTTGCATTATTGCCTTGTTTTGAACAAAATTCCGCAAATCATGAACGCACGTCCAATTGCGCTCAAACTTAATTTGCACGCAAATTCACACTATGTTGAGGAACAAATGACACCCTTTTAACATTGGCCTATTATAGCGCCACCAGCAGGTCTAATTTAGCAAAACCAATGTTTTTAACAAAATGCCTCAAATCATGAATGCAGTCAGGGTCTAATTGTCGTGCAAGGCCTAAGAACAAATGGCACCCTTTTCACATTGGCCTATTATAGCGCCACCAGGAGGCCACAATAGCTTACCTGACCTGGCGGAGACCTGTGCTCCGAGGAGCACTTTTTCTAGTTTTTTTTTTTTTTCAAATCCTTCTCAGACATTAGTCCTGTAAATCCTTGACATTCTTAAAGTGATAGACAGTAGGCTGACTTTGTAATTGTCTTAATGGCTGTTGAAATTCAAGTCTGAGTCCATGACTGCATGACTGGCCTGAATTGAATTGTTTAAATATGAGCACTGATTTTATTTTATTTCATCATTCTTCCTTGAATCTAAATATGTTCATGCCAAGTAGCTAAGTCGATGCGCATCCACCCATCACGATGCATCAAACAAAAAATATTCATGCATAGCATATCTCAACACTCATTACAAGTCTTTCTTGTCAGGATAATTGACACAATATGCAAAACTGGAATGCTGATTTTGAATTTCCAGCATAGTGTGACTTGCACCATTTCAAACTGACAAGCACATTGCATAATTGAAGTCTCGCAACTATACACTGTAGTTGTGTGCATGTCATGAGATAATGTTCATTCTGAGGCACCCATGTGATGGACAGACATGGCAATTACAGCAATGAAAGGCCCCGGGAAGACTGCAAGCTCCTCAGTCTTAATCCACTGATGTGCACACAAGTAGTCCTCAGGGAGCTGCCAAACATGGGAGAATAATTCCATTTTTATTATCAACGACCAAAAGGGGGGTACTAAAGGTGTGCGCTTCAGAGGCCCACTTTATGTCATTATTTTACAAGTTTACATCACTGTCTGGCACAGTGCACTTGCACCAGCAAGCTCCAGGGAGATGAAGGATGAGTAAAGGGTGAATGTTTCCTCTTTGTGCAACTGGGACATATACGTTTTTAGAGTGCGTTCGAGCTTTTGCAACGCCATAAGTAGTGTATAGGGAAATGTAGTGTTAATTACATGAAAATGTATGATTCATTCATTAAGTTATAAATGACATGAACGTGAATATGCCAGTCTGTTCGAGACCACAGTTCAATTGGTTTGCAGGACACCACTAACGTGGTCAGGGTAGAGCACTGATTTTAAAGACATGCTGGCCCAATTCATTGCATGGTAAATTTGTTCTCCACTGTATTTTTGGTGCTGCTAGTCTTTGCTCTCTAGTGTATTGTCTAGCCTATGTCCATGCACTTTGCGGGTAGTCTGGGGTTACACGTTTAATGTTGGGCTGTTACTGCACTTAAGCCACAGCTAATTGCATTTTCTGGCTTGAATTTCTGATGATGCTCACTCTTGCCCGGAGCAAGTGATATGACTGAGCAAGTAAGCAGTGCAGTGTTGCCCAGTTTGACACAAATTATTCATAATAATTATGACCATACCTCTACAATTATTGCAGTTATTTAGTTTTCTTCCGCAGTGGAACATTTATCATAAGATAAGATGAGAATAGATAAGACTCAGTAATCCTAAAAAAAAACATAAAAATACATACAGTATGAGGGTCAGACTTGGTTGTAGAAACTACTGGCAAAAAGGACTGTCCAAGTCCCTTTGTGGTGTCTTTACCATACAAATAATAATAATAAATATAGCTGCAAGCAGCAATGAGCGGTTTCGAGAATAATGGCAGACTGGCAGACTGTGACAGAGTGGCAGACTGGCAGACTGGCAGACTGTGACAGACTGTGGCAGACTGGCAGACTGGCAGACAGACAGACTGTGGCAGACTGGCAGACTGGCAGACAGACAGACAGACAGTGACAGAGTGGCAGACTGGCAGACTGTGACAGACTGGCAGACTGGCAGACTGTGACAGAGTGGCAGACAGACAAACAGACAGACTGTGACAGAGTGGCAGAGTGGCAGACTGGCAGACAGACAGACAGACAGTGACAGAGTGGCAGACTGGCAGACAGACAGACTGTGGCAGACTGGCAGACTGGCAGACAGACAGACAGTGACAGAGTTGCAGACTGGCAGACAGACAGACAGACTGTGACAGAGTGGCAGACTGGCAGACTGGCAGACAGACAGACAGTGACAGAGTGGCAGACTGGCAGACAGACAGACAGTGACAGAGTGGCAGACTGGCAGACAGACAGACTGTGACAGAGTGACAGAGTGACAGAGTGGCAGACTGGCAGACAGACAGTGACAGAGTGGCAGACTGGCAGACAGACAGACAGTGACAGAGTGGCAGACTGGCAGACAGACAGTGACAGAGTGGCAGAGAGAGAGAGAGAGAGAGAGAGAGAGAGAGAGAGAGAGAGAGAGAGAGAGAGAGAGAGAGAGAGAGAGAGAGAGGCAGTAAGAGAGAGAGCGAGAGAGAAGAAGTGAACATGCATTAATTAACAAAGTCATGATTTTTGTTCAGTAAATTATATTTGGACCGGTTAAATTGGGGTTTGAACCAGGGACCTATAGACTTGTGGGTAGACAGTGTAAAGGATAAGGATAATTCCAGGTCCGTTCATGAAAGTCCTTGCGGTCTTGTTTCCAATGAGGGCCTGTGAGCAATTAGGGGTTAAGAGTCTTGCTCAGGGACAAATTTCATTTCATCGACACATTTGCTGGCCTGGCCTGGAATCGTACCTGGGGCAACCAGGGCCTCTGGCTCCCTAGGTGGGCTCACTAACCACTCAGCTATGGCCACAGTACAGACTGAGCCATTGGATAGACAGAATTGGATTTCATATGTGGTAAGTTATCATACAGCATGGGTTGCTTATTATATACATACAAGCTCATAACGCGTCACATTGTAGATCGGCTGTATGTGGTTACTGTAGGTGTTGTATTAATAATTACATCTGAGATTTGAACCGGCGACCCTCTGGTATCAAGGCAGATGATTAAGCCATTGGGCCAACAGACCCGAACTGATGAAAAGGGAGTTCACACACATGACACACTTTCACGCAAATTGCTCAGAAATACTGGATTTAAATGTTTTTCAAACTGCTCAAAATTGCAGACAATCTAAGGGCGGAGTTTACTGGTTAACAATTGCACATGCATTCATTGATACAGTCATGTTGTGTGCAATGCAATTATAATGAATTCTACATGACGTGGGATTCGAACCAGGAACCCTGTGGTTTCAAGGCAGATGATTAAGCCATTGGGCCAACAGACCTGTACTAGTGAAAAGGGAGTTCACACACACATGACACACTTTCACGCAAATTGCTCAGAAATCCTTGGTTTAAATGTTTTTCAAACTGCTCAATATATTTCGGAATGGAAACTAGTGGAAAATAGTCGATCTACAAGCTCACAACGCGTTGCTATCTAAAAAGGTGTGAGATTGTAGATCGGCTATTTTCACAAGAAAGTATGTCATACATAAAAAACAACTACTCTCAAAAGCATTTCGTGTTATTGTCTAAACATTGCACATGTCTGAATTAACAGGGTCATGTTTTGTACAATGCAATTTAAATGTGAACTGTAAGAAGTGGGATTCGAACCAGGGACCTTCGGCACATGAGACTCACACTCTACTGGTGGAGCTATCCAATACACAGCCTTCGACAGTGAAAAGGGAGAATCCAACAAAACAAAACAAAAGCGCGAATGAAGTACGTCATACATTGAAAATAACTACTTTCAAGTATGCATTTCTCGTCATCTTTAACAATTGCACATGTATTCATTGATATAGTCATGTTGTGTGCAATGCAATTATAATGAAATCTACCTGAGGTGGGATTCGAACAAGCAACCCTGTGGTTTCAAGGCAGATGATTAAGCTATCAAGCTATTGAACCTACACACCTGAACTAGTGAAAAGGGAGTTCACACACATGACACACTTTCACGCAAATTGCTCAGAAATCCTGGATTTAAATGTTTTTCAAACTGCTCAAAATTGCAGACAATCTAAGGGCAGAGCTTACTGGTCAAAGTGATACATGTGTTCCTCATGAGTCAAGGCACATGTGTAAGCAGGTTTAACGGCTGTCGGCCAAACGAGGCATGACTTTTGCCTGTTTAAAGTTTGCATTTTCAAAAAATTGCTATAGCGCCCCCCTTTGACCAATTGGAGTAAGATTGGTTTCAGTGATACTTGGAATGACCTTCTACAATATTGCAAAGTGTCAAACAAATGCGAGTCTGCATGTATGTTTTAGGGGCAGATGAATAATTGTCATAAAACTGCAATTTTCATTGGCTTATAAAAGCTTAACGTTTTCACTTATGGAAAATCCGCTTGCTCACGTCTGTCGGCATTGGTCCAAAGTTCATGTGTATACAGTTTCGTACAGATTGCTCAATCTGTACGAAGGAAGAGTCTTTTTTACTGCTTTTCATAGAATTCGAAATGGTGGGAGATCTAAAGGTCAGAGGTCAAAAGTCAGAGTGTGAAAGTTGTTAGGCATGAGGAGACGCATGTGTGCATCGAAGTTTCATGGCTGTGGGTCAAACAGGGCATGAGTTGTACCTGTTCAAAGTTGGCATATTTCAATTGAGTGCTACAGCGCCACCCTTTGGCCAATGTTTGTGAGTTTCGGGTTTTCGCCGTTTGGCATAGCCCTCTACCATATTGCCGAATTTCATAAAAAGTGACCACGCGGTTAGGCCAGAACTGGCAAAAACGGCGGAAGAATAATAATAATAAATATAGCTGCAAGCAGCAATGAGCGGTTTCGAGAATAATGGCAGACTGGCAGACTGTGACAGAGTGGCAGACTGGCAGACTGGCAGACTTTGACAGAGTGGCAGACTGGCAGACTGTGACAGAGTGGCAGACTGGCAGACTGGCAGACTGTGACAGACTGTGGCAGACTGGCAGACTGGCAGACAGACAGACTGTGGCAGACTGGCAGACTGGCAGACAGACAGACAGTGACAGAGTGGCAGACTGGCAGACTGTGACAGACTGGCAGACTGGCAGACTGTGACAGAGTGGCAGACAGACAAACAGACAGACTGTGACAGAGTGGCAGAGTGGCAGACTGGCAGACAGACAGACAGACAGTGACAGAGTGGCAGACTGGCAGACAGACAGACTGTGGCAGACTGGCAGACTGGCAGACAGACAGACAGTGACAGAGTGGCAGACTGGCAGACAGACAGACAGTGACAGAGTGGCAGACTGGCAGACAGACAGACAGACAGACAGACAGTGACAGAGTGGCAGACTGGCAGACAGACAGACTGTGACAGAGTGACAGAGTGGCAGACTGGCAGACTGGCAGACAGACACACAGACAGACAGACAGTGACAGAGTGGCAGACTGGCAGACAGACAGACAGTGACAGAGTGGCAGACTGGCAGACAGACAGACAGTGACAGAGAGAGAGAGAGAGAGAGAGAGAGAGAGAGAGAGAGAGAGAGAGAGAGAGAGAGAGAGAGAGAGAGAGAGAAAAGAGAGAGAGAGGGAGAGAGAGAGAGAGGCAGTGAGAAAGAGAGGCAGTAAGAGAGAGAGCGAGAGAGAAGAAGTGAACATGCATTAATTAACAAAGTCATGATTTTTGTTCAGTAAATTATATTTGGACCGGTTAAATTGAGGTTTGAACCAGGGACCTATAGACTTGTGGGTAGACAGTGTAAAGGATAAGGATAATTCCAGGTCCGTTCATGAAAGTCCTTGCGGTCTTGTTTCCAATGAGGGCCTGTGAGCAATTAGGGGTTAAGAGTCTAGCTCAGGGACAAATTTCATTTCATCGACGCATTTGCTGGCCTGGCCTGGAATCGTACCTGGGGCAACCAGGGCCTCTGGCTCCTTAGGTGGGCTCACTAACCACTCAGCTATGGCCACAGTACAGACTGAGCCATTGGATAGACAGAATTGGATTTCATATGTGGTAAGTTATCATACAGCATGGGTTGCTTATTATATACATACAAGCTCATAACGCGTCACATTGTAGATCGGCTGTATGTGGTTACTGTAGGTGTTGTATTAATAATTACATCTGCAAAGTAACAAGTAACTAAAGCTGTCATCTGCTGTAATTGTAGTAGAGTAGAGTAGTAAAGTAAAAGTACCTAAAAATTGTACTGTGCATGTGGCAGGTGTGATTGGTGATGAGTGAGAGGGGTGGATCCAATCCATGGGAATAGGGGGAATTCCAAATGATGATCACCTCAACGCATTGTTGGGGACAGGGATCGAACCAGCGACCTATGGATTCACAGGCTGCCTCTCTTCTCATTGAGCTAGAGATATGGCCTCCCTGATGGTGTCTGTTGATATCTATAGGTTTTTCCGTCCATTATGAACCAAGCCTCTATTTCGCTAACTACTGTAGATCACTGGTTCACAAAACATTTACCAATAAAGTTTTTTTTTTTGTCTCCTCGGACTGGAAACTAGTGAAAATAGTCGACCTACAAGCTCACAACGCGTTGCTATCTGAAAAGTTGTGAGATTGTAGATCGGCTATTTTCACAAGAAAGTATGTCATACATAAAAAACAACTACTCTCAAAAAAGCATTTCATGTTATTGTTTAAAAATTGCACATGTCTGAATTAACAGGGTCATGTTTTGTATAATGCAATATAAATGTAAACTGTAATCAGTGGGATTTGAACCAGGGACCTTCGGCACATGAGGCTCACACTCTACTGGTGGAGCTATTGAATCGACAGCATCAGATAGTGAGAAAGGAGAATCCAACAACACAAAACAAAAGGGCAAATGAATTACGTCATACATTGAAAATAACTACTTTCAAGTATGCATTTCTCGTTATCTTTAACAATTGCACATGCATTGATACAGTCATGTTGTGTGCAATGCAATTGAGTTGAGGTCTGCATGAGGTGAGATTTGAACCAGCGACCCTGTGGTATCAAGGCAGATGATTAAGCCATTGGGCCAACAGACCCGAACTGATGAAAAAGGAGTTCACACACATGACACACTTTCACGCAAATTGCTCAGAAATGCTGGATTTAAATGTTTTTCAAACTGCTCAAAATTGCAGACAATCTAAGGGCGGAGCTTACTGGTCAAAGTGATAGATATGTTCCTCATTGATACAGTCATGTTGTGTGCAATGCAATTATAATGAAGTCTACCTGAGGTGGGATTCGAACCAGCAACCCTGTGGTTTCAAGGCAGATGATTAAGCTATCAAGCTATTGAACCTACACACCTGAACCAGTGAAAAGGGAGTTCAAACACATGACACACTTTCACGCAAATTGCTCAGAAATCCTGGATTTAAATGTTTTTCAAACTGCTCAAAATTGCAGACAATCTAAGGGCAGAGCTTACTGGTCAAAGTGATACATGTGTTCCTCATGAGTCAAGGCACATGTGTAAGCAGGTTTAACGGCTGTCGGCCAAACGAGGCATGACTTTTGCCTGTTTAAAGTTTGCATTTTCAAAAAATTGCTATAGCGCCCCCCTTTGACCAATTGGAGTAAGATTGGTTTCAGTGATACTTGGAAGGACCCTCTACAATATTGCAAAGTGTCAAACAAATGTGAGTCTGCATGTATGTGTTAGGGGCAGATGAATAATTTAAAAAAAGCTGCAATTTTCATTGGCTTATAAAAGCTTAACGTTTTCACTTATGGAAAATCCGCTAAGTTACGTTTGTCGGCATTGGTCCAAAGTTCATGTGTATACAGTTTCGTACAGATTGCTCATAAATCCCAGGAGAAGTGATTTTTTTACTGCTTTTTACTGCTTTTCATAGAATTCGAAATGGTGGGAGATCTAAAGGTCAGAGGTCAAAAGTCAGAGTGTGAAAGTTGTTAGGCATGAGGAGACGCATGTGTGCATCAAAGTTTCATGGCTGTGGGTCAAACAGGGCATGAGTTGTACCTGTTCAAAGTTGGCATATTTCAATTGAGTGCTACAGCGCCACCCTTTGGCCAATGTTTGTGAGTTTCGGGTTTTCGCCGTTTGGCATAGCCCTCTACCATATTGCCGAATTTCATAAAAAGTGACCACGCGGTTAGGCCAGAACTGGCAAAACCGGCGGAAGAATAATAATAATGAAAGTGTAGAGATGTAATAGCTTTCGAAGCCTTACAGGCTCTCGAAACCTAATAATAATGAAAGTGTAGAGATGTAATAGGGTTCGAAGCCTTACAGGCTCTCGAAACCTAATGATGATTATTAATATTATTACCCTAATGATAATTGTGTATACCCTTAAGAATATGCCACAGTAAGTTTGCATGGAATTTGTCCTCTATTAGGTGACATGGCTGCCATTAACATGGATAAGTTAATAGGAGTTAAGTGTCTTGCTCAGGGACACTTCGACACATAGACAGGGCAGACTTCTGATTCCCAGACGGCCTCTCTACCACTCATCTACGTCTGTCTGTACAGTATGGCTGTTCATTGACATATTATTACTTAGGACATCTTCCAAGCTTGCTGTCCCAATTACTGTTGTAAGTGTCAAGTAGCACCAGGATAGTTTTGTATGTGAACTATTACACACAGTATGAGCAGTGGGACCTGTCTGACAGGAGAGATACATTTTGTAATTTAAACTATCGACTGAGATGTCAGTTCACTGTATGATTACGGTTTGGCTACAGTCTCAATTGGCACAATAATAGAACGGTACAAATTTAAAACAAATGTGGCCAGCACCTACAATATAGTATAGTAGGAGCCTGCAAAGCTGGAGCATAGACAGATATACTTCCCAGGCAGTAGACATCTTTATTCTTCAGGGATCCAAAATGACAGATCCAAACCCTAATCTTTAGGGTTCCGATTAGGGCCTATATAGACAGGTAGGGAAATTTGTTCTGAGATCCTATTGAATGTGACCTGGTACACATCCATGTGGACTAATGAGGAGATAGACTTGGGATCCTGTAATTCTAAGAACAAGATTTTTTGTCAACAAAAGTTCTCTCAAGACTCTTACTGGAGCCCTCATTCAATGCCACTTTGACTATGCTTGCACCTCTTGGTTCTCCAACATCTCAATGTCACTAAAAACTAAGCTTCAGACCTCCCAAAACAAACTGATTTGACTACTTCTGATATATGGGATACAAATGGGATTGGTGTTTAATCTAGTCAAAAGGGCAATGCCCTCAATACCCTCATACCTGACTAACTACTTCTCTAAAGTAAGTGACACCCACAGCCACAATACTAGAGGGAGTGACAATGATCTGGTACTACCCAAATATAGAACAAACATGGGGACATTCTCATTCTACTACTCTGCCTCCAAAATGTGGAATGTCCTGACACCATCCCTTAAAAAAAGTTAATCACTGGTTTCTTTCAAAACTTGCTTGAAAAAACATCTATCAGGAGACTACAAGGGGAGGTAAATGCAAATTCCCATAGAAAGGCGGTGTCATTCACTGCCAACGTTTTTCCCTTTTCTCCTTTGTACATAAATTGTTCTGTATTTGTTGATGACACTTATTGTGTTATTTTTTTATGCTATGTTGATGAATTGAATACATAGGACCACAATGGAAACAAGTACCCAGGACTTTTTATTGATATCCTTTTAGCCTTAATGTCTGACTGTACCTTGTGCTGTTTACATTTCTGACTAATAAAGTATTCATTCAATCAAAGATGTCCAGACAGAAGGTCTGACTTGTTTTTATTGATTTTCCCAATACCTTGTCCTTACTTTTCATCTAACCGAAGAAGGAATCCATCTTTACCATTCAACTGTACATGCACCTTTCCTCCACTCAGCTCAACCCCATCTACTGTATGATTTACAGAGTGTGTCATTATTAAATGTTACATTTTATAAGAAAATATTTTCTGATAACACAGATGCCAGGGGCAGCAGGGTCATGAAACTGCCTGATCTGTATTATAGAAAGTCAGCAAAAAAACAGCCCACCTTTAGCAGACATGAACAGTCTTCCAGCCAAAGCAATGCAGCCAGACAAACACTCCAGTATACCCCAAGGGACCAGCCTGTTGGCATGCAGTGAGGCAGGAAATGAAAAGACACAAATTAGGGAAGACTGAAATGTATATAGCCTTAATCTTGGGGTTTTCTCGACAGAACAGAAATTGTCTAATG
>NC_139959.1:25080658-25485658 GCF_963454915.1 Gymnoscopelus microlampas
GTAATTACAGAAACACAATGTTGCCGTCAGGACTAGGCTTTGAGCTTGACCTTAGCGGGGTGATGAATGGTACAAGTCCTACTCATGACATACAAAGCAGGGAGTCATCACCGTTAGTGGGCAACCACAGGGTATGCGGTAATTAATCATGCTACGTTGGCCCCGATCCCTTTTTCTTTTTTTGTATTAACAGGAAAACACACAGCATACCTTGTCTTCAGGCATCAAGGAAGGCATATTAAGTGAGGCACGATAACCCATGTTGGACTGTGCTCACCAGAGGTGGACAAAGTACTCAACCCCAGTACTTGTGTCTTGAGTACTTGCTTTACAAAGTCCATTTTCCTTCTTAAAATCAATGCAGTGCTGTATTGACATTCTCCCCCAAAACCTTCCGGTATCAATAATAGTGAAAATAGCAGATCTACAAGCTCACGTGTCACATCAACACTACATTTGAAAAATGTAAGGGATATTTCACTTTCAAACATGTTTGGGGTAATTTTAACATCTACTCGGGCTTGTGAGCACCCCAGTTTTTAAGTTGCTTAATTCAGTATTTATAAATGTGATATTCATTTTTACCAGACACGTATTCCTATACAAACCTTCCTATTGTAACTTCAAACTCCATTTTAACGATGTTAGATTCATCAAAAACACCCGTCCTTGGTTCTGGTGACTGATATTGTTTTTCTATTAGGATACGTGAGGGGGCCATGTTTTTTCAACATTTTTCATTTATTAAAGTTTTCAAAAAATGTTTTTATTTCTTTTCATTTTCCAAAGAATATATAAAAAATAAATGAAAAAAGTAATTGAAAAAACACGGCTCCCACACATATTAGAAGGCCAATGTCAGTCGCCAAAACCAAGGACAAATGTTTTCAATTAATCTAACATGGTTAAAATGGAGTTTGAAGTAACAATGGGTCTGCATAGGAAGGGGGCGTGTCTATAAAATGTATATCAAATATCGAAATACTGAATCAAGCAACTTACAAACTGTGTGGGCTGCTCACAAAATGCAGAGTCTTGTCCCTTTCTAGACATGTAGTAGAATCAAAAGTAGAATATTTGTTTTTGAAATGTAGTGGAGTGAAAGTAAATACAAATGCTCAAGTAAAGTACAGACACTCGAAAAATGTAATTAAGTATAGAACTTGAGTAAATTTAGTTTTTTACTGCATCACCGGTGCCCACATTATCTGGTTATCCAGTGCTTTTGCTGGTCACCTGCTACAATTGCCTGAGAGCCATCCATCTACAGAGAGAGACATGATTGTGATTGAATGTTTTTTTTTTACGCAACAACCTAGAACATTAATTTGATTGCTCATAACAGTTGTATGTGTTGAAGAGTAATTTTTTACTCCATCCAAATTGTAAAAATGCTTTAATTTTTTTTTAAATTATTATTATTTTAGTGTAGCACAGAGAACGCCAACAAACTGAACAGATCAAACCATAAGCATAACATCTAATCTGTTTATTTGTCGCCATCCTTTGTTTTGAGATGGTCCTGCGCAGCCAATCAGGAGGAACATCATCTATCCTTCAACATAAACCATTTCACTATAGCCCCATCCTGGCCCACATTTAACACACTGATTTATCGCCGCAGTGTTCCAGTTAACGGGTTCAATTTTCAAAGACCGATACCTCTTGGCGGGGTCAACCCATCACATCCACATAATCACTCATGTCGAACAGTATTCCGGTCCGGGCGGCGAGCATTCCTGGAAGTACCAGGATGCGTCTCAGCCACGCAGTAGGTTATGTTACAGAGGAGGAGGGGATAATGGTATCCAGCTCGGAGGTGTTTTCAGACAGCCACGGTGACACCTGTCTCAGCCTGTCTGAGAGGCAGGGAGAGCTCGGCAGCTGGAACAACAGAAGGCCTTGCTATGAAGAGAGAGTAGATGCTGCTCGCTTGGCTGACCCTGGAGCGTGGGCCAAATTATTTACAATCAAAGCACCATGTCATATCTGCTTAACATTCAGGAAAGGAGTTATTGGTAGCACTGCAACTGAATGTCAATGGGGGAAAGACGCCCCTCTCTCTGTTGCCGGCATCTGCGATCGCTAAAGAATGTTTGGAGCTGTGAAGGACATGGAAACTTGTAATGGAACATGTCAGATGTTCTGCTGAAGGACACCAAATTGCTATCTCTTGACTTTTGTTGTCAAGATGCACTGAATGCAATCTTATCAAACATTTGAGACAGTGACACTCCTACCATATCATATCAAATAATTAATCACCGTCTCAAGATGCTTGCTTATTGACATCAAGCACATAATATTGTGAGTAGCAACAGATAAACAGGCCTAGGACCAGTGAATGTGAGACGCGTACGTGCCCTCAACTCTGCTTCATTTGCCTCATACGATACATCATGCAATTCATGCGTATACCGATTACGTTTGAGAATGAAATATAGATCATCATCATCATCTGCTGCAGGAGACTTGGCTCAGATCTGAAACCATTTGATTTGGCGTTAGGGATCCGTTGCGACCGCATGCCCTTGCTGACGTCAACCCCGAGTAGGGTTTGAACCCACCTTCCGCATGAAAGGCGTATGCTCTAATCCGGCGGTTCTCAAACTTTTTCATGTCAAGGACCCCCAAACATATATGTATTTGGCTGCGGACCCCATCTCAAAAAATATTTTGTGGCAGGGATTTTTCGCTCATATCGCGGCACTCGGTGCTGCGCTATGAGCTTGTAGATCTGCTATTGTTGAATATCCAAAAATATGGTCAAAATGATTGTGACACTATATTAACTAATTTAAGGCGGGGGGGAGGGAGGGAGGGGAGAGAGAGAGAGAGAGAGAGAGAGAGAGAGAGAGAGAGAGAGAGAGAGAGAGAGAGAGAGTTGCCTTTAGTCAATCAAAGCCGACAGCAGAGTGCCAGGCCAGGTCCCAGTCCAACACATGAGTGATGACCCCCAGGCTGTAAGCTGCTGGCTGGAGCTGGCACAGCTTCAATCAAACACAGAGGAGGACAGGATGTGGAGAATGAGGGTTACAGCAACAAGAGCAAACAAAACACTGTTTTCCCATGATGCCACCAAGACAGCCAGAGTTTAGTTTTTTTCTTCTTTTGGTCCATGCAGCGTTTGATTCCAGAACCCTCTAGTTGGTACGGTGTAGTGTACAGTATAGATTGATGTTAAAAAAAGAGAGAGAGAGAGAGCGAGAGAGAGAGAGAGAGAGAGAGAGAGAGAGAGAGAGAGAGAGAGAGAGAGAGATTCTGAGAGATAGAGATCTGATTTTAAGACACTCTCTCCACTCCTGGTTGAGAGTGTCTTAATGAGAGTGTCTTCATTTTGGGGGTCCTTGACATGAAAAAGTTTCAGCACCACTGAAGCATATAGCAACATATATTTTGTTCTTATTTCCTTAATGGATTCATTGTAGGATTATAGACTTAATGACTATCAGAGACTATAACTATATTCAATAAGTCTGTCTGTATTTGGTATGAGTTATTGGTTGATATATTGATATATTTCGCGCACACTCTCACATTGGATATGTTATCCAATTAATTATTGTTGATTGATGTGGATCAAAAATATTAGGCAGTTTGGTCTGCATGGTGCTAGGCTGAGTGGGTTTGCATTGCTCTCACACGTCAAACAAAAGCTCCGCCTCGCATCATTAATTGTCATGGTCAGTTGTCATTATGGACAACTGGCTAATGATAGTGTCATCATGCCACCATCCTCCATTCAGAAGCTCATTGGAATTTCAACAATGTCACAATCTGTCAACAGAATGCCACTCACAAAAATGTCATATAATGGATGTCAACTCCTTTTCCCCTTAACTGAGGCTGAACAACCAATAGTGCCATGTGGCACTTACTGAAAGTAGGCTAGCCTTGCACTTAAAGATTACATGTACTGTACTGTATGTCAGAGATTACATAAACGTAATAAACCCATGTTAGACTGATAGTATACCGAATTAGTTCTAAGCGTGTTTATCTGTAAATTCCCACAGTCTTCCCAAGTATGATTGTTCATTCCTTGCGACAACATGTTTGTAAATGTTGCCCTAAAGCAGGGGTCGGCAATAGGCGGCCCGCGGGCCGAAATTGCCCCCCCAGAAATAATATCTGGCCCGTGAGATAATTAAAAAAAAAAAAAAAAAATTTTTTTTTTTTTTTTTTTTTTTTTAGAAAAATATTTTTTTTAGTTCGGTTTAATTATGTTAATGTTCACATTGTTGGTGCCATCAGTCACATATTAGTAAAGATACAGTATGAATGATTTACTGAAAAGTGTTATAAAAAAAATATTAAAAATTAATGTTAAAATAATTATAAATACTTATTTCATAGAACCTGAACCCACTTTTGAAATCATGCACTCATAAACACGATGCATTTTAAAGGATTTATAACATTTTATAGCTAGATTAGAGGAAAATGGAGAAGAAAAAAAAAAATCACCAGAAAAATCGCCTGTGCTGATATTTAAACCGGAAAAAATGTTGATTTATATTGGTCAAACAGAACCGAATTAGACCCAAATTAGACCCGAATTAGACCGAGTTGGACCCGAATTAGACCCGAAAAATTTTGCGCGCGTGCATGTTCGCGGGGAGGCCCGGCCCGCGATGGAATGTCTGGGAGTGATATTGGCCCTAGGCTTATCTCAATTGGCTACCCCTGCCCTAAAGATACACCTTCAGGACACTGAAATTCGAAAATGGCCCCCGTCTAAGTCTTAACCTACCCCCCCAACCCCCCTCCCCGTTTTTTTTCTTCTCTTGTACATATTTTTCACTCTTCATACCAGTAACCTGTAAGCTGATTGTATGACGTTCTGTAGTGTGTATATCTGTCTGTCTCTTATATGTCATCATGATGTGTGTGCATGGGGATCTCATCTTAATCAAGCTCAGTGCTTAATGAGTCTTCCAGTTTAGTAGACCTTGTATTGTGATTTTGTACTTCCTGTTGTTCTCATGTCTTACTAAATAAAGTACATCAATCAATCAATCAATCGCTTATATTTCTCTGTGAATTTCCACAATGTCTGATTGTTAATTCCTAAGAAGTTTGTAAATGGTACTTTTTGCTACCAGCTAATGGAAGGTCATTATGCTATTATAATGAGATGTGCCACTGCCTCACCAGATATTCTTGAAGTGTGAACAACTCACAGGAATGGGTGAGAGAGGGTGATAGCAGTTGTGTGATCACATTTGACGGTACATATTGTTATTTTATAGTCTCTTTTTTTATCTTCTTTTTTTTTAAATTTTTAAAACTTAAAGGGACAAGTTTATGACATTTAGCTGAATTTAATAAAGGTTAGCGCTCTATGACATTGAGTTCAAATTCCAAAAATGATGGCCATTCTGGAAATTATTTGTTCTTAACTTGTGTGTATTGTTTTTGCCCGCCTCCTACCCACAATGCCTTCTTGTTTCCCACCTCACCTGTGTCTGATCCTTGATTGCCATTGAACTGATTGAGTTTGCCTGTGTATTTATTTAAACCCTGTTTTTCCTCAGTCTTTGTGTGTGATCTCTGTGTTTGGCCCCTGTTCCCTCATGCCAATTGTTTTTTGACTTTTCCTTTTCTTCTTGTGTATACTTGTGTATTGGATGTTGTGTTGGACTTTAAGCCTTCAAAATAACTTTTGAGTGTTTGGAATTACCTTTTTGTGACTTTAGTCGAACATTGTCCTTTTGGGGTTTCACCTTTTTGAGATTAAAGCTCTACTTCGTTTCTGAAATTAGATTCTTTTTTGGTGTCTCTGCACTTGAGTTATCACCCTTTTTGAGATCTCCTTGGGTAGTTATTTTTTCCTCAGCCTGCCAGTGCTGAGGCCATGTTTTCCCCGATCCTGACACAATTGCCTACTGGGGACAAATCAAGTTCTGCCTTACCTTACAGTACCTAGTCAGGATTTCTCTATAATTGTCATAATTAATACAATACAGTAGCTACATTTTAATCAGAGACCTTCTTCAGGCAGAGGGGGTGGGTTCTTGCTATTGAAAGGGTTTGAATAGATTTTGATTTGATTACCTTTTATTATGTCCTTAGAGAGAAACTTCATTAGCCACCTAATGGCACCATATAAATTAAAATAGTGACAGTAGTCACAACAGAACACACATACTTTCAGTACTACCCTACAGTCTAATTTGAAAGAAAATATTTGGTAAATGGCAAGTATTCTCGATAGCAACCAACATATTGTGACAACTTTAATCATCTGGAATGCTAACAGTTATCTTTCGTATAGTTTCTGGAGAGACAGTTAGTTTGTTTGTTAGCAAGCTAGTTGACCAGTGTCACTTACGACGATGTCAAACTCTTTACTATTGTGATTAGATGGAAGTGGATGAACTAATCACTGAGGACTCCCTCTTGGAAAATGGCTGCAACAGGAGAACTTTCAGACTGAATAATAAAGTGAAAGAAAAATATTATACATTGAGCCTCTCAGGGTATAAGTGATTAGTGCCATCCAGGATTCTCTCTGACAGCGTATAATAGAATGGGCTACTGAAAAGTCATGTTCATCAAACCTGGCAAAAATGGATTAGCATCATTTGGTTTTATGAAACTATCCTGAGGACCTCCAGCTACACTGACCAGTAATTAATGACATGCTCTTCCAAAGGACCCTAGTATTGTTATTGGATTAACTGGCCCCCCACCTTTTGTCTGATTGCATCTCTCCATCGTTTCTGTGCAGCTTTAAGCTGATGTATGTATTCATCTAATCCGTTTATTTCCTTTTCTTTCTATAGACTGACTGGTAACCCAATATATATCTTACTCGATATACACTGTCCGCATTATTGTCCTCTTCCTGAAAAACTGTCCAGTAAAACCATTCAAAACTAGAAAAAGTGCTCCTCGGAGCACAGGTCTCCGCCAGGTCAGGTAGGCTATTGTGGCCTCCTGGTGGCGCTATAATAGGCCAATGTGAAAAGGGTGGCATTTCTTTTTAGGCCTTTCACGGCAATCGGACACTGCATTCATGATTTGAGGCATTTTGTTCAAGAAATGTGTTTTGCTAAATTAGACCTGCTGGTGGCGCTATAATAGGCCAATGTGAAAAGGATGGCATTTCTTCCTCGACCTAGTGGGAATGTGCGTGCAAAATGTCATGAAAATCGCACTCTGTGTTCATGATTTGAGGTATTTTGTTCAAAACAAACTAATCTTGCAAACTTTGGACATTAGCCAATCAGGATAGAATATGTTAAATCGAACACATCTGTGTTGATCACTTGACTATAGAAATACTGTGTACCGATTTGCGTTATGTTTGGACAAAATCTGTTGGAGTTGTGACGGTTCCCTGTATAGTATGATAATGTGTCACTTATGTTCATTTACGATCTGTTCTTTAATTTGGATTATTTAATAAACACTTATATTCTTTGTAAACTGCGTCTCCCCTGTATTTTTGTTGTGTCCCCTGGTCCCCCTAGGCCAGGGTCATAACAAAATGGGGGCTTGTTCCGTAAAAGTTTAGAGTGTGCAGTAAGTTTGGTGAGTCAAGTGACTCGCCCTTCTGCATTTGTTTGCTGCGACGCAGGTGTCAATTGGCCAAATTGGCAGTTGAAGGGCTCGTTTGCGCCGTGTTTTTTTGAAAGGAGTGTCATTTAGGAATCAATCCGGTGATTCCCTTGTCCAGTTGGTTCAACGGTCCGGTGAGTAGAGACAAAGCGATGTTACACGCTTGTTTTTGTCTGGACTTTGTTTGGGAGATGCAGTTAATTTCTTTGGTTTGAATTTAATCTGTTTAATCTGTTTAGATTTTGATAAGTTACAGATTTGATTACGTTTCTACGGGGGGAGTTTTTTCCTGGTATTTGTGCTGCTAAGTTAAAAAAGAAAAAAAAAAAAAAAAGGTACCTGGCTGTTTTTTGTTTCGGTATTATATGAGTGTCCCTGTTAGGTGCGATTTAGTTACTGGGTTAAAATATTAGGTCGCAGGGTTAGGCCGGGGGGTGGTTTAGGTGCAAGGTGCGGCTGTAGCGGGTGTGTACCGGTGCGTGCACATTCTGTCTCGGGGGCACAGCTAAGGGCTGGACGTAGGTCGCCAGTTCCTGGTTGCTTTTCCTACCCCTTGGTATGAGCTAGGCCTTTGCGGTGGCCTTCAGTGCATAAATACCTTCCGCAAACCGGCATGAAGACGGGTGGAGTTAGTTTGGGGATTAAATAGAGCAGAGGGGCACTTGTATTTTGTTTTGTTTACCAGCTGGGTGACTAACTTAGCGCACATTAGCCAGGATGTGTACCCTAGAAGCATTTTTGGTTGCTCCTTCTGAGGAACTGTTACTTCAGTGCACCAAAGACCAGTTACTTAAAATAGCAGAGCATTTTAAGATTAAAATTGAGGCAGGTGACAAGAAATTAAAGGAGACCTTAGTGGCAGTGTTAAGAGTACATTTATTTGAAACTGATTTGTTAAAGGAATATGAAGAGCCAGAAAAGACTTCTACTATCCAGTCAGATACAGCGGCGGTGCTGCCGTTACCTGTATTGATGCCAGGGTTGACATTCGACCAACAAAAAGAACTACTGATGTTGCAAGCAAAGTTGCAGGCGGAGCAAGACAAAGTGAGGCTAGACACGCAATACGCAATTGAGAAAATGAAACAGCAACGTGAACAGGCTAAACAGCAAACTGAACAGGCAAAAGTACAAGTAGAGCAGTGCAGGTTAGACTTGATAAGGGACGGTAAGATTTCAGCTGATGCAAAAGTATCTACAGAACCTGCAGGACAGTCCATGGGGGAGTTTAATGTTAATGGAAATATACGTTTGGTTCCCAAGTTTTCTGAACGTGACCCTGAGGCATTCTTTACAATGTTTGAGCGCGTGGCCGACGTGCGGAAATGGCCTGACTTGGCGCGCACATTGATGTTACAATGCGTATTAACAGGCAGAGCGCAGGAGGTTTATTCGGCAATGAGTGTTGCCGACAGTCAAAACTACTCTCTGGTTAAAGAGGCGGTGCTTAAGTCGTTCGAGCTCGTCCCCGAGGCGTACCGACAGCGGTTCAGATCTTGGAAAAAACATGACAAACAGAGTCATTTGGAATTTGCACGTGATTTGACGACCTACTTTAACCGTTGGTGTAACGCCTCGGAGGTAACAGATTTTGAAGAGTTATGTGATTTGGTGATTTTGGAACAGTTTAAAAATTCTGTTCCTGCTCGAGTGGCGACGTATATCTCTGAGCAGAAGGCGAGCAACGCTCGCTGATGACTATGTCCTAACGCACCGTGGAGAGTTTAAGGCAGGCGGTGGCAACTATGTTGCCAAGGAGTCTTATGGCCGATTTAATAAACCTCTTCCTGTCGAAGTTAAAAGCAACAGCAACACTAACAGCAGTAATTTGCGTGAGCCGGAGAAGGTTTGCAATTACTGTCATAAGCGGGGTCACTGGAAATCGGAATGTTTTATGTTAAACGGACCTCCCAGGGCTAGACCTTTCAATGCAGGAAATTCGCAACCAAAAGGAGCTGGCATGGCCGCTCCAATTCGTCCGGTGTCCACTTGTGTTTCACCTAATCTCGGTCAAAACAAGGATACATCGTTTGCAGCACTGAATTCTTACCGTCCATTTATCATGAAAGGGTCTGTGTCTTTGGTGCAAGGTGGGGAAGAAGTACCTGTAACTATCCTGAGGGACACTGGGGCTTTTGACTCATTTATTCAGGCTGGTGTTCTTCCTTTAACTAATGATTCTGACACGGGTGATGCGGTGCCTATTCGGGGCATAGACATGAATGTCTTGCTGGTTCCTTTGCATAAAGTGGTGCTCAAATGTGAACTGTTTTGTTATGACCCTGGCCTAGGGGGACCAGGGGACACAACAAAAATACAGGGGAGACGCAGTTTACAAAGAATATAAGTGTTTATTAAATAATCCAAATTAAAGAACAGATCGTAAATGAACAGATGAGGTGTGGAAATCAGTAAAGTCAGTAGTGTAATGCGTGTATGCATGAGTGGATTGTGTAGTGTGTGCAGCCAGAGGTAGGCTTGGCTCATGCAGTTTGCATGGCGGTTCCGGTGTTGTCTCCTAGTCGGGAGGTAGAGGAAGATGGGTTGGGTACACCTGATCCAGCGTTGGTGCACGGGCGGCTGAAAAATTCAGAAGCGCTTGCGTGCCTCGATACACTGTTGACTCATTTGCCTGCGACAGGCCGGAGGGAACTTGCAGGTTTAATCCGGGAGTTTCCATGCCTATTTGGTGATACACCGAGTTGTACTCATTTAATCGAACATGACATTGATATTGGCGATGCGAAGCCAATAAAACAGAGATTTTACAGGGTGAATGCGGATAAACGTCAATATTTAGAAGCCGAGGTCAATTACATGCTAACAAATGGCATTGCAGAGCCATGTGCATCTAGTTGGGCTTCACCTTGTATATTGGTTCCCAAGTCAGACGGTACATTTCGTTTTTGTTCTGATTTCCGTAAAGTGAATAATGTCACTAAACCCGATTCTTTTCCACTTCCTAGAATGGAAGATTGCATCGATCAGGTGGGCTCCGCGAAATTCGTGAGTAAATTCGATCTATTGAAGGGATACTGGCAGGTACCTCTGTCAGCACGAGCGCGTGAGATAGCCGCTTTTATAACCCCTAATGGTCTTTATTCATACAAGGTCATGCCTTTCGGACTTAGAAATGCACCTGCTACCTTTCAGCGGCTTATGAATCAAGTGATTTGGGATATGCCGGGGTGTGCAGTGTATTTGGACGATGTGGTTGTCTATTCGGACACATGGGAGGTTCACATGGAGCGCATTCGGGAACTGTTCAACCGCTTGAGGGAGGCAAGGCTCACTGTCAATCTTGCAAAGTGTGAGTTTGCAAGGGCGACAGTGACCTACCTCGGGCGAGTGGTTGGGCAGGGCCAAGTGTGTCCGGTTGGTGCCAAAGTTCATGCTGTTGAGCAGTATCCGGTTCCAACTACAAAGAAAGAGCTCATGCGCTATCTTGGTTTAATAGGTTACTATCGTAGTTTCTGTAGGAATTTTGCGACAGTTGTGGTGCCTCTCACCAACCTACTTAAGGCTAAGGCACAGTTTGTCTGGTCGCCCGCTTGCCAGGAAGCATTTGAGCAGGCTAAATTGCTCTTGTGTACCGCTCCTGTTCTGGCGGCTCCACGTTTAGACAGGCCATTTAAAATCTACACTGATGCAAGTCATGTGGGGGCTGGGGCCGTACTGATGCAGGAGGACAATCTAGGAATAGACAAGCCTGTTAGCTTTTATTCCAAGAAATTCAACTCTTACCAGCTAAATTACTCAGTCATAGAAAAGGAAGGATTGGCTTTGATTTTAGCTTTACAACATTTTGACGTTTATGTGGGCGGTAGTACCCCCGTTGTTATCTACACTGACCATAACCCCCTGACTTTCCTGAATTCTCTGCAGTGTCCAAACCAGAGGTTGATAAGGTGGTCACTGTTCCTGCAGTCCTATACCTTGGACATCCGTCATGTTAAAGGGACGGAGAATGTGGTGGCCGATGCGTTATCACGGGCTCCTCATGACTGAGGTCCTGACTATCTCCGTAGGTCCTCCTCTTGCCTCTGTCTTTCACCCCTTAAATGCTTCCTTGGATCCGGTTGCTGGGGTGGAGGTCTGTGACAGGGTGCGGGCGGCCATTGGAGTAGAGGTTTGGTATAGTAGATAGGTAGTATATATTTTTTGTAAATTGGATGCCGGTGATCCCTTAGGGACCCCGTCTTTATGGGGGGGGGTGTGACGGTTCCCTGTATAGTATGATAATGTGTCACTCTTAGGTTATATGGTTATGGTTGCTTTGTATTCATTTCTGTTTCTCATTGGTTCCAATAGGACTTGGGGAGCAGTGACATGTTGGCAATCAGCCAGATTGGCGTGCACCTGGGCCCGGGTGTCGACGCCCTATAAAATCCTGCCTCCCCAGTCCTCTTTCTCTCCTTCAGTTCATTTGCTTTTGCTCCTCACCCAAGCTACACCTTTTGCTCCCACATTTATGTTCACACATACAACACTCACACACACTACACAATCCACTCATGCATACACGCATTACACTACTGACTTTACTGATTTCCACACCTCATCTGTTCATTTACGATCTGTTCTTTAATTTGGATTATTTAATAAACACTTATATTCTTTGTAAACTGCGTCTCCCCTGTATTTTTGTTGTGTCCCCTGGTCCCCCTAGGCCAGGGTCATAACAGAGTACTACCAAAAAAAATGTTTTCCAAAAATCAGCCTCCTGGTGGCACTATAACAGGCCAATCTGAAAAATGTGGGGCAGAAGTTCGGCTTTGGCATCCAGGGAGTGTGTGCGTGCACAGTTTCGCAGCGACCGGGCCAACAGTGCCGGAGATTAGCTGTTCACAGACAGACGGACAGACGGACACACCGACCAACGGACAGGATGCAAAACATAGTTTCGGCCTGGCGGAGACAATCAGTCTTTCCTGGTAGGACAGGTTATGTCCTGTTTGAATGATGGAGTGCAGTGAGTCAATCCCCATTGATGATGACCAGTGCATCCAATGACTTGCATTAATATTACTCAGTCAGGATATTGTCTCTCTGGCTATAGTTTTGGCATTTGCAGATGAAGGGATGGCCAAGCAATAACAGTGGTTCAGAAACGTTTCCATGCCAAAGACCCCCAAATAGCCATAGCCTCTGGCTGTGGCCCCTCTATTGCGAAATTTCTTTTAAATAAATACATAAATACAGCAAAAATTGCTGATCTATAGTCAGCAATTTTTTGCCAAGTGTTGTGAGATTGTAGAGTGGATCTGCTTTGTACACCACTTTTAACATTTTTAAAAAGCTTGAATTGTTTTAATCATAATGTCATGCTGAAAATAGGGATGCCATGTTGATTAAACTTGCAAAATAATTTGCTAAATTGAATTTGAATTGAAATACAGTGCCAGTTAAGTATTAGGGTTACACATTCACCCTTTCCTAGTGATATACACATAAACATATACGCACACAACAGACCCTCTCATAGACGCCTAGCCTCATGGTCATGTAGCCTCAGATTTTGTCCAGAGATTTAAACATAGTATAACATATAGCCCGTTTCCACAAGTCATCTTGATATAGTTTTCTTTGAGCAATGTTTTTTTCCCCCTGTGTAAAAAGCATATGAATCGTTATGTATCTGTTCTCTGGGTATTCATTTGCCTGGCCTTCACAGGTGTGCCAGCCATTAGGTGAATTTATGTGGGATGGGAGGGTCAGTGATCATGCTTAAACTTATTTCTGGTTTGTGGATCAAGGTGCGCAATCCTTTAAAATAAATATTCCAAGCTCATATTCTCCTCCTGACGTCGATATTATTCAGAAGCCCTCGCCTATACATTCTTATCCACTGTTACAGTTAGTCAATATTCTGTTGCTTGAAAAAAAGTGCAAACCCATGGACATAAAACACATGCAGATGAAACAAAATAATAAAAAATAGTATGCTTATGTGTATGGTTGTGTTTATTTGTGTCTCTTTTGTAAATGTTGGCACATTTGACAGGCTTCATTAATTCATTGACTTCAATGGAAAACTCAACTGCATAACTCAACATAAGTGAATTGGTAAGGCATAACAAACAATTATCACAACTCACCGTCAAATCAGCAGAATATCAACAGAATGCAGAAGCGGCAAACTTTGCAAACATGTTTACCTCAAAGTATGTTTTCATCCCATTAAAGGCATACTGACACCAGAGAATTCAGCTTAGATAACTCTGGCTCCCAAGATAAACGACAGAATGTTTCATTGTTGGCAGTAGCATGGAAAGTGTTTTTTTTAATAAAAAGTGTAGACTTTAGAGCCTTGTCTTATCTCTGCCCTGGCACCTGTTTGACTGAAGGTGTCAGACACCGTCTACCTTACTCTGATGGTGTATTCAGCATGCGTGCTTCATAAAGCTATGTATTACCCAAACTTATCTGTGAAACATTTTCAATTCACAGGAGAAAAAGGGGTGTTCAAAAAAGGGATACCCAAAGTCAGCCACTACGTGGAGATGATTGCATGTCGGTGAAAACGAATGCATTCAGTGTTTTCACTGATGAAATCAGCACAGTTCACCTAACAAGTCATTCACTAAATGTTATCAGCGACAATCACTCAATCACATTCAACAGTTTGATTAACCCATTCAGACCGGGAACGCATCTGTGTGTCATTTTAAGATTTCTTTGGGCTATTCAAAAATAGCAGATATACAAGCTGGTAGCACGGCACTGAGTGCCGCGCTACGAGCTTGTAGATCTGCTATTTTTGAAAAATATTTAAAATGTTTGCAAATCTTTGAATATATATATATATTGTATATAATCAAAAACATTTAACTCAAATCTTTGCTTTGCTTTGCAAAAATAGCAGATCTACAAGCTCATAGCGCATCACTCGGTGCCGTGCTATGAGCTTGTATATCTGCTATTTTTCAATAGCCAAAGAAATCTAAAAATGACACAGATTCTTCCCCGGTCTAAATGGGTTAACCCTGAGGCCAACCACATTGAACATATGTATGCATGGAAGTCATGTTGCTGAGTTCCTTTAGATGAAAGCTTCTACCAAACAGCATATGGCGAAACAGCTGGGGCAGGCTTAAAATTTGGTTTAAACTACCACCCGCAACCATTACTGTCGACATTCCCTCTAGATCATCCAAAGTTAAGTTAGATTGAGGCTAGCACTCTTCCTATCGAGCGGGCGGCTTTTCGAATGTCGCCTGTGTAAAAAGCATATGAATCGTTATGTATCTGTTCTCTGGGTATTCATTTGCCTGGCCTTCACAGGTGTGCCAGCCATTAGGTGAATTTATGTGGGATGGGAGGGTCAGTGATCATGCTTAAACTTATTTCTGGTTTGTGGATCAAGGTGCGCAATCCTTTAAAATAAATATTCCAAGCTCATATTCTCCTCCTGACGTCGATATTATTCAGAAGCCCTCGCCTATACATTCTTATCCACTGTTACAGTTAGTCAATATTCTGTTGCTTGAAAAAAAGTGCAAACCCATGGACATAAAACACATGCAGATGAAACAAAATAATAAAAAATAGTATGCTTATGTGTATGGTTGTGTTTATTTGTGTCTCTTTTGTAAATGTTGGCACATTTGACAGGCTTCATTAATTCATTGACTTCAATGGAAAACTCAACTGCATAACTCAACATAAGTGAATTGGTAAGGCATAACAAACAATTATCACAACTCACCGTCAAATCAGCAGAATATCAACAGAATGCAGAAGCGGCAAACTTTGCAAACATGTTTACCTCAAAGTATGTTTTCATCCCATTAAAGGCATACTGACACCAGAGAATTCAGCTTAGATAACTCTGGCTCCCAAGATAAACGACAGAATGTTTCATTGTTGGCAGTAGCATGGAAAGTGTTTTTTTTAATAAAAAGTGTAGACTTTAGAGCCTTGTCTTATCTCTGCCCTGGCACCTGTTTGACTGAAGGTGTCAGACACCGTCTACCTTACTCTGATGGTGTATTCAGCATGCGTGCTTCATAAAGCTATGTATTACCCAAACTTATCTGTGAAACATTTTCAATTCACAGGAGAAAAAGGGGTGTTCAAAAAAGGGATACCCAAAGTCAGCCACTACGTGGAGATGATTGCATGTCGGTGAAAACGAATGCATTCAGTGTTTTCACTGATGAAATCAGCACAGTTCACCTAACAAGTCATTCACTAAATGTTATCAGCGACAATCACTCAATCACATTCAACAGTTTGATTAACCCATTCAGACCGGGAACGCATCTGTGTGTCATTTTAAGATTTCTTTGGGCTATTCAAAAATAGCAGATATACAAGCTGGTAGCACGGCACTGAGTGCCGCGCTACGAGCTTGTAGATCTGCTATTTTTGAAAAATATTTAAAATGTTTGCAAATCTTTGAATATATATATATATTGTATATAATCAAAAACATTTAACTCAAATCTTTGCTTTGCTTTGCAAAAATAGCAGATCTACAAGCTCATAGCGCATCACTCGGTGCCGTGCTATGAGCTTGTATATCTGCTATTTTTCAATAGCCAAAGAAATCTAAAAATGACACAGATTCTTCCCCGGTCTAAATGGGTTAACCCTGAGGCCAACCACATTGAACATATGTATGCATGGAAGTCATGTTGCTGAGTTCCTTTAGATGAAAGCTTCTACCAAACAGCATATGGCGAAACAGCTGGGGCAGGCTTAAAATTTGGTTTAAACTACCACCCGCAACCATTACTGTCGACATTCCCTCTAGATCATCCAAAGTTAAGTTAGATTGAGGCTAGCACTCTTCCTATCGAGCGGGCGGCTTTTCGAATGTCGCCAGGGGGAAGTGGAGGAAGTAGGACGATCTGTCTGAAGCAGGGTAACAGCTGGTCCTGCTCACTTTCATGAGGAGAACATTGAAAGTGATGAAACAGAGGCCAAACACAGCTTTACAGGACATGGGTTGTCTACATGTGAGGTCGTGATGACCCCATATCACACACGTGCTTATAGGTTTCTTTGAAACGGAGCCAAGGCATTGCATACTGCACATTATGCAATCTTGAGTATGGAAATGCAATAATACACAAATGAAATTACAGCACATAGCGTGTAATGTATCACCATAGATGGACGAACGAACGAACAGACGGACAGGACGGATGCACGTACACACAACGTACGTCTGTGCAGAGTGTCGATGCTCCCAAATAGAACCATGCTCTCTGAAACAGGTTTTAATGTGTTCATTTGTTGCCACCAGTGTGGCTACCACCATTACAAACAATGGATGTGTTTGATATCAGGCCCTGCCCTGTAGTTACTATATTACCAATATTGCATTTTGGAAAATGATCAAGTAAGGGTCAATGATGAAATTGTACTGGGTTGTGCACACTAAACTGAACAGCGACCATGCACAAGTCACCCTACTCCCAGTGTTCTCAAGTAAAAGCTTACATCAGCATTATAAATTAATTAGACCAATTGCCAACCTCTCATAGTCACTTACACAGCTGTACACAGTGTACAGTTTTCTGCGGCAGGACAATTGATTGGGTTTTCCCATTACTGTGAAAATAAATAAAGAAATAAATTAGCCATTAGCACAAACCACTATTCATTCACCGGAACATATGAAAGGCCCTGTTGCAGTTCATTTGCATAATATGGGCACACATCATACATCAATCTTGCACCCATTAACACTCCCCTACCCCTCCCATCCACATACACACACACACACGATCCAAGCCACTTTGCCGTTTCCTATACCTCCCAATAGTAAAGGGACCATTTGTGAGGACACATATGAACGCTCGCTCGGTTCAATGATATGGCAGATGGCACTAAAGGGGGAGAGGTGCACAACCCCAGCCTACAGATGGGAATAGACAGATAGAAGGGCGGGAGAGAGATAAAGTGTGTGTGAGAGAGAGAGAGAGAGAGAGAGAGAGAGAGAGAGAGAGAGAGAGAGAGAGAGAGAGAGAGAGAGAGAGAGGAGGGTGCTCAGCAGAACAAAGTGGATAAAGGAATGTGGACGCTTTAATAGCTCTGGCATTATTTGCCGTTATTTGATCATGTAGATTACATTTGCTAATCTCTGTCTGCAGTCTCGTACCATATCAATTACATTCCTATCACATCTGACCAAGCTACGGCCTCCAGCGCCGCCAGATACAATCGGGATGAGATGGAATTCAATAATGCAGTTTTGGGGCTTTAGAGGGATCTAATTTCATGCTAGGTCACTCATAAAATTGTTGTATAAGCCATTGTAATTTCAAAAGCACTGTGTTCTTTCTTTTTTACATGGCTTGCAGAAACATTGTCTATGGGCAGTGGGTGAGAACACCACCACTGCTTATTAGAAACCAAACCAGTTTACCATTTCCCTATTAAGCCCGATTCATACTTCGTCGCACAACGGTGTCGCACAGCAAGAATAGCCGAACTACAAGCTCACAACGCGCCGCCGATGCAACATGTTGTGAGCTTGCCAGCCCAACAGACTTTTTAGCTTTTTGTTATGCCTCTAGCACAGCACATGAACTGTGGCATTTGCTGCCTGCTAGACAGAGAGCCTTCAACAGGCTCCAGGGACGTTTAAAGAGGCACAATTGATTGTTTTGGTTCTGACGATATGTCACAGCCTGCACTTTGCAGGGGCCTTGCGAGATGTGGATGCACAGTCAATGGAGTACAACAATGACCCCCGCCATGATGCTGTGATTGTGGAATACTAATGGCAGCCATAATCCTGTAAATTGAAACTCATGATAGGTTGAATGATTAAGCGGTGGGTTGGGAAAACAGTGGCGTTGCTTGGCGGTTCGTTAGCTTGACCTTGGGCTGGCGCTATAATGAGGAGAAAAAAAAAAAAGAAAGAACGTGCCCATCGAAAAAAGGTTCTGCAATATTAATTATGAAAACAAGTATGACTCACATTTTGCATACATTGGAAACCCCTCTACACTGTTTCTCCTGTCCATTAGTCCAATTAATTTCCGGCAAGCTACTGTACTGTATCAACACTGAGCAGTGCAATCTGCACATAATAACCGAATAAAGCTTGTCTATTTTGGGACACCTACTGTAATTACTCTATAGATAGGCCTACCCGAGAATAGAGCAGAGTGTAAGTATGCCCAACAGATCCTCTTTCCATATCTGTTGTACATCCTTTTGAATGTCAAGTTATGGCAAATCTGGGTCTCTCGTATAGGAGACTAAGGGCTCCACACACAGCCCTGTGCCTTTTGCACGGCCAGCTTTTATGGGGATAGCCAGGGGTATGCCCTCTGCTTACCGCTGTGTGGATGGATCTCTGAGGCGTGACGCCTGCCGGGTGCATAGGGTGAAGGGAGGTATCTATCTTGGATCTGCCCTATCAGCACATCGCAAACAGAGCACAACGCTTGCCGGTGGGTGACAATCACAGCTGGAAAATGAAAAGTGCTGCGAGGCACATAAACTCCATTAGTATATAGACGGAGGGCCACGAGCCACTTGATGGACACAGATGTCAGAGAACATTGATTCAGAGCACTTATTTATTTATTTGTTTGTTTGTGTGTTATTATTATTATTAGTAGTAGTAGTAGCAGATTATTATTATGTGTTTTTGTTGTTTTTTTGCCTGGGTGCATGGGTCATCAATATGTCCGTTCATGGACAGATGTGTCAGTGGCAAGATTTGACCTGGTCACACACACAGAACGTGAATATGATAAAGCATCATCATTTTCTTTCTGAACGAGGCAGATTTTTCTGGGCTCAACCACAAATAAAGGCATCAACCTGTATGAATGAGGCAATGGGCATTAACTTTATGAATAATGTTGATGTGAAATGAGAGTGAGTATTTAGCATTTTACGATTGGTTATTCCTCGGTGTGTGAAGACCGCAAGACTAACCACAAGCCTAAGTAGAATACACACACAGCCCAAGTTCTGGACAGATCGCTCAGGCATGATTTAGCCTTGACTCAATATGTCAAAAGCTGCTGAGAAGAATTATTATACCACCCTTGGAAGTTTGGGCTTAAACTGATATTGAATTTTGGTAGAGCCTTGGCCATGATATGCATCCAAATATTGTCGATCATCTTTATCTGTTCCTTCAGTGCTCCATGGGTTGAGGAACAGGAAATGGAATGTTTTTCTTTATTTATTTCCCTAAAAAAACAGTTCTCATAATAACACTTTCAGCACATGGCAGTTTCTGCCAATAGGTAACCGGAAGGCTCGCCCCAAAACACATTCACCCCCATTTTTCTTCGTGGACCACTCGCCCCCGGCGGTTCTTGTATTCTTGTATTTGTTTTACTGAGGTTAAGGTTATGAAGAAGGCTAGGGTACATAGATTGAAATTACAGGGGACATATATTGGTGAAGCAATAGGAAGCCGCGCTGGAATCCAACCGCCTGGGTTGGATCCGCCCTTCAAGACCATCGATAGGGCTCGCTCTTTCAGGCTAGCTTAGTAGTGACTCTGCAGCAGAGTAAACGTTGCAATCTAAGTGCCGTGTTCTGCCGACAGCAAAATGAAAACATGAAATGGCGGTCTTAGCATGTGTTCATTGCAATCGTCCATGCTGATATTCTGTACAGTTTCGCTGATCTTCAGAAGGTTTCTTCAGAAGGTTTCTTACAGGGGGGGATGTTTTAAAGATCAGTGAATGTGCTAAATGATGTGCATATATATCGCTGAACACAAGGTTTGTTCACTGCTTACCTCGCAAGGCACGCTGTTTCACTCTCTCTGCTGCTGTTCAAACAAAAACTAAAATGTTTTTGGCCTGAATACCTATTGTAGATGCAGTCACAAACCCCAGGCTGCATTTATGCCATCAGGATATCGCAATAAAGACAATATTGTTACATCATTATTTGCCATACAATGAGAAGGAATGGAGAGAGACAAAAAAGATTCCCCACTCACAGAAGATTATCAATGAAATGTGTCTCATATCTGTACAGTACTGTACCTATACAGCCCAGGGTTCTCCCAAAGTTCAGCATACTAAGCTGAGTGTATACCACTACTCTTTTCCAAAGCATTGGTGGCAATGTGGAGATCTTATACCAGCTTACTTATTGTTACACTAATTGTTATTTCCCCAACATCCTCAGGAATGATGTTCTCCCACTTATAATTGCTCTGTCTGTAACATAAGTGATGACAGGGGGGCAGGGGGACATCACAATTAAGTCACAGGATAAAATGAATGCAATTAGTCAAATAAGAGGATGGTATTTATTGGGGCGTTGGCAGTGAAGTTATTGCTGTTGTGGCTTTGTTGCCAGGGAATTAATTTGACACATAATGTCCTTCTGCTCTGACTGGCTGGCTGCCCGAAGGGCCGTTGTGTCTTGTGCAATTAGTCAAAAGTGAGAAATGCAATTAAAATGGCAGGTAGCTGCTTCTTCTAATTACGACTGTGGGACAGAGATGTGCCGTGTTACAGGCACCCGCCGGCGTCACCCATCACTTGGCAGAGAGGGTTCCCTGGTCTCATGACAGAGAGAGAGAGAGAGAGAGAGAGAGGGGGGGGGGGACTTCTTGAGTCCTTAACAGTTATTTACTCTACGAGATGACCTCAACACTTATGTTTGGAAGCCTTGAAGGTTTGCCAAATTTTGCATTAAAGGCCAGATGTAAAATAGTAATTTTTCTTCAATTGAACACAATTTCAATTCTCATTATTGACACACACAGTATCACTTGCATTCTCGAATTCAGTCATCATTTGGTCTTTTATGCTACAACAAACCTTGGTGTCTCTTTTTTATCCCAGCCTCAACCTAAAATAAGCCCTGTTTTATACTTTGTCGACAGTGTTGCAGAATGAAAATAGCCTGTACAAGCTCACAATGCAACACGTCATTACGTGTTGTGAGCTTGTAGAACTGCTATTTTTGCTATTTATGAAAACTAGTCCACCCCCCGTGATGCGCACACCCAAACTATGCTTAGACTTGAGACCGCATGTATCAGCTTCAATATAGTGTTCCAGTTCCAATTGTGTCTGATAATTTCTTTGTGTCATCACTTCCAATTTCACTTGTTTATGCAGTACCCTGTATGAGCTCTCTCTCCTGATTGGATAAAATTGGTATCCTGACTTGAAAATGCATTTTCTATTTACTAAAAAGCTGGAGAGATGGGGAGACCCCTGTTTACTGAACAATCACTCTATAGCAATGATTGCTATCAGAACATAGAGCTATTTAACACTTATTTTAATAAATAAATATCACTTATTGTACCTTTATCTCACGGTTGCCTGTCTGCTTTAGGATTTAGTGTTTGAATATTTTACAATACATTTTAAGGCACTTTGTGGCCTATGACTTCTAATTAAATTTTAGAGTTATTAACCCCTATGAGCCTGTGATGATCCTGAGGTCCTAAGGCAGGAATCTGCTGGTTGTTCCTGAATCCTGAGTCGAGGCTTTAGATAAAAGGTGACAGTACCTTTGATGTCAGGTCTCCTCTGGAACGACCTGCCTGAGGAGCTCAGCTTGCTAAATCATTGTCTTCTTTTAAATCCCTTCCTGAAACTTACTTTTATCAAAAGGCCTTTCCTTTATGTTTTTATTGTTACATTTTTTCTGTTGCTGCCTTTGTTTTATTGTATGTTTCTTCAGTTGTATGTAAAGCACTTTGTAGCTGTTTTGATAGGAGCTGTATTAATAAAGTGTATTAGCCTATTTGTAACAGTGCCCCATCACAAACCTTACCTGATCCATCCATTCTTACTTAATGTTATTTTCATACAAAATCCATGATTATAATTATAAGTATATGCAGTATCATATCTACATCTTTGGTGTTTACAACATACCAAACCGTTTGAAAATTGAGCACGCTATGGTTATTTCAATAGTACATGCTCCAAATGTTGTGACGTCAGGGTTCTCAATGCTGCACATTGGGGAGGAGGAGGGGCATGGTGCGGGGCGGGGGCTGACGTACAGATCGGTGTACCAATGGGATCTCACAGAATTTTTCTCCAGAGATTTTGAACCCCGCCCCTCTAAACCAGATATCAGACACGCTAGGGCAGCCTAAAGAAAGCCTAACTTGACTTTTCCACTTTTCCAAGAGAACAGCAGTAGCTCAATATCCACTGCAGTAAAACAAAACAAAAAGTGGACCTCACCTCACTTGTACTATGGTAACAACTGCATTAACATATTTTGGCATGCAGCCATTGGCCCACTTTCACTCAGATAACAGTTAAGCAAGCAAGTTTGTTTACCACACAGTCTTAATGACAAAACAAGCAGCTCATCTTAAGACCAATGAATTTTAGTCCTTATTTTTCTAAGCCATTAGATCAGGTAAGCTCTGCCTAAGGAGGCATTCGATAAACCCTCAAGTCCTATTTTGAAGTCAGTGTTTATTGCTGAAAAAGTAAAAAACTTCCCTAATCAAATCAATACCAACAAGAGGGCTCATTAAATCAACATTAGCCCTCAAACTTTAATGCATATATTATGCTCGAGGCATCGTTCCTCCTAATATGACAGGTTGGCAGCATCAGTCGTCATAACACGCCACTGAATTCCACTTGACAAGGAAGGGAGGGAAGCCGTGACATGATGCATCATCACAGCAAAGCGGAATCAATGCTGACACTCATCAGGCAGGTTAAATGATGCTCCCACTGACAGTGCATCACGAACAGGGGTGGGTGAACCATGTGAACTGTACTGTGCCTACACAAGCGGCAGTGGCCAGGAGGGACAGCAGCTGTTTGGGAATCGGAAGGTTACCGGTTCAATCCCTGAACCCACCCCCCCCCCGGATTAGTGTAGAAGTGTCCTTGAGCATGACTCCTAACTGCTCCCGATGAGCGGGTTGGTGCCTTGCATGATTGCCACAGGGTTCTGAACTCTAAGGTCAGAACGTACGTGTTTCTTAACTTAAGCCCTGTTTTATACTTTGTCGTGTCAGTGTTGTGTGATCTACAAGCTTACGCACACATTTTCACAGATCTAAACATTTCTGAAAATGTTTGAACATTTTTGACAAAATGTGTATGTAATGACCTAAAATAGGGTAGCCAGGGTTGACGTGGTTAGCTTCTTTGTAGTTTTGCCCACCCTCTGCTCACAGAGAGAACATGTTAAATGTGTGATTACAGAATTGTCTGTGTTTCTTTTCTCATAAAAGACTCTGCCATTTGCCCATTTCCCAACCTTTCACACACTGTTTCTTGAAGATCTTCTTTTCCTTTTGGCTGTTCCCTTCAGGGGTCTGTGTTTCTTGAAGATACTGAATGCATATTGATACAAACTGTTATAGGCCTTCTAGCAATGTACATTTTAAAGTACATTGCACATAAATTGCATCTCTTGCTGGCTACAGTATATGTGTCCATTCTTCCAGCTGTCTTACTCTCTGTCTATTATTCAGATTGCCTTGCATCTCATCATTCTCTCTCGACCTTTTGCCCAGCTGGACGTAGAGACCTAAGTTAGACATGTGAGAATTGTACCTCTTGCATGTCGGTGTCTGTATCTCTTTCTCATTCAGAAGCCATTACCATGCTGTATGTCTGGGCCCCCATCCTCTCTCTCCCTCTCTGTCCCTCTCTCCCTCTCCCTCTCTCTCTCTCTCTCTGACGTCTCTATGGTCCAATTATAAGCATGATTCACAGCCGTACACTTCTGTTAGACCAAGAAAGCACATTATGATTGTGCTGAAAATGCACTGTACCATAACCTGTTTCACGTTCCGTGCAGACTAAGTGGTATCCACAGCAATATGATGCAACCGTGCTCTGTGCAGAAGGTCCACACAGACATGCATCTCCAAAAACAGGGCAAAGACAACTACAGAAAAAAAGGCAAAGATAGGAAAGGTTTAGTTTAGAAAAATGTACCAAGTACATACTGTAAGTAAATGTAAATTATGAAATATGGTGTATAATAGGTGTGTCCCAGCATGAGAATGAATCAAACAGCACTACCAGGGCTTGAAATAGCTACACCTGCCAACCTGCCAAATGCAGGTAAAAATGAACTGCGGTAACACTGTAAGGACACTAGCCACAGTCAGTTTGGCGGGTGATGAATGGCGTTTTAAATTGCATATCTGTCTGAAATGGGCAAAGTCACAATTCTTCTACACAAATCCTATAATTCCCATGAGCACAGTGTTGTGACATATAATACTGCAGCCATTGGTTTGCTCAAAAGTGGCGTGACTGTGCGCAAATTCACAAACATTAACAAACATTTCTGTGTGTATGTGTGCGTGTGTGCATACGTGCATGATTTGAGAGAGAGAGAGAGAGAGAGAGAGAGAGAGAGAGAGAGAGAGAGAGAGAGAGAGAGGCTAAATATGTTGGATGAAGTGAATCTGGAAAAACAAAACAAAACATAATGTTTTCAGTAGTATACTGTACATTCTGAGTGCTATAGTCTAATTTGAAAATCTAGTCTATATAGGCTATAGTGATCCAAAAGGTTAATTTGCTATAGCAAAGAGAACATTCCTTGACTGTACTTTTTCTCATTTATACATTTCTGTGGTGCTGTGAAAAAGGTGGAACTGGCTCAAAGTAGGCAAATGTATTTAGAGCTTATTCCATTATACACCTGTGAAACATTAGCATCATAGCATGCGCTTCTGAGTGCAACTGTTTTCTCATTATGCGTTACAATTTGAAAAGCAATAATTTGCTCAAAGTGATTGCAGTAGTTGCATTAGTCAGCCGTGGCATAAGTTTAGGAAAACTTTACTAAAGCAAATCCCCTGAATCCAAGTGTGAAACTTTATCATTCAAAAGTTCTCTCTCCTATAGTCACCCCCTCCCCTGACCATATGTTCGCAGGCAGTACTTTGCTCACACCCAACTGTGGTTTCCAGAAGATATTCCACTCCTCTTTTTAATTTCCTCCTACCTCTAGTGACTCCCTCTTTATTAGAGTAAGCTTTGCTGAACTATCTTGGTATTGCCATGTGACCGAACCGTAATTTCACTTCTAATTTTAATTAGCATTTCAAACGCATAACAATTCCCTCTGCCAATCCCTGTCTCATTAGTGGCCTCTATTGAAGAGCCTCTGAAGTAACTTCATTACCATAGGTACGTTCTTCCAAGTTCCCCTGCAACTTGTTGTTGCCACTGCTCTCTTCCGCCTGTTTTCGGAGAATTAGAATATCATTAGTCTGTTGGATGGGGTTGAAAGATGAAATACTGTATTTTTGTCTCCTTCTCCCAGTGGAGAGCCAGTCGAGAGGCAGCAGCGGTTCACCCGGCAACTGGGCTATTAAAATATAACGGGACGGCACAAGGGACGATCCGTGGTGGACAGTGTGCGTATATACTCAAGTAAATACTCAAGTATTCAAAATTACAATATTTCTATTTAAAATGTGAAAGTCATCAGCTTTGCAAAAAACAAATACTCCAAAAATGTACTTTAGTGCAGTACGCAGTTACTGTCCACCAGTGGGGACGATGTGGTCATTTATTTACACATAGGGCCTTGTGTAATCTGTCCTTGACTTCAGCCAGAAAAAAAGTACTGCTATATTATGTATACATTAACAACTATGAAAATATTATCATGATGGAAGCTGTGTGGAACTCAGCTGTGGGCAGCTTGATGAGACAGCAAAGACAGATTGTTGAGAGAGAATGAAACAAACAGTAAAAAGATTAGATAAAACATCTGTCTACGGATGCCCCTAAAACTAGTATCACTCGCTCAGAACCGTATCTCCCATCATCTGCTGATTTATCAGCAGATTACATTGTCAGCGGGGATAGGGAGTTATTTTTTCTCTCTTTTGTCTCTCTCTCATTTTGGAGAGAGAGAGAGAGTCTGTGAGGGAGAGAGAGAGAGAGAGAGAGAGAGAGAGAGAGAGAGAGAGAGAGAGAGAGAGAGAGAGAGAGAGAGAGAGAGAGAGAGAGAGAGAGAGAGAGAGAAGGGGGGGCAATCCAATTTCAGGGGAATATAAATTGTGTCAAAAGACTTTTAGTGCTCCGTTTCTTTGAGGCAGTGATGTTATATTTTACACCTGGCCGACTTTTAAAGGCACAATGGAGATGATGGAGGAGTGAGCAGGTTACATGGAGCTATTCATTCAGCCCAAAATGCTTTACAGTGGTAGTCACCTTGGAGGTCCCATTCATCCTGCATATATCCTGCATTGGCATTGTATAGCCACCCCCTTCATGCATACATGCTGTATTAGTCACTTACACATACAGGTAGAATCTAATTATTATTATAAAAAGAGCCATTTCTGACAAGTTGGCAGACCATTCCTTGTTTAAAAAAAGATGGGGGGGATGGGGGGGGGGGGGGGTAGATGATGTTACATGATTCCTGTAAATACAGACAAGCTTGTGATATTACTTCAGCAAGGCCATGCAGTAAAAAGATGGAACTTCTAGGGCCTGGCCTCTTCTGTGATTATGGAGAAAATAAAAATGCCACAAGGTTTCTTTATTTTTACATCCTGTGTACAGGTACATGAAGAGTAAAATGATTTTGTTCCAAAACCTGAACTCCTTCCATTGATCCAATCCTGAACAACACAGCTAATTTGTAAGCAAAAGTCTTCTGACAACTTCTGGCTTTTTGTGTTTTACCCATTCTGGAGAATTGGGACAAATCATGTCCTACACCAAAACATTTCAAATTATTATTTATTAACACAATTATTTTTTTTTAAGTTTGTGGAAAATAATATTCTTGAAGGATTGAATTACATAAGATTTATACAATGTTTTGGTCTGGTTTCCGTTTTTTTACATCTAAACTTGCACTCTGCCAGAAAACACCCTTGTCTAAGATCAGGATTCACAACTTCAAACATTTTAAACATTTTTTTTGTTAAAAGCATTAAAAAAAAAACTATCCATGTGTATTGATAACATAGCTGTGAGAACGTACTGTACTTTTGCCATCAACCTTTTTTTTTTTTAATATGTGTTTTTGCCCTTTAAAGTTGTGTCCAAGATCGTCAACTCCGTCCGATTTCTACAAAAACATAATTTAATCAGGCATTAACCGATTTTAGCTATATTCTAAGGTCCCCTGTCTTACTTCCAGGTTTAAAAAAAGGCGGGAAAGCTGCGAAAGCTCTGGCAAGCTTTTATTTTTTGATAAATGCACTAAATAATATTACTATCTGGCGTGTCCCAACCATAACATGTCAACTCCGTCAGTCCTTCAAAACATTTAAAAAAAAAAATGCAATTCTATTAGCATTAAAATAGAACCTAAGCAACTTTGAAAAGTAAATTGTCAACTCACTACGACTGTGCTGTGGAATGAAAAAAACATGACATTTTGTAAACCTTTTTTTTTTTTTATCGTAGCAAGATGCGGCTATGATGTGTTCTTATATAATGTCAGCCCCTTTGATCAAGGTATACGGTAGTAGATTTGGCAGTAACTGTCGTCTGAGACAGAACTAAGTTAAACTGAAATCTAGTTGCTGATATTAGCTCAGTTTACTGTCCGAAATGGGAAACTTGCAACTGGCAGCACACGTTCACAGTATATGATATAAAAAAAAGGAAATGATAAACAATCTAAGGTGCTGTGATGACAGAGGGAATCGGAGCCAGTGCATCTGTGTGTGACTGTTATAGACAATCAATTTGGTAGTGCACAGACTAAATGAAACAAACAGTAAAAAGATTAGATAAAACATCTGTCTACGGATGCCCCTAAAACTAGTATCACTCGCTCAGAACCGTATCTCCCATCATCTGCTGATTTATCAGCAGATTACATTGTCAGCGGGGATAGGGAGTTATTTTTTCTCTCTTTTGTCTCTCTCTCATTTTGGAGAGAGAGAGAGAGTCTGTGAGGGAGAGAGAGAGAGAGAGAGAGAGAGAGAGAGAGAGAGAGAGAGAGAGAGAGAGAGAGAGAGAGAGAGAGAGAGAGAGAGAGAGAGAGAGAGCGAGAGAGAGAGAGAGAGAGAGAGAGAGAGAAGGGGGGGCAATCCAATTTCAGGGGAATATAAATTGTGTCAAAAGACTTTTAGTGCTCCGTTTCTTTGAGGCAGTGATGTTATATTTTACACCTGGCCGACTTTTAAAGGCACAATGGAGATGATGGAGGAGTGAGCAGGTTACATGGAGCTATTCATTCAGCCCAAAATGCTTTACAGTGGTAGTCACCTTGGAGGTCCCATTCATCCTGCATATATCCTGCATTGGCATTGTATAGCCACCCCCTTCATGCATACATGCTGTATTAGTCACTTACACATACAGGTAGAATCTAATTATTATTATAAAAAGAGCCATTTCTGACAAGTTGGCAGACCATTCCTTGTTTAAAAAAAGATGGGGGGGATGGGGGGGGGGGGGGTAGATGATGTTACATGATTCCTGTAAATACAGACAAGCTTGTGATATTACTTCAGCAAGGCCATGCAGTAAAAAGATGGAACTTCTAGGGCCTGGCCTCTTCTGTGATTATGGAGAAAATAAAAATGCCACAAGGTTTCTTTATTTTTACATCCTGTGTACAGGTACATGAAGAGTAAAATGATTTTGTTCCAAAACCTGAACTCCTTCCATTGATCCAATCCTGAACAACACAGCTAATTTGTAAGCAAAAGTCTTCTGACAACTTCTGGCTTTTTGTGTTTTACCCATTCTGGAGAATTGGGACAAATCATGTCCTACACCAAAACATTTCAAATTATTATTTATTAACACAATTATTTTTTTTTAAGTTTGTGGAAAATAATATTCTTGAAGGATTGAATTACATAAGATTTATACAATGTTTTGGTCTGGTTTCCGTTTTTTTACATCTAAACTTGCACTCTGCCAGAAAACACCCTTGTCTAAGATCAGGATTCACAACTTCAAACATTTTAAACATTTTTTTTGTTAAAAGCATTAAAAAAAAAACTATCCATGTGTATTGATAACATAGCTGTGAGAACGTACTGTACTTTTGCCATCAACCTTTTTTTTTTTTAATATGTGTTTTTGCCCTTTAAAGTTGTGTCCAAGATCGTCAACTCCGTCCGATTTCTACAAAAACATAATTTAATCAGGCATTAACCGATTTTAGCTATATTCTAAGGTCCCCTGTCTTACTTCCAGGTTTAAAAAAAGGCGGGAAAGCTGCGAAAGCTCTGGCAAGCTTTTATTTTTTGATAAATGCACTAAATAATATTACTATCTGGCGTGTCCCAACCATAACATGTCAACTCCGTCAGTCCTTCAAAACATTTTAAAAAAAAAATGCAATTCTATTAGCATTAAAATAGAACCTAAGCAACTTTGAAAAGTAAATTGTCAACTCACTACGACTGTGCTGTGGAATGAAAAAAACATGACATTTTGTAAACCTTTTTTTTTTTTTATCGTAGCAAGATGCGGCTATGATGTGTTCTTATATAATGTCAGCCCCTTTGATCAAGGTATACGGTAGTAGATTTGGCAGTAACTGTCGTCTGAGACAGAACTAAGTTAAACTGAAATCTAGTTGCTGATATTAGCTCAGTTTACTGTCCGAAATGGGAAACTTGCAACTGGCAGCACACGTTCACAGTATATGATATAAAAAAAAGGAAATGATAAACAATCTAAGGTGCTGTGATGACAGAGGGAATCGGAGCCAGTGCATCTGTGTGTGACTGTTATAGACAATCAATTTGGTAGTGCACAGACTAAATGAGAAGTTGTGTCTCTTCAGTGTAACTTATGGTTGTTTGAACCTCTCCCACATAAGGGAATAGAAGGCCTGAAGACACAAAGGGGGACTCGGTTGGACTACGGTGCTCTGGGCCTCCTTACACTACATGGGCCTGCTATATAAAGGCATATACACATGTTATTCCAGTGGTTGGTCTCAGGCAGATCAATATATATGTGAATACAAACATCTCTGGAAGCCATAAAAACAGTTAGCTCATCACAGCGTGAAATCTGGAGCAGCTCCAATGAGAATTGAAAATGATGGTGAAAAGTACAAATAGAGTTCACTCCCATGGAGTTTTCCGGGGACAAGACATTTTCAGATTTAGAACCAGTGGCATCACTTTGGCTGTGGAAGGAAGCTTATTCTTTGAGTAGTTTTTTTGCATAAAAATATACTCAAAGAAGGGGGGTGGGGGGGGGGTCGAATGTTAATTACATGACAAGTTGTTATGTTTTTATGGATTTCATGTGTTCTCTGGTTTCTGCCTTGGGGGTGAACGGGCTTCATGAGTATTGATTAGACCAGTCCAGACCAGACCATAGGAATAACATAGGCCTATATTACATTTCCATTAACACCACGTTAAGTGCCCTGTGAGCCATAAGGACTGCATTGTAAGTGTATTATTATGTAAGTGCATATATGCACTCTTCTTACAAGCATTAAGAATATGGTTCAAGAATGTGATGGGACGAGTAGCTGCACAGTTGTGCCGAGTTTTTTCACATTGAGTATAGTGTATTATAGTAATTATACGGTAATATACCCGTAATGTAGCTATAATGTCCTATGATACATTATAATACCTTATACAGCAATAAATGTAAAGTGTTCCAAAATTCCTTAATTGAGACTTAATTAGATGTTGACCATTACATTATCAAAACATACAGTATATTCAAATAAATCACCTTTGAGAGTAGTATACCCCTCGGGTTGACATTACTTATTTAAAGTTCCAGCTAGTTCAGTTACAGAGAAGTGTGATAAATTGCTAATGTGCCGTTTAAATGTCTATACGCTCTGTGCTTCAAGTGTGAGTAAGGCTCAGACTTGAAAGAAGACGCCAGTTTTAACAAGTTATATCCCCGGAGCTTCCTGGACTCTTGCCACGACTACTGTCACTTCATTCCCTTGAAAGGTTCCCTACACACAGCAAAATCCTTAGTGTTAATTGAACTCAGAGTGTGTACCCAAGTGGATTTTACTGTGTACTTTCCAAACCTAAGCTCATAATCCTTACAATTTTTCAATGTGGGGGAAGAAAAAAAAAAGTTGCTAATATTAGCACTGGACCTCTGAATTTACTGGCAGACTATAATGCATTTCACGCTTGTGAAACCAGAGTCCATGGACTCAAATTTTCCAACTGGTGGAACGATCTAATTCTAGAGAGAAATTCTTCACATATGCATGTAATGTACAGTCATTTATATACTTTGCAACGTTGTGTAGTGAGCTTTCTTGATCTGCTATTTTTGGTGTGCCACACCGGCACAAAACCAAGTATAAATCCTACTACTTAACAGTGTGAGGGATTAAGAGGTATTCCCAGAGGTTGCAGAATGGAGCCACAGAAGTCAAGTCCCATGGCATGGTTCCTTATCGGCTTCTCGGTTTATCTTTTAAGTTTTCAGTGGTTGTTATGCTTTCCTCCTCACAGCAGGTAGTTATATACAGTACAGCCATGCCTATCCAAACCCCATAGGGAACAGGCCAGTTAAACACACGTGTGCAGATTAATTAATAGAGAATGTTCAATTGCTATGGCACAGCTTAAAGATAAATTGAAGGAAAGTGTTTCAAAATGGTCCGTACAATCAGAAGTGCAGATGATGTGCCATGTTAATAATTAACGACGAAAGACTGCCTTGATTTATATTTGTTTTGTTTTTTTTCTTTCCCTGAATCCCAGAGGTTTTAACTCTATGATGTGAATACAAGAACTGTGCAAAGTATAGAATAGGGAGCTATGTGATTTTAAATACCATTAGTGCTTTAAATGGTCACTGGGCACCTGCAAAGGATGGATGACTTTCCTTTAATGAGAAGGAGAAGCACCAAAGCAGACTGTATATGGATTTAATGTAGTCCAGGGGTCACAATCGATCTGCTAAGCTTTTTTAATCTCTTTGAAATAAGCTTTTATTGTGTTTACTCGGCTTGCGACTACATTACAATAGCATTACGTGTCAATTTTTTACCTGGAATGTGTGTGGGTAATCTGGGTATATTATATATCAGTGCTGTGTATTGGCAAGAATCCGGTGATACAATAGCCTATGTATCATGATAGAAGTGTCGCAATTCAATAAGCAAGACAATATATTGCAATTTTATTTGAATCACATTTTTATGAAAACTGTCATAGTCATATAATCTGCTCCATGATAGGCTACTCGCGAAATCCTTCATTCTCAAGCACTGAGGGCCCCAACCTTTGCAAATGAAATGAAGCATTGACTAAAGCTACATTTATTTATATTGTATTCACTTGCCAAAAAGAGCAGATCTACAAGCCAAAGCCTGATGTATATGATGGTGCCGAAAATAGCCTATTAAGCGCTGCATCGTGGAACATCTTATAGATCTGTTTGTGAGGTTGAAATTTGTAGATCTGATCTACAGATGCTGTGTCACGATGTGACTTGCTGTTTGCTCAAAGATCGGTCAAACTCAATTCATATACACCGCCATGTGGCAGAGTATATGAATTGAGTTTGACCGTATTGCCATCTTTACTGTGGAAGCCAAAATGAGCTGACAATTCAGCTCTGTACACCGTGGGAGCCGGTCTCATTATAGTGCTATTAGTCGGCCAGTTTTGCTATAGCTTCCTCTGCCTGAGCTGGACAACATTGCTAGCCTACTGTATGTAGGAGAGGAAGTCAAATGGCTGAAGATTACAACACTGCCTTCTAGCGCAGTCTGCGGTTTAAAACAACAGAAAACAAACCACTGCCAGCAACAAATGTACATTTTGAAAAAAAATCATACAGAATCACAGTCTCGTGACATCCAACATCATAGCGAAGAAATAATTACCTAATATCTGTACAAATAAAATCAATAAAATAATTATAATCATCGTCGTCATCATAAATCGATGGTTTAAAAATACATAGCCCTCCCAATGGAGATCATCGAAGCCTTACGTCCCACTTGGGACAGAGAAGTAAGTAAGCTTTGATCCAGCAGTGGCTTTGCTCCAAGTGACTGCACGGGGGAGCAGTTGGGGTTTATGTGTCTTGCTCATGGGACACTTAACCAGGCGACGCAAAGCCTAAAGGAGCCAGGCATTGAGCCAGGGACCTACTGATTCCCAGACGGCTGCTCTTCCCCCTGAGTCACTGCCGCCCCCACTGGCATAGAGGAGTGATGCCTCTGCAGAAGAATGAATGTTACCATTCACCCTTCACTCACTCACTCATGGGCTCACTGGCTCTATCGCACACACGCAGGCACGCACGCATGCACGCACACACGCACGCACGCACGCACGCACAGATAAACATGCATACTCACCTGTCCACTCACATGTATTGGCTCAGGGTTGCAACAAAAGGGAGACACATTCATTCATTGATTCATTTATTTGTTTGTTTGTGTTTGTTAACTTATTCATTCAATAAATTCATTCATTTATTTAATCATTCATTCTAAAGCTGAGCACCTGCCCTCCCAAAAGTCTGTGCACATCCCTGAATTATAGAATGGTGACTACAGTTATGCTGCTAGCAGATAGATGTGATTGTGCTATACAAAACCTCTTTGTCCAGCCATCTTTTTAGAAAGCTTGGTCACCTCTTTGGGGAGCATTGTGGAATTGGAAACTGATTGATTACTTGGTAGAGTTATTCATATTGGAATGGTTTATCCGGTGAGGATGCAACATTGGACCTTTTCCCAGTGTACCTAAGTAACTGTTACTCAGGAAAGTGCTACTTTCATACTTCTATACAAACAATCTTACTTCTGCTAGAGTAAGATCTTCTAGTACTCTTTCCGGCCGTGGGTTTAGTATACTGTACAGAGATACAATTGTTGTTTCTATTTCTGTTGTTGTTGTCGTTGTTGTTGCTGCTGCTGCTGATGATGATGACGATGACGATGGTGGTGGAGGTGGCTAATAGTACCTGACCTGTACATGACTTTTTCCATTCTAAATGTAAACAGCTTGTGCACATCCAGTACAGTTTCCAAAATAGGCTCAATATTGTGCATACTGTAATGTACAGTGTATTTTCAATGGGAAAATTGTGTTATTTTTGTATCCCATGAATAGATGAATAATGTTTCACAGCTAATTAATTAGTCATCTTACTGTAACTAGAGGTGAAACCTCAAATTGGGCAAGAAAGACATGTATAAGTTATTAGTATGTGAGGTTATGTATGATGCACAGTATGCATGTCACCAACCCTGCATATGTTTTCTGGGCATAACATGTCCGAGTTGTTGTTGTGGCCAAACTGGATGATGAATGAACACACTTTCAAAATATTAACTTGGTGCCAAGAGGCCAGGTGAGACCAGGTCCCTGCTGTCTCACAACACAACAAGCTCCATGCGCACATTTGCTGAGCATGTACCTCAGGTTTTTCTCTTTTTTTCTCAGAAATTCTACAATTCCCTTTGTACTGTAGTACAACATACCATAATACCATACCAAATTATTTGTAGCTTTCAATGGTAAATTGCCTCCAACAAAGTGCCACATAATGCAACAGAAGGGACGGGCTCGCCACAGCCATTTGAACAACAGACCTGGAACGCATCTGTGTCGTTTTTACATTTGAGCTAAAAAAACATTATTTTACACTTTAGGCTATTCAAAAATAGCAGATGTACAAGCTCATAGCGCGGCACTCTGTGCCGCGCTATGAGCTTGTAGATCTGCTATTTTTTTGGAAAAATCGTGAAGATGTGTGCAAATCTTTGAATATATACAGTATATATTTAAAGCGAAGATTTTTAACTCAAATCTTTGCTTCTAGGACCCCCTAGAACAAAATATTTTGAGATGGGGGTCCGCGGCCAAATACATATAATTTTGACATGAAAAAGCACCACTGATATAGAAACATCGGCTTGAGGTCCATGAATGACTTCTTTTTTTTTATATAATCATGCAAAATATCCCATAAGTTAAATAACAAGCACAATAATTACAACAATAAAATAATAAGCATCAAGGCATACTGGCAATCCTTAGAGCGGAATTGGCTAACCCGGGATGCTACACAGCCCCCACATGGGGGATTAACTGTGCCCAGTAACCCACGTGAAGTCCCGGAGGTGCTGAGGCAGATACATCTTTCTCTTTGCCTCCTTCATATCTCCCTTCTGTGTTGGCGAGGGGCCAATACAGTGCCAGTCGGTCCCGATGGAGGACTGCAATAGGCCCCCCCAGCTGCACATGATAGACCATGTCAGAGAGTTTGGCCAGCATGGTGCATTGGCCCAGTCCATTTACTATGAAGCTTCGAATATATCCCTTTCCTCCGTGATTGGTCGAACACCCACACCTAAACCCCAGAGGAAAAGCCTCTCCTGCACAATCGGGAATAATAGGCCTGCAGCTGCTTCTGGTGGACCCCAGACTCAGCAAGAACTCCATGGGTCAGTTGATGAGCGGTCCCCACCTGGTGCTGCTTTAGTGCTCATTGGAAGTTGAACCTGGCTGTATGGATGGCTGATGTGGCTTTCTGGACAGCTGGCTGGCCCGGTGTTATTATCCCCTCACTAGCTGGCATAGCACTTTGGCGTGGCCAATGGTGCCCTCTCCGACTGCTTACTTTGATGGGAGAACAGGCTGTGTCCGAGGCAGAATCCTGACAATGGTTAGCTCCACCCGTGCTGAAGGGCTATATGTGGTCTCCGAGCCCAGTAGGTCCAAGCCAATGATGCGCGTGTCGTGGATGTCAGCCAGCCATAACTCATAGTGTAGCTTCTTACTGGCCACAGCTATTAGGAGGGACCCTTTTCCTCTCATCTGGGTCCATTCCCCAGTAAAGCCTGCAGCATAGCCCAACCGACGTCCAACTTTGTTCAGACAGGGTATAGGCAATGAGAACAAAATTATGTCATTAAGAACTTCGGCAGGTGACATACTGTCGATGAAGCTTGACGGTGGGGAGCGATGGCTGCTCAGGGCCCCTGAAGGTGCAAGTCGGGGACTAGTGCATGACTGCACTGATACAGTATCTTCACGTGATCAATCATGTCGATTTTAAGGCAAATGTCCTGAAATGTGCTCAAACCCCTGGCAGGAAATATCCTTTATCCTCTATTGCAGTGGTCTTCACTGTTTTTCAGGCCAAGGACCCCTTAGCTGAGAGAGTTGAAGCAGGGACCCTCAACTACATATTGTATAAAATTGTGTTGCAGATAATGACTCTTCATGGATTTCATAGAGAGATTTGTGCAGCTCTGGGAATCAAACAGGTGAACGAAATAAATCAATATTAATTTATATTCATGAAAGTGTTATGTCATTACGCAACACGTTTTTATTTACAGAAAGTAATTAAGATTGGCTCTTTATGGACTTTTGATATAAAAATACACAAAAATGGAATGGAAATTATGTTTGGCATCTATTGTTAGGTATGCTCATATGATGACCACAGATATGCTCTAAAAGTGTGAACAATTTATTTTGCATTTCACCAGACCTTTAAATGTTGTTGCGGCATTCTGTACTAGTTCTTGTTCTAGTTCTTGTGTTAATGCATGATAAATAAACATCACGAATACATGCATAGTGTTAATGAAGGATATAAATACATACAGTAGTGCTAATGAGTGATAAATACACAGTGTTAATGCATGATAAAAAAACATGAAGGAGGACTTTATGGCTTCAACGATTACCACTAAACTATGGTGTGCTGTATGTTGATGGAGAATCACATCAGACAACCAGTCACACAGATGGTAGCACTGCACCCCCACCCACCCCCCCCCCAACACCCCCAGTCCCAAGCCCGAGCTGTGACCTGGTATCTATTTGCTAATGAATGCCCAGAAGGCATGGATTGACATTTATCCAATTCATCGCCTTAACTAAAAGTCAGAATCTACGGTATGCACATGCACGCACGCATACTCGCACACACACACACACACACACACACACACACACACACACACACACACACACACGACGTGCAAACCGATGCGCGATTAGCACAGCATTTCTGTGAATAATGCACTTAGATAATTCAACAGGGCCTGACAGAATTCTGAGCTCAACTTGTAATGTCGGGGCTGTGATGATAGTTGCAAACATAACAGCTTGTTTGCGTATATTAAGTGGGAGGAAAAGGGCATCATTTTCACATTGTAATGCCTCACTGTTTGGGTATTAATTCTAAGAACTTGCCTGACGAGCACTACTTTGTGATCTGTAAGTCTTCTCAGCCTTGTCAAATTACACTCTGATTTGGTTGGTCGGTTGGCTGGCACCAGATTGCTTTGTTCTTGTTCTAAGTGGAGGATATGATTCTGCCTCCGAGGCTGTAGAACACATTGCAGGCCTGTTGACAGTTTTTCGGCGAGACCAATGTGCTTCTTGCCAATATGTTCACTGTGTTCTCCAACAATGAGTGGCTTGAGAACAGGCGCTCCGAGCAGCCTTAGGGGGGCAGGAGACCCAGCATGTTTCCTGCAGTCTACTAGCACGTTTACCACAGGCACAGATTCTATACATAATAGAACAGTCCCTCGCATTGCTGTATTTGAGACTCCCTAAAGCGAGACCAAGTCAAGACCGGGGACAAGACTGAGTCCAGATTGAGACCAAAGAGGGTTCGAGACCAAGATCAAGACCAGAACATTTTAAAATTCTAATCGAGACCATGACCAAATAATGATTCTCAAAAAAGAGGAAAGTTTTAATCTTGATCTGAAACACGGCAATTATATTTTACTGACTGGAAAAGCTCACAGTGAGTATAAGACAGAAGAGAACAACACCATGCTACTGCTACAGACAATGAGAAAATGATAAACAAACAAAAGGTATCAATACATGAAATTGCACACTATGTTCATGATTTGAGGCATTTTGTTCAAAATGGAACAATCCTGCAGACAGATATGTCAGGATCACATGACTGTGTAACGATTTGCATGATTTTTGGACAGAATCTGAAGGAGTAATATCCGAAAATGTGTTTCACAAAAGTCGGCCTCCTGGTGGAACTATGACAGGCTGATCTGAAAAATTCTGGTTCTGAATTGCCTAGGGTTGCCAACATCCAGAACTGGAGAAACGGGACACATGCACGCGCGCGCGAGATTTTTTGGGTTTCCCGCGGGTAAAGTTACTTTTTTTGTTACTTTATTTCGGTTTTAGAGTTAGGGTTAGGGTTGGGAACAGGCTGACATGCCACACAAACAATGGTGCCGTTCCCACCGGAGAAAATCTCACACACACACACACACACACAAGCACTCGTGCGAGCACTGTGCCTGCCCTGTCAACTGAGCGGTCCTAGCGCCCTTCGCATATAGCACACAAACACGCAGCCAGACACACTGCAGTGTGCGCAAACAGAAATATATTTTTTATTTTTCCCTTTGCACCGGAGTCCGGGACAAACAAAGTCCCGTATGGGACACGCCCCTTTTGGCTCAAATACGGGGCGTCCCGGCTAATACGGGACTGTTGGCAACCCTAGAATTGCCATCCAGGGAGTGTGTGTGCACAGTTTCACAGTGACCGGGCCAACGGTGCCGGAGATTAGCTGGTCACAGACAGAAGGACACACGGACGGACGGATGGACGGTAAGGTAAGGGTGCAAAATATACTCTCTCGCCATGCCTTTCGGCCTGGCGGAAACAATTACGCAAAATAAATGCTCAGTAGAGGGCAAATCTCTGCCATGCAGGAGGCATTCCTTAATAACAATACCGATGTAGAATGCAGTGAACTTTCTACAGTACCTAAAGCCATGAAACAATGGCACGGCATGTGATTAATAGGAGTACATCATCCCTACTGTCTGTACCTCTTTCTCTCTAATACACATTCATTCTCTATACCTCTCCATCTTCCTGTCATATTGCTGTCATTAAACATTATCTGTGATGAGCAAAGTGTGATTGTTAATTGTGTCAATTATGTTTGTATCACCAGTCAATCAAAGGTTGTGATTTGAAATGTAAGTGTCACGTTTTCACTGGTCCACAGTCACTTTGCGAGAGGGAGTATACGCCCTGTAATGTCATTGATATTATGGCTACACAAGTTGACAGTCAATTGTACATGATACTGTAATGTAAGGGCATACAGTGCACACAGCTATATCTGAAAGGTGGCGGACCATGTCAGCAGAAATGAGACCTCAGACCTGTGTGTACACAGTTTACACTACGCATGAGATGGAGAGAGAGAAAAGAGACAGATCGGTCTGTTAGTTAACTACACACGCATGACATCCTTAACGCATGATACATACATACAGGGACGTGCTGGGTCCCTAATTCAGCCTGGGAATCTCAGATAGAGAGGCCCGTATGTAACTACATTCTGGCCGCGCACAGAATTTTTTTTGCCCCCGGCCCAAAATACTAACCGATGAGCAGAAATATATATTTTTTAAATATTAAAATATTGTATTTATAATAAAAAATATACAATTTTATTATTTATAATAAAAATATACAATGAAAAATTTACAATAATGATAAAATACTGGAGGTAATGTGGGCCAGTGCTACTAAAGGATTGGCCATTTCATATGAGAGACAAGCCAGTGGGCCAATTACATGAGTTATATCCATTCGGTCGTTCGGGAATTGTCCCAAATTTTCCAGTGGCCAGCATGTCCCTGCGCATGCACGCACGCACGTACGCACGCACGCAGATATACAGTAGTAGCCTCAAGTGCTACTATACTATTCTATACACTATATAGAATAGTAAGAGATATAGAACATATATAGACCTTGGTGCAAAAAGTCTCACATGCATGTGAGACATCATTTAGCACTTAGGTTTAGCCTATATCAGGCATGCCAATGTAAACATGTGCAAGTGTGAGTACAGCAGCAGCTCTGTCCCTCTGGTGTATATTCTACTTCCAATTTCACCCCTTAATTTCCTTCTATTTGAGCTCCCATGCACTGCAGTTACTGTTAGCTGGGGACGGTTGCATGGAGACACATTGCTAGGTACACTTTCTAGAGGTTTTTAGATGCGTATAAAAGTTATTTATAATATTGTCAACGTTTTATAGCAAGGCGAAAAAGTTGACCCCGCTCATTCCAGTTTTGATGCCGGCAGATGTGATGGGAACAGTGGGACAATGGCACGTCTACAGACAACAGTTTGATTATAGACTCAAAGACTGCTTGAATCCATTTATTCCATGTGATTCATTCTGATCAACCGGTTACAGGCACACAGATCATGCTGTTTTGAGCCTGTAGTGACTCACTCTTAGTGTGATCACCCCTATATAATCAGCTCATTTTAACATGCTTGCTTACATTCATGCATCACAAACAGCATGGGACTGTGTAAAATGTACTTTTGCACGACTTCTTGTAATTAGAACTAATCGATCTTGCTATCTTACTTATTTCATGCACTTTATGTCTGCAGCCTGAGCTCATAAATAATGGAAGGTAATTGCTTGTACAAGATTTCTCTCAGGATCTGAACGTGGCAGATTAAATGATAGAGTTTTGCACCCCTCAGAGTGTGATATTTCAGTTTGCTCTCAAATGTTTATGTATGATAAAAATCAACTTATTCTACCCATGGGGGGTATTCTACGCTCTCTACTACTCTACACTACAGTAATGAAAAACCCACCTACCTGTGTGTATTAATCTAAGATCACTTTTGAGGGCATTGATACTGAGTGGCTGTTTAACCCATTCTATTCGGGAACGCATCTCTGTCATTTTAGATTTCTTTGTCTATTCAAAACTAGTAGGTATACAAGCTCATAGCTATGAGCTTGTAGATCTGCTATTTTTGAAAAATTGTGAAAATCTTTGAATATATCTTTTCAGAAAAACTATTGTTGCTATATCAGTGGTGCTCAAAATGTTCACGATTTTTCTAAAATAGCAGATCTCCAGGCTCGTAGCACGGCACTGAGTGCCGCGCTATGAGCTTGTAGATCTGCTATTTTTAATAGCCAAAGTATAAAAATAATGGTTATAGCTAAAAATCTAAAATGACACAGATGCGTTCCCGAATTGAATGGGTTAATGTGTTGCACATGTAATTCTTTGGATTCATGCATCATCAGCATGGTGTAATACATGAAACTATGGTGTCAAAATGCCCCGTGCGCCAAAAAGGAGGACCTGCATTGACGTCATTTGTCCTATAGCAGCTCATCCTGCGCTGTAATGCAAAGCCAGCATTTTTTTTTATCACCTCTCTCGGGTGGAATTTGAAACCTCATATGTCCAAAAATGTTACTTTTCAGGATGCAAATACAAAAATAGCAAAAGTGGAAGATCTACAACCTCAAAACACGTCGCTTACATCACATTTCGAGCTTGTGGATCTGCTACTTTTTGATACTTTGTATGACACTGTAAGATCAAGTATAGCGGGCATTCATTCATTAAAACACATTATAGTTTGAATATGGAGATAGGAGGTTTCTGCCCGACTAGCGACGAAATGCAAGGTGCTAATGTCGATGTCAAGACAGTGTGTGCTGTGGGACGGGTAAAAAATAATTATAATGACAATCAGCCTTTTTGCGCACCTGGTCCAACAAATTCTCAGCACACAGTGACAAGCGAGCAGCCTCCAGTCTGTTAGTTTTGCTGCCCTAAGCAAAAATTATTTTATGCCGCCTAAAATTAATTGGAGGGTGGTTGGGAGAGAGAGAGAGTGTGGTTGCAATTTCCTTTATCTCCAACAGATCAGACTGAACATTCTGCTCCTGCTACTTGGACAGCACAAGAACTGTGATGTTTCAACTGCAGGTTGAGTCGTGCGTTGTGCACATTGCCCAATAACCATAACAATAAAGCAACAGAGTATACACAGTCACATCCAGAGAGTTCATTTAACTGAAAGTAACTGAACTGAATTTACTGAAAGTAAAAATGGTGTTACGTCTCGCTCCACCTCGCCTCTACATCCTGGTGCTGTGGCCTCTCTGTACTCGTCAGCACCACCAGAGGGCTCCACAGCACACCACACCACAGCACACCTGAGCACACCTGTCTCCCGTTCCCAATCTCCCCACCTGGTCGTCATGTGCAATCACCTCCAGAGGCTACAAAAGCCTAAGTCATTCGATGCCAGAGTGTGGTGGGAAAAAAACATTGATTTCAGTGACCGAACAATTGTGTTCACATTCACAGCAATGATTTGTTCAAATGATTCGTCCACATTCTCGGCGCTACTGAATTTACACATTTATACCGTGTAAATTGCCCAAGGGCCCTCGACTTGCAGGGACCCATGGGGGCCATATATATCTAAATTAATTAAATATAATGTAGCTGTCTGAATAACAGGACTAATGTCTGACTAACAGAGCAGACAAGTATTTAAGATTGTTTTATTAACATTTTTGTGTGATTAAATACAGGTGATTTCTTAACCCACACAACTCAAGTAGTGAGTTTTGTTTAATTATAATATGAACTTTGAAGTTAGCATTCTGAATCAACTGCTAACTGTCCGATCAATGTTTAGGGAAACCTGTAAAGACACCATTACAGTAGTCGAGTTTATTGAAGATAAATGCATGCACACACTTTTAAATCCTGCCGTACCGTTTAATACACTTTAACAAATTTAATGATCACATATTAATAAAATATTGTGTATTCTGCTGAGGCAATGGGACAGTTATTAGCTGCTTACACCAGAACCTTTCATTTTTGAGTGGTGCCAACCACTCCTATATCTGACTTTGTCCGTGTGTCCGTCCGTATGTATGTATGTCCAATAAACAAACATTGATGACAACATCAATACGGGGCTCATCAAAGGCACCACTCACTTCACACAGGGTGTGATTTTTATACTGTATTGCACCTCGTGCAATATACTGTATTGGAGCCAGTAGGCTACAGTGCACCAGTAGTCTGGCAGCTGCTGAGGTGGGGTGGGAATTTTAGCCACCCCCCCAACCCCCTCCCCCACACTTTACACCAGAAAAAAAGTGACCTTTTGGTACCTACCAAAAAGTGACCTTTCAAATGACCAGGTCCGGATTTACACACACACACACACACACACACACACACACACACACACACACACACACACACACACACACACACACACACACACACACACACACACACACACACACACTTCCAATAACAGCCACAACACAACCGACATAGTGTAGATTAATATCAGCCTTCAATTCCAGAGCCACAAACAAACAGTCACTGAACATGTTTCACTGCCACACCGGGCCCCAACATGACAGCAACAGAGCTACTGTACATCTTCAGCACACGACATGAACAGCATAATACAAAAACATGATACAACACACAAACTGCAGCAGCAGCATTCAGCAAAGGAAAAGGAAAAAATAGGCATGTCACAATTATGACATAATCATAATAATAATAAAAAAGTATTTCAGCAGATAATCGCAATACTTTTTCGGATAATCGTCATAATCATTTCCATGTTCAAGAATGTTCATGTTTTCAAACATTTAAAAAAATAGTGGAAATAGCAGACTGCTATTTCAGCTATTTTTGTTTTAAGTATATAGAATTATGCAAGTCATTTGTCATATCTGCCCTGTGCACCTTTTGTTTACGAAACCTAAAAAGCCAGACACATTTTTATGAATAATGTTACAATGTTCAGTGTACAAATAAATAATTCATTAAATTCGGCCTAGTTAATCGCAATTATTTGAGCGACAATTAATCGTCAAGTAAAATGTCATAATCGTGAGAGCCCTAAAGAGGTTCCTACTTTGAGTCGTCTTCATCAGCCGTCTTCAGGGGAAACCCCCGAGAAGGACAAGGTCTCCGGCCGGTCGACCGTGCGGACCAAGTCTTTGGAGGAATCCCCCATGCAGACAAACCCATGGATAGAGAGAAATCTCCAGATCTCGATCTCTAGGGCAGGGTGGATGAGCCTTCCAGCGGCATCTCCCGCCATCTCCCTCCTCCGAACATCTGGTTAGCTTCACCAGTACTTTACATCTCCATCCTCCGTACATCTGGTTGGCTTCACCAGTACTTTACATCTCTCTGGTTAGCTTCACCAGTACTTTATTAGAGGTGGATGGTCTGGGAGGGTGTTAAACTGTAGGTGAGAACCTCAGTCGTATGGGCATTTATGATGCAGATGTCATCTGCATCATCATATGTACAGTATGTTTGTTTGTGTGTGTGTGTGTGTGTGTGTTTGTCTGTGTGTGTTTATAAAATTAAAACAAGAAAAGAATGACATACAATAGATGTCATTGTGACTGGAGAGCTAGGACATATTATCCAATGTGAGAGTGTGTGACGCGTTGTGGGCTTGTATTTGCAAAAACTTTTGACAAAATGTAAAAGACGTGGAATGTTTTTGCAAACATTTTTAGACCACAAATGTTATGCTGGTCCCTGGCACTAACCTTGTGGTTGGACGTGGACATACAGTCAGTGGAAAAAGCATTCACATTTTTTACTTTAGTAAAAGTATCAATACTACAATGTAGAAAATGTAGAAATACTATGTTAGAAGTAAATGTCCAGAATTAAAAATGTACTTGAGTAAAAGTACAAAAACATTGGTATCTAAATGTACTTAAAGAACCAAAACTAGAAAGTAGGCTATTCATTATGCAGAATATCCCATTGCACAAGTTGTCAAATGTATGACATCTTTTGAAAATAGCAGATCTACAAGATCTGTGAGCTTGTAGATCGGCTATTTTCGAATGGACAAAATGTATATGAAGGTGAAGTGGGTAATGTAAGTTTTGTAATAATAATCGAAATCTACAAAGGAACTAGTAACTGAAGTTGTCAAATAAAGGTAGGCCTATTGCGCACATAACAGGCCTTCACATAGACCTACTGTAGTGTGCACATAACACTATAACTAGCAAGGTTAACATTAGCCTAGTACTGTAGTAGTTCAGGTGACACCTTGTCCAAACAATAACTATACAGAAAAAAGAAACACTGTGAAAACACGATCGCATCGTCCGTCATCAGCGTCATGGCTGAACGTCAACCTGCTTTTTGCACTTTCTCCATTACAACCCGTACATCTACATAAACGTTCAGGTTTCAAATATAAAGTGCTAACCACATGTCCATGGATGTTAAAATTATATACGGCCCGTCAGAAGTACCCGTGTCCTCCGTATTGTTCAATGAAAAGCATTCTAATTCGATCAGTGGCCTCTTTCTCCGAATTTTCTACATGCATTCAACTAAGCGACCCTAGCGGTTGGGAGGTGTATTGCACTCTGATACATTGTAACTGTATGAGGAAATGGCCGTCGATCGGATTAAAATGCTTTTTATTGAACAACACGGAATAAACAGATACTGTTGAGGAACCATACATATACGACATCTCTGGCAAACACACACACACACACACACACACACACACACACACACACACACACACACACACACACACACACACACACACACACACACACACAACCACAATAAATCAAGACAGCAGCGTCATGATCCTCACCCCAGCCAGCAACAACAACAACAAAAAGATTATGGCCTACCTTTCTTTGAGGTAAACTGTGAAGAATAATATTGCAAAAATAGTTCCAATCCAGTGCGTAACACACAAACAAAAACTCCTCATTTTGAGTCACGAGCGAAGAAAAAGTGTGGGCTTAATGTGTGTGTGCAACATGTGAGTGTGTGTGTTGTCACGTGACTACTAGCAGCGTGCCTGCCGGCGCGCGCGCGCGCACGCACGCATGCACACACGCACGTACACACACGCACGCGCACACACACACACACCCACACACACACACACACACACACACACACACTAGTAAGTACAATATTTGCCTCTGGATGTGGAGTAGAGGTAAAAGTATTGAAAATTGGAAATACTCCAGTAAAGTAAAAAAAATACCTCAAGTACTTAAGTAGGCTACAGTACTTAACTTAAGTATTTGTACTTAGTTACTTTAGCTCTGTCACTGTCCCCCTGTAACCATTGAACGCCGACACACGCCCACAATAACAGAATATTAAAGTTTTCAATCTATCAGATGTACATCTATAGACAGACAACAAACTAAACAATATAATTGAGAACAGAAGTTTAAACACAGCTCCAGTCGCCCGCCCGGTGGTCGCGATGCGGTCGTGAGGAGATGCCCCACTGGCGACTCGTAGATCTGCTATTTTCAAGCGGGTGTAGGCAGCAGGTTCTCTGGTGCTTTTACCGCAGCATTCGCAATTTATATGAATGTTTTTATTTAGTAGCTGTGCATGTTAAAGTATTGAAGATTGTTAAACTCAGTCTAGGTCTAGGACAGTGGTTCTCAAACTTTTCCAGGACCCCCAAAATTAAATGTATTTGGCCGCGGACCCCCATCTAAAATATTTTGTTTCAGGGACCCCCCCCCCCCCAGAAGCAAAGACTTGAGTTACAAATGTTCTCTTTAACAATATATATATTCAAAGGTTTGCACACATTTTCACGATTTTTCTAAAATAGCAGATCTACAAGCTCATAGCACGGCACTCGGTGCCGCGCTATGAGCTTGTATATCTGCTATTTTTGAATAGCCAAAGTATAAAAGGTTACATTTATTGTGACGCTGTATTACCACATTTTTGCTGGGGACCCCCTACCCCCTCAAGGACACCTGGGGGTCTCCGGACCCCACTTTGAGAACCACTGGTCTAGGAGCTCTGAATTGGCATGTACGTGCTGTCCTTCGAACCCTCTCCTCGGGCAAAGGAGAGGAGCACGGCATGTGTGTCGCACGCACGCACGCACACACACACACACACACACACACACACACACACACACACACACACACACACACACGTGTGTCTCTCTCTTTTTCCTAAATAGTCAGTGTATATGTCGCTCAACTAATAGCGAAGCATCAAAGGGATGCCCGTAGACACATAGATATATATATATATCTATCTGTCTGTCTACGGGCTCCGGCCTTGGAGGGAGCGGGACTTCAGGGAAGTCAGTCTGCCCGAGACAGCAGCAGCTGAGCGGCGAGACGAGAGCTGAACGTCCGCGAAATAACAGGAAATACGGCAACATGATTTTTTCTTTAACTTGTTAATTTGTGTATATAAAATATAGATTCCCTGTCGAATCTCCTAATTACACCAACATTATTCTTGTGAAGTAGTTAGTTTGTGCTTTTTTATTAAGATGTATTAAGTTCGCTTTGGTCATTTCTAGCATGGGGAAACACCGAGTGGTGCTCCCCGTCACAGAGTGCCCTATGATGGGCTCATGGAGAGCAGCGTGGGGGGGTAGCGTCCAGACGGCCCGTTCAGTTATTTAGCAGCTTGTTTATAAACATTCTGCTGATTTGTTTTCCATAAGTAGGTTATGTAGTAACTAAATATAGACTTATTTCTCATCTACAGCTGCTATTTTTCATTTTTGACTTCATAATGCGCATCTGCTCGCACAGCCCGTTTTTGTCTCGCCTCGAAAAAAGCTCACTTGAGGAGACTTGAGTGACAGCTCCTTGGACACGCCCAGTTTGATCAAAAAACGCCAAGTCAAATGGAGTATAGGCTTTTTTTTATATAAAGGCATCCTTTTGGTGTGAACGCAGCAGAAATAATGCTGACGACGGAGCCGTCGCCACTATGGAGAACTTTCAGCCATGTGTGTGTGTGTGTGTGTGTGTGTGTGTGTGTGTGTGTGTGTGTGTGTGTGTGTGTGTGTGTGAGTGGAAAGGGGTGGGGCTAGGCCTTAGCTGTGAAAAAGACCTCTGGTTCTCTCAGTGTCTGCAACTCAAATGGCCATTCTGTGCGTGTGGAATGTCTGACGTTGAATTGTAGGCGTGCACTCGGCAATAACCTTTATAGGTGGGCGGGGCTAAGAGGAAATTCCTGGCATAACTTGAAGGACAAGATAGAGGACTGGATTCTCCAGTCAAAAAGACTACTGTATATTAGGGAGTCATCTAGACCTCCTAGTTGTAGTAGTGAAGCCCAGTTCTTGCTCCCCTCCTCCACTAATGGCCTGTCTTACTGCATAGTCCAGGCTTATAATGAAGAGGAGGGGGGAGGGGGGTGTCCCCCCTGTAACACCTCTGCCAGCCTTGAGTATCTGAAAGAAATAAAGATTAATTCAAGTAACCGAGAGCCACATATGTGTATTGTATCATGCACAGCCTAGTATATGTATACATGAGCTTGTAGATCGGCTATTTTCACAATGTTTGCCTCTTTCTTACGTACTATCTGACCATTTGGCTAATTTAGTATTAAAGGTCATTAAACTGTAACTTTATAAATGTGCAAATTCCCTGTATACACTTATAGGGCATAGCAGTGGTGGCCATTTTGTGGTGTCACAGAGGTTTCCGAAAATATATTTTAAAATTATGTTAAGCCTGGAAGTTGAACCAAGCCATCCAGGATCCTGATGAATGTGTAGTCATTGAATGTAATTCTTTAATTGAGTAAAAGTACCAATACAGAAATTTAGAAATACTCTATTACAAGTACAAGTCTGGTATTGAAAACTTACTTGAGTAAAAGTACAAAAGTATTGGCATCAAAATATACTTAAAGTACCAAAAGAACAAGTACTCATATGCACAACACGTTACGATGTGACGCGTTGTAAGCTTGTAGATCGGCTATTTTCAAATAGCCAAACTATATAGGCTATTCAAACTATATAGGCTTTTCAAATAATTGTACAGTAGTAGTGGAGTAGAAGTAAAATATTTGTTTCTGGGATGTAGTGGAGTAGAAGTAAAAGTAGCCTATTGAAAATGTAAAATACTTCAGTAGAGTAAAAGCTCCTCAAAATTGTACAGTACTGGTACATGTATTTACCACTGACCTGCATAGCCTGTCTTAGCATCACAATCAAACACAGCTCAACAATACAACATATTCCCTTCCCTTCACATCACATCACACAACACAACAATGCTTCATCCTGACTAGTTGTTGCTTTACCAAGTAAAATACAAGTGAAATTAAACACACAATTCCATCAATTCCTTTAATGCTAAGCAGCTAATAGGCTCTATTCACAGCAGCCATATTATGAAGACATTCACAGGTGTTACCAATGATACTAATGAAGGCTCTGTTCCATTCTGGTCAAACAGAGTCAGGGTGCTGATGTTGTGAAATGTGCATGTTGGCTCACTGGAAACACTCTGCTACACCAGTGGGTCTAAAGGGTTACATGGCGGCTTTCCGACATGTCGCCTTTCCGACGTTAACGAACCCTATACCTAACCCTCACCCTAACCCTAACCGCACGCGGAAGCCACTAGTCGGAGTGGCGAGATGTCGGCATGGAAGACGGTTACCGGTCTAAAGTTGGGGTCCAGGGACCCTCATGGGCTTTCAAATGGCCCCTTACGGGTGTGTAACTCTGAGAGTGTACAAATGGAACCAAATGGACCCTTACGGGTCCATTTGTACACTCTCAGAGTTATGGGGGTCTTGGAAACCACTGTGCTACACTAAATGGAACAGAGCCTTCATTAGTATCATTGGTAACACCTGTGAATGTCTTCATAATATGGCTGCTGTGAATAGAGCCTATTAGCTAAGCTACGTCACCTGCAGAAACTCACCCGTTTGGTCAGATGGAGAAAATGCACTTCTGTTTCCAGTCTTCTTGTCACACGTGTGTTTAGCAGCTTTCACCACTCTGGTAAACACTGACAGCTCTACTCAACGTTCATGTGGAGTAATATTTACATTATGAGTTGTTTATGTTGATCTTTTACTTCCAAACTTTGCAGAGTTTGCTACAAACTGTGTGTGTGTGTGTGTGTGTGTGTGTGTGTGTGTGTGTGTGTGTGTGTGTGTGTGTGTGTGTGTGTGTGTGAGAGAGAGAGAGAGAGAGAGAGAGAGAGAGAGAGAGAGGGAGGGGGCGGGCGCGCGACAAGTGGAAGACTTAAAATGCCCGCCCCTCCCTCCCTCCCTGCCTTCCAGGGCAGGGTTTCTCAAAGTGGGTACTTTGAAAATATTTGGAATTCATCAATATCACTTCAGTTTAACCACTTAGACCCCCTAGACTTAGTAAAAACGGACCTCACTGCGTTCTTTTTTGATCTACACCAAATACCTTCTTTGCCAAAATAGCCGATCTACAAGCCCACAACGTGTCGCCCTTGCCACACGTTGTGAGCTTATAGATCAGCTGTTTGGTTAATGTTCCTCCCAGAAAAGGGATGCTGGGGTTCAAGTGGTTAAACGTGACTAACGTCAATCTGTCCTAACTCCAAAAGGAAACTGATATTCTCCCAAGTTTTCCCTGTGACATGCTGTATTTTAGGGGGAAAAATTTACATATTTGCGTAGCATAATTTGACATAAATGTAAGGTGCTATCAATTAACAATGTTATTCAAGGGTGCCGTGGATGAACAGGTTATTTACAGGGATGACCTCAGACATATATAAAGTGGTTAAAATGATGGTAACGCTATCCTACTATCATACTATTATTCTAGTAAGGCGCGTAGTGGTAGGTGAAGATACCCGGTTCTCCTCAGTGGCTGGACCAATTGCTCTGATTTTGCACACAGCCATTGACCATTACCATCTGACCTTAACTGTGAAGCCCGTTTTTCAATTTCATCAAATCTCAGCTTCTTATTAGCGTTTTTGTGTCAAACACTGTCGCCATGGTTACGGGGCTGCCCAGCTATGGGACGAACTGCCTCCCGGGTTGCCAGATCATGTGCGCATATCCCCCCACGGATGCGCTGCGCCGACCGGGTATGGTCTAGCATTAACTAATTTATCTGGTGTGTTAGAGACAAGTCAATGCAATCCCTATGAGAGGCATAGTAAAATACCATAATTTCACTGGTTGACTACTGAGGCTGTAGCGATTTCTTTTGTGTTCTAATAAAGTGATTTGTCCTTTTTTATGTGACATACCTGCCATCTCAATATACAACCCACAATATACTATATACTCCATCAGTGTGTCAAAAATGTTTAAGTGGTCGCATGGTAGGCTATATACATTACGGACGCATCCCTTGAGGTTTTCAATACCCAGATACGTTATAGGCTATTTATTTTGGACAATTATCCAAACAGCATCTTGCAAGACTATTTGTATATTAATACTAACCTGGAGAATTCGCTAAGTAGTTGCAAATGTCGGGATATGTTGGATTATTTCCACAACTTTACATTCAGGCAAGTTAATACAACAACGGTAAACCCACACGTTTTAATTGTTCATGTAGGCCTACCATGAAAAATAGGGGGTCTAAGTGGTTAGACAGAATGTCAGGAGGGGCGAAGCCATGACTGCCTTCCAAAGTTTGAGGGCCCTGGGTAGGCAACCCGAGCACACTTTTCTAGTTTATTTTTTCTTCTTTGAAATAGCAAATTATAAGAACTACCCCCTTCATCCCCTTCTGTTTAAACTCCAAAGTACAATGTACAAAGTACTCAACCCCAGTAAGTTTGAGTCAAAGTGTACATGCTTTTTTTTAAATTACACTGTGCAGTATTTTTAGTAAGGTACAAATGACAAAGTCCTATTTCTTTTTAATATCAATGCATTTATGTATTAAAATATAGAAATTTCCCCTAAAAATGCAAGGAAATTCCAGAAAATGTAAAAATAGATAAAAAATACTGAAAATAGCAGCTCTAGAATGAAGCTGTTTTCCCACCATAGGGAAATCATAGATAAATACAGGCATATTAAATTGGATATGAACCACTAATTGGTATATGTTGTGTATGTTATGTAATATATATAACAACCCTGTACTGAATCCACCCATAGAACTGGAGGCAACTGGTTCGGTCTCTCTATCCCAACACAAAGGCAATACATGGGAATGGGCCGGATGTGTTGTGTGGATTGTTGTAGAGATGGTCCTCGGTCAAAACCCTAGTCAGGTATTGTGGACTGATATGGGGTTTCAAGGGATTTCTAGGCAGAGGGAACACATCTAGCTGATGTGTTCCCCATATTCCAAGATATTTGGAGAGTTTGGCCAATCAGAGGACCATTAAATCTTAGCTCACAGAGGGTAATTAAAGCATACGTGAGAATGTTGTGTCAAATGGCACAAAGTTATGGAATATCGTTATCGAGGATCGGATTGTACGTGAGAATGAGCTTTTCTCTTGCAACTGCGCTGCAAGCTATTTACTCTGTACTCTGCAACTTCAATAAAGACTCTACTACTCGTTTAAGCTGACAATGTGAGATTCATCTGTCAGCCTATAAGTACACCCCAGAGAAAACAACCACATCTACAAGCTCACAATGCGCCTTGCCTCAGCGCGTTGTGAGCTTGCAGATCTGCTGTTTGATACTGCATTTGAAATGGGGCTGAAGTGGTTAATTCACAATGTTTTTTCTTCCTAGAAATGTTGCAGAAAGTACACTTACTTGAGTATTACTTAAGTAATAGTACTCAAGTAAATGTACTTTGTTACTGTCCACACCACTGGATTTTGTGGTGTATAGGTAACAGTCACTTGAGGTGTTAACAAGGACCAGTTAACTGTAAACCTAGTTTTAACTGTAAACAAATGATACTCAAAGTTGAATTAATTTAAGTGTTAAATGTCTGCAGAATTAAATTCAAGTCAATAGACTTGACCAAATTTCTCAATGAGCTCACTCAGTTTTCTCAGCTCCGCTTCTCTGTTCTGCCTGACTCCCTCTACACGCCGCACCTAACTGGCTTTGCCAGGAAAGTCCCACTGAGTTAGTAAGCCACAGCTGACAGACACATGCTGTGTTAACAAGGACCAATTAAAGGTACTGTAAGAGATATTTTTTGGTTAAAACTAAAAGTTTCTTCCAAAAAAAGTAAAATATATATATACGCCAATAGATATAGAGCAGAGGTTCTCAAAGTATGCGTTGGGCCACCAAGTGGGGTCATAGGAAGGTGACAGTGGGGTCACACATTGAGTCATTGACAACTGAAAAAAAGAAAAATGTATCCTTAAGTATGTTTAATTTGTTTAAAGTATGTTTAATTTGTTTATTAAAAGCATAGTCTGTGAATGCATTGTGTTTTATTAAAGTTATACTGTAGGCCTAATAGCTATATTACTTCCATTTACAAATGTGTACAGAAACACATTTCCGTAGCTTCTAAACTACATTCATATGCCACTTAACTCAGTTTTTTTGCTTTCTAATAAATGCTACTATTCAAGGTTACCAAAGTCTGTTTTATTTTTAACCGTTGAAGACCCATGCGTGCCCTACAGGGTCCAATGCACCAGACCAACATACTTAGCTATTCAATTTGCATGAGCAGGTTGGGTTTTGATGCCTTGTCACACGACACACAGAGAGGTTGATGGAGTTCTTGGCTGTCGCTGAGATGGAACCTGTGACCTTTCCATTACAGGACAGTCCCTCTCACCACCAGGCCATCCTGGTAACCTACTTAAAATGCTCGTTGCATACAGGCTCTTTCCCAGAGGGTAACACAATATGCAACTGACTGCCTCTCCACTGGGCTTTGTCTTGAAAATGTCTCACATCACTGGGCCATGGACATGAACTGCTCTCCATGAATGGGTCCAATGTCAGCCTACTGGAACCATAGAACATCCAGGCCATTCAAAATTGTGTTATGCCTTCAGCCCCACCTGCTTTTTATGCCTTATGTAAAGCACTTTGAATTCCATTGTGTGTGAAATGTGCATTGTGCCATACAAATAAACTTGCCTTGCCTGCATGTTCCTGTGCATTGTGCTATACAAATAAACGTGCCTTGCCTTTATATCAACTAGATAATAGAAGGATAATACCAATTATGATATTCCTATTTTTTACTAACACAACTATATGACTACAAATATCCCTACTGTATTTAAAAAGTCCTGTAGATAAATGGAGCAAACAAAATGTTACCATATATTAAACTAAAGTAAAGGGAAGACATCCACCCCTAGCTCCATTAAGACACACATTATAAAAGGACAGTTAATGCTTAATGTTTTGTGTAAAGCACTTTGAATTGCCTTGTTGAAATGTGCTATACAAATAAACTCTCTACCAGGCCGAGGGCCAGGGACACTGGGACAGAGATGTTTTTTGTCTGTCTGTCTGTTTGTGGCTGTTCTTTGCATATCTTCACAACTGTCCATCTGATTGGCTGCACACTTGGCAGATGAATTGGTGAGTACACAAAGGATCGGATCAGCGGTTCTCGAGAACTCTGCAAGCAGCCATACCATGGTTCTCGACAATATCAGGGGGCCAAGCAATCATCCTTTTGCAAATGGCCATGCACTCATGCTCAGAATGGGCATTGGACTAGTATTGAGTAATTTATGTTTTATGTAACTGGGAATGTACCCCCCATGACCTTTCATTTCGTTGAATGATGCTCTAGCCACTAGGCCGCCATGGTTGCCTGCTTCATGTTCATTCCCTGATTTCTTTGATCATTCCATGATCCATGATGTCCTCATGCTGGGGTCAGCCCTATGTTCCCTCAACACTATGTTCCCTCAGTTTAGGGTTGAGTTGGGATTGAGGGTAGGGTTGGGTGCATCCATTTTTCAATATGGCTTAAATTGTGGCAATTGAGTATATATTTTATTCATGTCTAGTTAGTCTGTCATCTCGTATTGATAGCGCTTGCAGCATCATGCATCATGCAGCAACTGCAGGGCTCCAGAGTGCAACCTTTTTGGTCGCACATATGCCCAAAAATCTATCAATTGGAACTAAACTTTTTCATCAGTCACCAATTAATCTAATACCGAACCAAATCAGTAATATCCTGTTGCCATTGTCACACCGAAAGTGGTGACCTAAAAAACGCAACCAACACACACTGCTGGCAGTTGTTGCTCCGGTTCCTTTACAATAGGGCTCTTTAAAAATGTCCACAGCAATACTAGTCTTAGATTGACAGACTAAAATTAGACACATTTTCTGGCAAGGCATTCAGTGGTGGACCAGAACATAATCAATGGCTAATGTAGGAACTGGAACTTGTGACATCTTAAATACAATATAACTATATTGTATTTAGTGGAAGGAAGTTGATAAATAAAGATGTGTGTGGTATAGCTGCATACAGTACTAATAGAACTGTGTGTGAGTGTGTAACTAATGTTGCAGGTGCAGACAGAAATAAGGCTTAGCATTTTGAATCACAGAATGTTGCACTTGGGGGACATTTATTTAATTGAAACCGACAGCCATACTCCTTTTCAAACAGAGAAGAACAAGACCTCTTTCATAGAGAAAGAGCTCTATCATTGTTCAAGTTTCTTCAGAGACGACTAGAAAAATTAACTGTTTTAGATTTTCATCCAAAAGACTGAAAAGGAAAGTTGCCAGTGAAAAGTTCATCCTACCAGGCTACTTTCAACAATACAAAGCTATTATGTCTTGTCTGTCCATGTCATTGATAGCACTATGGGGTTCAGCACCTCAGCGCACCCTGCTGCCTGATTTGTGATAGTCTGTGTGCCTGTCAATAATTCACTATCAACATGGATAAAAAGTAATAAGCTTTAGGTGGGGATAAATTCTCAATTGTTGCCTACTGTATACTTTATGTGGGACTGTCAATAATAGTCTTAAATATTGTAAATTACAAAACAATTTGTCGGGCCAGATATTATTGCTGGTGGGCCAGTTGTGGCCCATGGGCCACCTGTTGCATACTACTGGCTTTCACTGTAAGGCTTCAGCCTGATTTAGACTTAGCTCACAATGCTCACGATGTGTCACGGGGCAATGCATTATTAGCTTGTAGATCTGCTGTTGTTTGGTGCATGGCACATGCGCAAGCAAGTATAAATCAGCCATAACAGTCTTATAGACACATGATTTCATCACATGGTATCCAGATCACTAAACTATAGGAAATAAGACACACAGTTGTTTTCACAATTTACTTTTTTATTTAACCTTTATTTACCCTAGCGAATTAAGAGCAGATTCCTATTTATAATTGTGGCCTGGTAAAAGGCAGGGCTTCTTGATGACAGGGGAGATAGGGCTAAAAGAAACCAACATAAAACAAATACATATTGGAAAATATATTTGCTTGTTGGAATTATGCAACAGTGTTATGTTAATTAATTTCTTGAGGAGCTTGTTATGGGTTTTACATTCTCCTGAATGACCTTTAATGAGTAGCTATTTCAGTTGCCCTTTAGTCTTCAATTTAATACTGTATTTCGAGCTTGCAGAACATTCAAGTGGACCTTTAATTCTGCAGTGTTATTAGTTTATTTGTGTAGATGTAACCTTTATGGTCTCGTGCGACTTCAGTTCAGTTTAGGGGTTTAAATACAAGCTTAGATGTAAATGAATTAGAATCATATTCTGTAAAGTGAAATGATCCAGTCAATTATCCAGTCACCATCCATGAGCATACTGGAAATCTACACTGGCTCATTCATTCATATATTTCAGGAAAGGAGCATCAAGGCTAAATGCCTAAAATGCCATAGAGCATAATATTTTTGTGTGCCAAAGTACACTGACCAATCATTATGTCAAAACTGCTTTGAACAGTTTTTCTTGGCACTTAATCCTGGCAGAAGTACCGTAATAATAGAGTAGCCTGCCAACAAGTGTCAGGTCCTCAAAGCCTCCACTTTGGCAGAGATGTGAGTGAGTGACATGTCCCACTCCCCTTAAATATTGCAGGGCAGTTCATATCTAAGAGCCCGCTTCCAAGGAGTCACTCTGTGACAGTTTGTTTGAGTGTGTGCGTGCGTGCCTTGAGAGCAGCGTCTAAACTTATGACATGTCTTCAGCATAGCGAGGAACAGCTCTTGCATGAGTGACAGAGCAATTCTCTATTGATAGACCAGGCCACTTACAGATCCTCTGTCACCCAGGCTTTCATGTTGTCAGTCAACGTAACATTATAACTGTAAACATAGTGGTGCCATGCATGGTAAATCAATGGTAAATGGCTCCAACTGTCACAGTAGTTTCTAGGTTTTGCATTTCTATGTATTTTTGTTCCCTGGTCTTGAATTATTGGTTCTATGTTTATGTTTGCCCCAGCTGTATCTGATTTGTAATCACCCCTCATGTGTATATGCAACCCGATCTCACACGACTTAGTATACATTGCACAGTGTCATTCCGTGCATAGACAACTGGAAAACCTGAAAATCCGTGCATAGCCGCCCCACGTAAGAGCGAGCTAAAGCGAGTGAGTTGCCGTCCCGAACGTTGCGACGTTCCCTTGAGCTTACTCAGCGCCGTTTGAGTTATGTACCGATAGGCACAGAATCGTACATTTTGTTGTGGGGACTGCTCTGCTTCCGGGGTTTTCCGGGTTGAGACTGGTTACGCCCACCGTGGGACTCACCGTACATATGCACGGATTTTCGGGTTTTGTAGGCGACTATGCACAGAATGACGTGCACTGGGTCCGTGCAATGTGGGTGCAGTACGTTAGTCCGACAGCGCATTCCTCCGACAGCGCAGCGCTCCGACGTTTCCAATACTAAACCCGAACCAAACCCGCACCCTAACCCTAACCGCACGCGGATGCCACATAGTCGGAGAAAAGGTCTGTCGGATTAACGCATGCCTCCCGTGCAATGTATACTACATTCTGTGAGATCAGGCTGGTATATCAGTCTAGTTCCCCAGTCAGTCCATGTTGGGTCATTGTATCCTGTCATGTTCTTGTATTAAAACACCCAATAATGGGTTTTGAACACCACCTTGCCTGGCTGTCCTGCATTTGGGTTCTCACCTCAACAGCTTGTGACACCAACTAGGAAACCATTATTCTATCTATATATGTATACTGTTCTGCCCACTGTTAGTGTGTATAATAGCCACCTAGTGGTGGTTTTGTATATATGTTTTGTTTTGCACCATGTGATGTTTTTTGATCCTTTGAGCTTGCCATAGTTTCTCAGTATGTGTTCAGTGTTATGTGTGACAGCAGAGGAGAGCATGCTATAGCACAGCCTTGGAAAATATATGACTGTAAGCACATTCTGTTGGTTTTCTTGAAGTCTTCTATCCGTTTATTTTGTGATGTTTATCCAAATACTATTGAAACAACATGAAGCTAAAATGTTTTATGTTTGAAGCTGGCTGAAGCCAATTATGCTAATCAAACTCACTGCTGGCTACAGCTGCATGTCATTTAAGTGAATTACACACATGTTTGGTGACAGCAGTTTGATTGTATTAGTTTTTTTCATGTCTGTTGCAGTATGTTGCATTTATGTTTTGACAATATTAATACAGAATGCATATTTTTTCTGTATTTTCTGCATTGCAGTTTTACAACTTCTCCAGTGGCAATAAACAGCCTAAACTGCAAACCGTTTGTGCTCATTGGAAAGATTGTTCGCTATCTGCCAAACTAGCCAGTCATTCACCTAGGGAGGGCAGAATAATATACATATATCATCAGCCTCGGAAACGAGGATCCGTTCTCCTCCTCCATTCATTTGACTTTGACCTTTTGAGCTATAGCTGAACTCTCCGCTTGTGTGCCGACAGATAGGAGAGAGATAGAAGAGATAGAAAAAAAGAGAGAAAGAAGAGGAGGAGAAGCCCATCGCGTGAGGTTTAAGGTGGAGTTGGAGTGCAACATCCAATCCACCATCTTGGTCGTCAGGCATCCTGATCCACGGCAGGAAGAGAGATCCCAACGACTGGAGTGGCAAGTTTACTCTTAAATATAAAATGATGTCCGACAACGCCACCTTGAAGATGTTATATCAAGGAAAAGAATGAAGGTAGAATTTATATGAATTGGGTTCCCCAGAAATTCAAGTTCAAGAAGTTCAAACAAAGACACCTGAGACATGAGTTTCCCCCAAACACATGGACGTTTATTTATAATAGTTAAAAGACACCATAAATATCAAAAGCTGTTCATTGCAACAGCTCCTAAAACCACATTATCACAGCCCCAGCACACACAATGCACTGAATACTTACAGCAATAGGCTCCTCACTTTTAACATGCTACATTCAGAGCCTACCAGCTGGTAGGTACTGTCAACCATTACCAGGGGAGGGGTGCATTTCGCCTTTCCGACATGTCGCCTTTCCGACGTTAACGAACCCTATACCTAACCCTAACCCTAACCCTAACCGCACGCGGAAGCCACTAGTCGGAATGGAAGGAGCACCCCCCAGGGGAGAGCTAAGCTATAAAAGCTAAGGAATAGGCTACACCTTTTCCCACCTAATGACTATAAAGACTAGAAGCACACGCACACAGCAAGCATGCAGAGAAGAGAAGGAATGACACCATGAAGAGAGGTGCACTCACGCCGAATAAACGTAGCTCAGTGTTTGGGGGGGACAAACAAGACAGAACAAGAAATATCTCTAACCACAAATAAAAAACAAACTCAGGCTAAACAAAACAGCAGTGGCACGCTAAAGGAGAGGATATAAAATTAACATTTAGTACTATACAAAAATATATAGCAATTTGTTTGTTTGCTACCTTCAGTTGGCCGTATTTTCACACTCCGTCTCGCCACGTCAATCAGCTCAGCACAAGATCCAACTAAATGATCTCAGCAAAGTTGAGTACAATACCAAAATATAAACATGATTAAAACGATAGGCATGCAACTCATTACTAGCATTTAAGCAAACATAAGTGAGACCTAGGTCACAACGAGACCCACGGGCAGTAACCACCAAGCAGCTTAGCGTTTGGTAGATGGCAGGGCATTAAAAAGAAAGAAAAAAGACGACCACCAAGACGATATGTTTATTTACTTGCTGCATCTAAAAGTTTTTGTCTACTGTATTATTTTTGGGGTTCTGTGCTTTTGCACTTTTTAATTGTAAAACTTTTACCGTACTATTTTGTATTATTCTGTGAGGCACTTTGGATTGCCTCTGTGTATGAAATGTGCTATACATATAAAGCTGCGTTGCCTTGCCTTGTTTATGGAGATTGTCAGCTGGTCGAGTGCAGATGTTGTTATCCAGCGAAGGTAAACAAAGACAAACCACACCAGCACTTTGAATTCTAATGGTTAAAGATTTCCGTTTGATGTGAGATCTGTGAAACCCTTCTTGTGAGCTAATTACAGAGTCATGGTGATCTAATTAGAATAATGCTAATGAGCCTTGTTTACCCCCATCTGATGTCAAAATGGAACTAGTTAGAGACAGTCCAAATAAAGGTGCCAGCACCAGCATAAAGATTCCTGCCAAGCAGGAAAACACACGCCAACATATTATTAGTAACGATTCCTTTCATTGTTTTCAGTAAATATTAATGTTGTGTTTACGTGGGCATCTGCAGGAGTGCATTTAAGCGGTGAAATAAGTCATGAAAAAATAGAAAAGCAATCACTACAGCTTACACTAGTCTATACAGTGTGTGTGTGTATGCGTGCATGTACAGTACTGTATGCATGCATGCACTGTGCAAACAGTGGATGAAAAAGGACCGTGGCTGGAGAGGTCTCCCAAGGGTCTACGGTTCAGACAGAACACTGCCTCCCCCAACTTCTATCCCGATCAATTTGAACACTTCAAAAGGAAGGTTTTGATTCCACAATGACCTTGAGGATGTGCGTAGACACACACACACACACACACACACACACACACACACACACACACACACACACACACACACACACACACACACACACACACACACACTTGCCTCAAAGAAAAAGGTAGTTCTAAAGTTTTTTTATTTACTAAGAATTTACATGACGTCAAACAACACGTTTGATGTCATCATTTTCTCACGTCAACATTTCGTGTAGGAATACACAGAGGACATACATTATTTGTTGCCACACTATTCGCCTCAATGGGATGTAGGTTGGAAAGGGCCAAAGTCTCTCCTTTAACCACACTACACCGATGTTGAGAACCCTTGGCAGACGTATCATTGACAAGTGGGCTCCTACTTACATCAACACTTTGCTGACTGGGCCCACAGCACCTGCAATAGGCTCAGCAGTGCATTTTGGTGTTTAAATCAATGTTTGTTTCCCTCTATATCCCACTGGTGTGGTACTACCACACATATCAACACTTTGCCACTGATGCAAACACTGATAACATTAGCTGAGAGCTCTTACAGATACACTAATCTCTCAAGAACAGATTCCGACCTGCGGTGGAATCTGTCGGAGCGGTTCGTCCTAACCAGTGCGCATTGGCTAAAAGTGGGCGTGCCTTCAGATCAGGAAGTGGGCCGCGCTTTACCCAATCAAATGTAGTGGGCGGGATTCACGTGTCCATCCACCATGATCCACCCTCCCCCCCTCGAAACTAGCCGAAACTAATTTAACAATAGCGTCCTCGGAGCGGACAAAACCACGGAAAGATATTCACATTTTAAATTACTCTTTCATCATAGAAACAAGTGGGCTTATAACCAAAACCATCCATGTTCTCTGGGAGAAGTGGTGTTAGTGTTCCGTGTAGAAATATTGTTAGTGGGAATGAAAACATGGTCGCACCAACCGGAAGTGATGCGCTATAGGCAGACATGAAACCGGTGTTTCCCTGCGCTCTAGTCTAACATTATACTCCTGCCAGACTCCACAGAATATCAGAAAAGCAGAGGTCGCTGTTTTTCATTTTCTGTGGGGTCTGGCTACGCGAGACTACAGATACACTAATGCAGAGGTTTTAAAAGTTTCTGTGCCCAAGGCAAACGAAAGGGCACGTACAAATCTCAAGGCACACCTAGTCATATCCGTGAAAAATAGCCTCTATAACACATTATCAGTCCCATTACTCTCATCACTCTGTTTTTTTATAAATTAAATTTAGTACATTTTCTTTACTAATGCCAAATAAGAAGTCACATATTAAGCCATTTCATACTTTAACAAAATAATAAATCTAATAACAAATAGCAAAGAATGCTGATCTACAAGCTTACAATACATCACATTGCATTAAATTAACTTGGGAGGCAAGTTTGAAAGTGGTTGAATTTGTTTTATTTTTATTTTTTTGGCTATAGAATTTGCCTCTGTATTGGGATATGAGTGCGTGCAAATTACAAAATACAAAAAAATAATGTATAACTTTTTGTACAATTATGAATATTGCAATAATACTGTGTGGTTTGTCACTAAATCCCATGGCACACCTGGATTTGTCTCATGGCTTACAGTTTGGGAAACGTTGGGCTAATGCTTAGCTGGTACAGTTTAATGTTAGATAAAGGTGAAAACAAAGCTCAATAAGCCAGCATTTTAAAAGGGCAAAATTGGAGGAAGACAGAAAACAATGATAAAGGAGCTTGAGCTCTGGATGTCAGCGTCGATAACCCATGGAATTAAGGTTTGAATGTGGGAGTGGGAACAGCTCTTGTGCGCGCGTCCATGCGTGCGTGTATGTTGGAGTGGGAGGAGAGGGTTTGTATAGGAGAGATGTGGTGTAGAGGTGAAAACAGAGATTGTAACAGACATTTAATCTTCATATTGACAATCCCATTGTCAATATCCCAAGTTTACTGCAATTTCAATAATGCAATATACTAAGGTAAAACAACGTATTATTATTAACAACTTACATATTTTTTATTGAATAATATTGAGTCCCTCAGTGCGTACAAAATTAGGAAGATCTAAATATAATATTGTTCAGTGACTAGTGCCCACCCAGTCGTGTCAAGGCCCACCCCCTGTTCTATTTTTGGCCTCACCACTGCCTTGCACTGAGAGCAGTGTTGCCAAGTCTGCTTATTATGAGCGACTTTGGGCTTGTTTTTTCTGTAAAGTTGCTTGTAAATATTGGTACAGTATAGTTGCAGGTTGGGTTTTGTTGGCCTTGTATCTAAGTGTAGTTGCTTATTTAGGCTTGCTTCCGAAATGTTGTTTAACCCAGTGGTTCTCACACATTTTCATGTCAAGGTTTTTTGAGTACTTTTTCCACCACTGACACTTGTCTCCGGGTGTACAGTACACCATCCTAGGGGGAGAAACACTTTTCACACCCAGTGAGGATGTGTCAAGGCTTCTCAGCTATGAGACCAGTGGTGGAAGAAGTACTACATTGTTTTACTTGAGTAAAAGTATCAATATTGGTAGAACAACTCTGTTACAAGTGAAAGTCCTGTCAAAATGTACTTGAGTAAAAGTACAAAAGTATTGGCATCAAAATATACTCATTACACATAATGTCCCATTTCACAAGTTTTCAAATATTTAGAAAATGGCTGATCTACAAGTTCCGACGCGTTGTGAGCTTGCAGTAGTTGTAATAATAATACAAATCTGCAAAGCAACTTAGTTACTTTACGCCACTGCACCCAACGAGGATGTGCCAAGGTTTCTCAGCTTTGAGAAGCACAAAAAAACAACAGCACAGATAGATAGAGGCCTTGGAGAGAGCTTACTGGTGGTTATGAGAGATACAGCACCATGTTACAGAGGGAAAGGAAGGATGTAACATCATGGCTTCCTGGCCCTCGCAGCCTGGATGTTTTTGTATCATATAACAAGAAGTATGGGCCTTGAGTAATACTGGGGCACCTGGCTACCACAGCGTTGGAAAAGCTACTGTTTACCTTTAAGTTTGTCAAGAAGAAATAGGTGTGTGTGTGTGTGTGTGTGTGTGTGTGTGTGTGTGTGTGTGTGTGTGTGTGTGTGTGTGTGTGTGTGTGTGTGTGTGTGTGTGTGTGTGTGTGTGTGTGTGTGTGTGTGTGTGTGTCCGTGTGCGCACGTGTGCGTCTGCCATCGAAGAGCAGACGGACCATTTTAAGCCAGATATCTATAACAAAAGATTCTGAATTCCTAACTCCTGAAGCCAAAATGTGCCTTTTTGCCAGCTTATGGAGCAAGCTGGTAAAAAGGCACAGCTTGTGGAGCAAGCTGGTCTATATTCAGCTAGTAGTGACTTTTTCATGACTTTATCTTCATTAGCTGTCCTTTAATCCGCAATATCCATACTCTGAATGGGCGATAAGAGCTCCGGTCACAGAATTCGATGCGTTGTTACTGACTTGTTGACTGAATCATCACTTCACCCGAACTTCCTCTCAGGCTATGTGATCACAACTGCCGGTATATATTAATACGAATGAAATTTGCTATGTCTCTCTCAGTGTTCAAAGGAGTTGATGTGTTTTAATAGTCTACTGTAGTTTTTATTATAAGCAGATGTAAGTTATTTTTGTTTATGTTTACAGTGAGATGTTGGATTGTTTGTGACTGTAAGAGTGCATGAATACATCCACTAGTGAGCTTTAGATGTGAAAGGCACCTTAATTTAACTTGTTAGTCTAATATATATATTTTTTGGTAATGTTTAGTAAGCTGCAAGAGTCATGACACTTTACTTCTCAAGGGTTTTAGCTTGGCACACGCTGGTATAACATGACTGTGTCATTCTTGTTTTTCGATCGACAGGATTCTCAGAAACCTCTGTTGCTTCACTGACTCCTTGTTTTCATTCAGCAAACTGAATTAAGTAATATAGTGCTCCTTACAGGTGCAGATGAACTATGATGCACAACTGTGTGAGTGTGTGAATTTTTTTTTTTTTGCCTTGCGACGGAGGTCAGCCAGAGTAAACAATATTCCTTGTCACGACGTGGTGCCAGAATCTGAACACTTAACAAATAATGTGCCAGATGACTGGGATATAATTATTTTAATGTATGCGCCCTTCACCGCATACACCCATGGCATGTTTTTCCTTGTGTCCAACCGTGCGATATGCCGCTATAGTGTGAAAGGGGCTTAATGATGACTCCACAGAATGCTGAGTGAAGCCTGTCTGAATTCCTCATGTGGAAAACGTCTTTATCATTAATTCCATTCTGATTTGTTTCGCACCACCCCCGTCATCCAATAATTAATAATTAATTCCCTCTAATGCACGGTAATGCTAATCCGTGGATGGATTAAGAGAAAAAGAAATATGACAGGAATGTTTTATGACTGCGTTAGTTAGACACTGATGGAAAACACATTATTTGTGTGTGCATGCTGTTTATCAGCATCATAGTCTAATGTGACAAAATCCCATGCTGCATTGATGTGTCTACTGTATCTACTGCACATACAGAAATGTATACATGATTTCACATTGGTTAAACAATAGGTAATATCAGTAAAACAATATAAAATATAAACTAACCCTACTATAATGATGTATGGCTGTAATCCTCCCAGAGAACACTATGGGATGACACCATTGCTGGTCATGGCACTTTGCAGTTTGGTTAACGGAAGTGCTATAATAAATCAATTACTATAATTATTAGGGGGAGTAGTAGACGCTAAAAGCCAAAATGCACTCAATCCATTTTATCCTCGTTCATTACTGTCTGGTTTGCAACTGAATCCACACAAAACAAGGAAAAAAATGCAGTGTGTCAATCAAGGTTTATTTTTTATCATCAACGGTATTCATCATTATACTGGCATGAACATCAACTGGATGGATCCTCATTCACACATGCAATACAACCTTGAAGTTATCGGTATGTGTGAACGCAAATGTCTGACTCAGTAGGACCTGACATGCAATGGTATTCATGCTTCCAGCTCTCTGGAGTTATTAAGTCAGTTTGATGTTCAATTGAGCTCAAGTGGCTCAATGTGTGAATGGACCAGGTCATTATCTAGTGAATTTACATTGAGCGAGTGGGCGTGTTGGTGACATTTCTATTGTTGAAGAGAGAGGAGCCTCCCAGAGGGTTTTAGAGAGACACTGAAATTAAAAATATTTGCAGAACATCTGTGATCAAGAAACATTGTTAAAACACATACAACACATCTTTACTGCCATAGTAACGTATACAACAAAGCTTCATTTTCGCCTCATTTGCATTTCAGACGGTCCCTGCACACTCGCTCACATCCGACTTTACAATAATTTGTCTAGCTCGGAGGACGGCTGAAAATCAGGTTGGAGCCTATTGTCAACATTGCTGCTATAGGAAAGAGACAAAATAGCACTAAAGTAACAAAAGTAACAATAGTAAATGTGTGTGTTTATCTGAGACTGTGTTTTGTGTGTGTATAGTGTTGTCATAACCGGACGCACACAAAACTTGACAGCACTGGCCTGCTGTCAAGCCTATGATAGCAGGCCAGTGGCTTTAACAACTTAAACCATTCTTCATTGACCGGGGTCCCCCACGGGTCCATATTTGGCCCCCTCTACATCAAATCTCACCGAAAATAGCAGATATACAAACTCAGAACGTGCCCTAACATGTCATGTTGTAAGCTTGTAGAACTGATATTTTTGCTGGATGTTCACCTACAGTATGGATGGATGTGCCCGCAACCACATCCATGATTATGCAGAGAAATTCTTCTCACTGTCTCCTTATACGTATATGTTTTAACAGCTCTGGTCAAGACCATGAAGAAATGATGGCAAACAAGCCACACAATCTATGCTAACTTGATTTTGTCAACACAAACACATTAACACACACACATGCACAAACAGACACACATCAATGCACACATACATATACTGTACCACATATGATAGCCCCTATATCCAATTAGTGGCTTACTCACTATAAAAAATATTACCGTTTCCATGGCAACAATTGGACATCAGTCTCCGATGGACAATATTTCAGTTTGAAATTCCACATCATTACAGTATTATGCACCGCAATTACCAGCATCGTTTAAAACTATTCCAGTCACATGCTTAATTATCAACAGTACACAAAACTGCAAAATGTGAATTACAGTATTGGTCTATTTGTCTACTCGAAGCCTGCTTGTTCAGCCTGTGCTTTCCATGCTGTGTATGTCCTACAGTAGGCATATGCACTCTCTTCTGTAAAGCTATACAAAGAGCCCTCTGAAAGAAATGCTACATTCTGACATTGATAAAGATTTCTTCTCAATTCTCTATTTTGCTTGGCTCAAAGAGACAGTTAGGCCTATGTTTCTTTTATCAAGATAAGCTGGCAAACATAAACAAAGGGCTCGGAGCGGCAGAGTGATTTATGGCCTGCATGTGGTTAAGACTTTCAAATTCTCCCTATCTAATAGGTTGGAGTAAGATGTCATTGCATGGTGATTTATACATCAGTCCTTTACGGGCCTCAGTAAATCAGGCCATCTAATTTGTGAAGGAGTGAAATACGTATAGCCCACAGTATAACCAACCATTCTGTGCAAGCGAGGGGTGCGGCAACTATGGCCATAAAGATATTACGGTGACATCCGTTACACTGACGGTGGCAGCTCACCCGGACACAGCCTTGATGCTCTTCTTAGAAGGTGTCACCGTCGACATCAAGTGATACTTTATGAAGGTGAAAACATCACCTGACTGCTGGGGCGGGTGGGTTGATGATTTACTCCCGAGTGGAGGACTGCGCAATTGAACCCAGTCTTGCCGAGCTGTGCTGGAGTTTGCATTTGTGGGGTTTTTTTTTTGGGGGGGGGGGGGTGGGGAATGGGATACGGCAGCAGTCGTACATCATGGTCGCGGATTAGCACCAATAACCATTCATCTTCTTAGCTTCTTAAAGCAATATTTTAAGCCAATGGATTAGGCTGCAGCGTGCTTGTAATCATTGCCGGGAGATAAAAAGGACTCCCATCTTCAAAACAGGCTTCAATTAGAGGGAGATATACTACCTGTCAGGCATCCCCTTGCATTTATCATAAATTAACGCTTCAAACGTTTACAAACCCAAATAATCGGGTCATTTAGTTCAATGAAACATATGATTGGAGCTTTGCAAATGAGTGCTACATCTGTCTCCTGGGTCTGAACAGCTCGCTACTAGAAATATGAATGGGAATAACTTGGTACGCTATAGGATCTAGACATCATTTGTTGTTGTTCTTCTATGGGAATCCCATGCTGATACTGTGTCAACCAGTAATGCTAAACAAATTATAAATACAGTAATAAATGGGAAAAAAAGAAGAAAAAAACATTGTGTACTTCATCCAATACAGAGCCACATGGTGCAAATAAAGAATAGTTTACAGAATGTTACAGCCTGAGCTAACAGCCGCCTTTATGCTCTCAAAACTGTGGTGTGGTTGCTTGAGATTTAGTCCACGTTTACACGGCATCGATCTTAATAGAAAACAACAAAGTGCCGTTGCGTTCTCACTTTTTATTTTTGCGTTTACACGGAGACGCAACAGTGATTGAAAACGGTGTAGTGTGCATGCTAGGTGGCTAGGTGGCGGTGTGACGCGCTGCCAGATAGACCAGTCACGTATGCGTAGAACCACTTCCGTTCTACTTCCTATCACAGCTGTTTGTTTCCACCAATGCAGCGTGGTTCTACGGCTCTGCACCAATGTAATAGCATACTGACATGAGCCATGACATCACACGTTTTGTGGAATCTCTGTGTTTTCTCGTTTACATGGAGATGCGAGGCGGAGCGTTTTCAAAGATTTCTACACTGGATGGGGGTTTCACTTTGTTGCGTTTTCAACACCTGATAACGCTGTTGGCGTCTAAACGGACGGCACATCTGATATTATATTTTATTTTCGTCTAAACAGGGCCTTATGTTCAAAGCAGAACCTAAATAAAGAGCTTGAAGATCCCAGTGTGATCTTGTTGTAGACTATAATGAAAACACAAAACTGTTTTTGATGACTTTTGATAGCAATATTTTCTATAACACAAAATGAATCAAATGAATGCATCATTCAATCAAATAATCAACCAGACAAACATGAGATTGGCATCCTACCCAAAGATCTGGCTTCGGTCGGGCCTTGCATACAGCCAGTGGTGTTTTGGTCGTTGGACAGGACACCATGGCGTGTGGTGTGGCCAGTATTTTGTCACGCTCATAATTGCAATTGTGTTTTTGGCATTTAACATTGGAACATAATGATTTTTTTTTTTTAAAGTTTGCCTTTTAGTCTTCATAACCAAAAGTTGCACAGGTCAGATATGACAAATAACTTAAATTAATAATTTTATATCTTAAGATAACCTTACAACGTCATGAAGTTATAATAATTCTACCAAGAGGACGGAACACATTTTGTCCAAAACTCACACAAATCGGTACATCATTCTCTGGAGTCGTGACTCCAACGACCAAAACACCACTGGCTGTATGTAAAGCCCAACCGATGCCAGATCTTTGGGCAGGATGCCAATCTCATGTTTGTCTGGTAAAGAAAAAAAAATTCAGATGTGCCGTCCGTTTAGACGGCAACAGCGTTATCGGCGCTATGACTGCCTTTCGAATTTTGTGGGCCCTGGGTAGGCAACCCGGCCTGGTGGGGATATGCGCTCAGAGGAGTGCACTTTTCGAGTTAGTACTAGTTTTAGCCCAACTTTTGTCATGTTTCTGCAATGTCGAGGAGTTGAATCCCAAGAATGTGCATCTCTTACATGTACAGTATATGCATGTATAATGGTGTGTAACAGTAAGGAATCTTGAATGTAATTATGATAGAATTATTTATGATGACATATACACATTTCTTGACTAAGTTACTAAAGTTTCTTCAAATAATGTACAGTACAATGAATTCCATACTCGCTGACACACTGATCTAAAATGGCTCTCCCATTCTGCACCCTTTTCCCTGTGATAATGGTCTTTCATGGAGTAAGCCCTTAAAGCAATGAGGGGGGGGGGGGCTTCAGTTTTGACCTCCACTTTCTTGGCTAACAATCTGTCACATTCCATAATCATTTATGTATGATTTGATTTATTTTCTCTCCGCTGTTGCAAATGTTGTATTTCTCATGCTCAGTCATTCATGTCTCTGCCATCTGGATCTTCAATTATAAGATGACTTGTTACACAGTAGCATCCCACTCCGGAGCACAGTGTGCATTATATAGAGTTTGGTAACACAATTCAGTGTAAAACTGCTGACATATGCTGCAACGGCACCGTCATGAGGGCCGGCGGGCTGGGGGGGAGGGGGGCTTCGGGTCGGGTGGCGCACGCTATACAAATGTAACCAAATGAACGAGTCCTCTGAATTTAATTAACAACTATATGCACTAAGTAGCTCTGGATAAAGACCAGATTGTAAATGTTAAAGACATTTCCAGACTTTCCATTTAAGGGAAATTCAAGCTTACTCTATAGTGAAAGTTAGAAGACCTACATGAAACATTGCATTTCAATAAACATCACTTAGTGATAAGGAAGCCAGAATATATAATGAACATATTAGATTATGTATCATACACATAGAGCTCTTCACAGGTTCAAAATGATTGACCCAAACTCTAATGGACCCCTGAAATTGGTTCCGAGATCCGAGTGGAGCCGACATGTAAAAAGAAAGACACACCCGGACCGCCTAAAATGCTGTTCTAACACAGTAGGCGAGATGACAGCTATACTCGATATGAAATCTAGCTTAGCTATAGCCTACAATAAAAGACATTGACAATGACATTAAATTGCATGTTTTCATCCATGATCACACATGCCATGGTGCATCTGCACTTTGATTCCACTGAGTTATAGTTTGAGCGTGCACTCTCTGCTCTCACTTTAACTGACGGGGGGCCAACTTTCTTCCCCCGAATCCCCATATCGTAATTTGATCCCTGGTCAGTCAGTCTATTATAGCAGCACTTGATTCTAGCAGCCTGAGCCCGGCGGGTTGCCTCTTTCACACCCACAGCCAGCATTCAAAGATCAACGATTTGTTGTGTATTAGCTTGGCTGGCACCCAGTTGATCGAGTTGAGAGAGTAACAGCACGTAGCCAGTAACAGAACCAGAATGGTTCTGTTACTGGCTACGTGCTGTTACTCTGTTACTCTACGTCGTCCTGGTGGGTGCATGTTGAAAATCAAATGTCCATATATGTGCATCTGGTTTATGTTGTGTCTCACATCAGTGCATGTTGATATCCATATGTCCGTCTGTGACCAGCTAATCTCTGACACTGTTGGCTTGATCGCAGCAAAACTGTGCACACACACTCCCTGGATGCCAATTCAGAACCTCTGCCCCAAATTCTTTACATGGGCCTGTTATAGCGCCACCAGGAGGCCGCTTTTTGCAAAACACATTTTTTGACAGTACTCCTACAGATTTTGTCCAAACGTCACGCAAATCGGTACACAGTATCTCTATAGTCATTAAACGAAACGGGTCTTTCAGATTTTTCATATTCCATCCTGATTGGCTAAGAATAGCTTCCAAAGTTTGCAGGAGTGCTTCATTTTGAACAAAATGCCTCAAATCATGAACACAGCATGAATTTTCCGTGAAATTTTGCACACCCATTCCCACTAGGCCGAGGAAGAAATTCCACTTGAACATTTTCAAATCAGCCTCATGGTGGTGCTATAACAGGCCGATTTGTGTTTTTACCTATAATTGCACCGATCTGTGTAAAACTTATATGTGCACTCCCTAGAGGCCAAGGAAAAACCCTTGCCCTGCATTTTTCACATCTGCCTTTTATAGCGCCACCATGAGGCTGACTTATGTAAAACACATTTTTGGATATTACTCCTTCAGATTGTATCTATATCTCACACAAATCGGTACACATGATCTCTATAGTCATGTGATCAAGATGGATCTGTTAGAGTTTTCATATTCCATCCTGATTGGCTAAGATTGACATCTAAAGCTTGCAGGAGTGGCCCGTTTTCAACAAAATGCCGCAAATCATGAACGCAGGGTCCGATTGCAGTGAAACATGCACAAACATTTGCACTACAATGAGGGAGAAATGCCACCCTTCCACATTGGCCTGTTATAGCGCCACCAGCAGGTCTAATTTAGCAAAACACATTTTTGGAACAAAATTACTCCAATCATGAATGCAGTGTCCGATTGCCATCAAAGGCCTAAGAAGAAATGCCACACTTTTCACATTATAGCGCCACAAGGAGGCCACGATAATCTACCTGACCTGGCGGAGACCTGTGCTCCGAGGAGCTTTTTCTAGTTAAGGAATGCATTGGTCAGGAGCTTTGGAAAGTTTCACACACGCGCACACAATCGGCTATTTGGACAACTGACTCGCTCTATTCTTTGATTTGTACATACAAAATTGTGCTATTTCAATAAAAGGATATGAATGATAAAATGACCGTAGACATTCAGTCATTGAATAGTGGCCCTTTATAACACCAAATCAGTGTCACGACACGAGTGAAGAGTCTTCATACACAGCACTGTGATCATTAAAAGTATAGGGATAACAGGGGGGGAGGGGTGAAAGCCTGATGTAAGGATAAAAATGTGAGCACTCATGAGTTTTGGAGGTGCTTTTATAATATCTGTGCTGCAGACAGTCATAACTTGGGGCAATTTTAGACATTGGCGCAAGGCCGTGTTTATATAATAACCACTAAATAAATAAAAAGCAAAAATAGCAGATCCAGAAGCTTACAATGTGTCACAATGCGACCCATTGTGGTATATCGGTTATTTTAGCAGCACAACACCAACATAACAAAGTATAAAATAGGGCTTAGGTGGTAAACAATATATTACAAAATGGCCAAGATATACAAGCACATGATGTGAGCTCTTGTACTTCGGCTATTTCCGGTAAAAAGATTTGGTGTAGACGGAGGGGGAAAGGGAAAGGGCTGAGTATAGATCCCCGGGGGACCCCAGTCAACTAACTATACAGGGTGTAAGTAGTTAAAACATCATGAATACATAGAAACTAGTCCATACTAGTCCGATGTGCGCAGTCAAACTAAATGCAGATGACTGGGTTAAGCGCTCGTGTGTGTGTGTGTGTGTGTGTGTGTGTGTGTGTGTGTGTGTGTGTGTGTGTGTGTGTGTGTGTGTGTGTGTGTGTGTGTGTGTGTGTGTGTCTGTCTGTCTGTCTGTCTGTCTGTCTGTCTGTCTGTCTGTCTGTCTGTCTGTCTGTCTGTCTGTCTGTCTGTCTGTCTGTCTGTCTGTCTGTGTGCGTGCGTGCGTGCGTGCGTGCGTGCGTGCGTGCGTGCGTGCGTGCGTGCGTGCGTGCGTGCGTGCGTGCGTGCGTGTGTGTGAGTGAGACAACCCAGTCATTTCTGAACTGACGTGGAATCGTTGTCACCCACAACCAACCATGCAAGTTGATGTTTATGCTGTTTCAGCTAAGCTAAGCTACTGTGTGGTAATAAGTAACACAATGTGGATTTGAACAGTGCACGTGTGCTAGTGCTATGGAGATGATATTGTAAGGGGATTGTTTGAGCTATAGACAGACCTTTGGGGAGGTTACACCAGTTCCAATGTGGAGACATTTTGGTCAACAGAGATTTGAATGAAATTCCTGTCTCCGTCTCTCATTTCCACCACATCTGAAACTCTTAGTTAAGCAAAGCAAGTATCCTTCAGGAATCAGGATTACAATAACCAAAGCACCCTCCCGCTCATAGAACACAGTGGCCCTCATTTATCAACGCGGTGCAGACCAAATAATGGGCGTACGGCGAGATCACCGCACCTTTCGGCATTTATCAATATATCCTGACGTTGGATTCATCCTACCGTAAACTGAGATTACGGTAGGATGTATGTGTGTGTGTGTGTGTGTGTGTGTGTGTGTGTGTGTGTGTGTGTGTGTGTGTGTGTGTGTGTGTGTGTGTGTGTGTGTGTGTGTGTGTGAGAGAGAGAGGGGCGTGTGCGTGTGTGGCGAGGCGAGCGGGGGAAACTCCTTCTTATTGGCTTTTCATGATGTCTTTGGTCGTATTCTGGTTCTTCATGTCGTAAAATCGGGGCGTTTTGAGAATATTTAAGGGCGTGTTATTTAAATGACGCTCGGTGTCAGCCGTGACATTTATCAAGGCTGGGAGCAAATGTACGCTCGGATCAGCTGTGTAGGATACGTTGATAAATGTGACTTCGACGTTGGTGGACGGCCGAATATATGGAAAAATATACGCCGGTTTATACGCTCCGTTGATAAATGAGGGCCAGTGTGTGTAGACACAGGCCTTAAATGAAAGTCCTTTATAAGTTTTAGTGTCTGTATGTTCTGCCGTTGTCTCTTTGCCGGTGTCTATGTCTGTGCAAGCCAAGTTAGCGTAGCCAGCCAGAGATACCATAGTCTGTGGGGCTGTAACCATGATGACAGATACCATAGCCTGAACTGTGAATCTCCAGTGTTTACACAAAAACCCTAATAAACAGCTTACATTTTGGGAAAGTGAAAAACGGGCATTGTCACTGTCTGCATGTGCTAATGGTCAATGCCCCTGTGCAAGTTCAGATCAATTGCTCTACCCACTGAGGAGAACCATAATTATGTGGAACAGAGTGAGTGACTGACAGACAGACAGACAGACAGTAGGTTTCCTTATTATATGTAGGAAGAACAGCGAAAGTTAAAAATAGGCTAAATGGGAGCTCAGATTCTGTGCAATAAAATGGACAAACTATCACAAGTATATATCTGTCAGCATATATTTAAGTCGTATTCACACACATTAAAATTCTGTCTAATGGTCACTCCTCAGGCAAAAACGACCGAAACATTGCATGCATGGCCTCCCCAGATTTAATCTCTCTCTCTCTCTCTCTCTCTCTCTCTCTCTCTCTCTCTCTCTCTCTCTCTGGCTGTCTGTCTACACTGTCTCTCGCTCTTTGGAGAATATTTGTCTCATTAGTGTGGTTGCTAGTGCCCTCCTTCCCGGAGGAATTGCATGGGGTTGTGATTTGGGGGCAGTGCTGACGGGGCCATTAGTGGACCATCAGTGGGGGGTCTCATGGTCACCAGCTGCGTTACCATTAAAACACACACACACACACACACACACACACACACACACACACACACACACACACACACACACACACACACACACACACACACACACACACACACACACACACACACACACACACACACACACACACACGTGACACACACACACACACACACACACACACACACACACACACACACACACACACACACACACACACACACACACACACACACACACACACACACACAGACACACAGACACACAGACACACACATACTTGTGGGGACATAAACATTTTAGGATGGCAATTTTATAAATGACATTTTTATACCAATTTTGTATAATTTGTACCCTTTATAACCTCTAAATACCTAGTCCTAACCATGACCCCAACCCCTACTCACCAACACACACACACACACACACACACACACACACACACACACACACACACACACACACACACACACACACACACACACACACACACACACACACACACACACACACGTCCACCCCCCTGATACTGTATGAGTGAAGTAAACCATTAATGATGCCATTACCGTCGAGGCATCTTTCAGAAAGATAGTGTTATAATGAGGTGTGCGTGGGTGTGTACATGCATGCGTGTGTGCGTGCATTCGCGTGCGTGTGTGTGAAGTAGAATTTGACAAATATAAATTGTGAGGACAATTTTCCTGGTCCTCACATGATAAATGGTTAAAATGTCTTCTGTTTGTTTGTTTGTTTTGTTTAAACTTACTTTTAAGATTCAGGTTAGGGTTAGGATTTGATAGAGATTGGGGTTAGTGGTTAAGGTTGGAGCTATGCCTATTTTATACTTAATTGCATGCTGGTGTCACACGCTGAAATGATCAGATCTACAAGTTCACAACACACCACATCACAGCGTGTTGTGAGCTTGTAGATCGGCATTTATTTTGGTGCGCAACACCGGTGTGTGTCAAAGCATAAATTATGCTTCAGGGTTATAGGGTTAATCATGGCAAGAAGGAATGGTGAAAATCACATTTATAAAATTGCAATCCGAAATACTTGATGTCCTTTCAAGTAATACAAACGCGTGCGTGCATGCGTGCGTGCGTATGTGCTTGTCTGATGCTGATGAGCATAATATTTTGCTGTCTAGAAAGAAAACAATGCTGGTTGTGACACAATGTTTGTTTTCATGCCTTAATTATGGAGATTATTGGAACAGTCACGGCTGTCGTTTGTTTTTTAGCCATATTGCATTTTGAACTTTCTAACACTTCTCAAATTCTCTTGAATTTGACCCTTTTAAATAAATAAAAAAGCAATGCATCTCATGCCAAGATTATCAGCTTGCATAAAGCATTGAGATGGAATGGCATTGTGAATCACCCCATCCACTTGTTTTTTTCTCATATTTCATTTAATTGATGACTAAAAAACTTTCTTAGTTTTTATTAAAAACTAGAGGTGACACAGGCCAGTTTTCATTTTGGAAAAGATCAGATAAACCCTGCAGCTTTAGGTACTTCAATATTAAAGTAAACGTTATAGTAATAATCTCCATTACAGGTGTAATAAGTTATCATGTCTGTATCCAAACTTTATTAAATCCGTATATTATCACACGGTGCACTATGCTAATCTCCAACAGATGTATCTTGGGATATCAAAGGGCACAGTGTTTTAGCCAGTTTAGATACTCCATATCTACTTATCTAATCTACAGATCACAGAGTCGAGCCCATAACAGGATATTACACATTCTACACTGAACAACTTATTTTCATTCCAGAGACACTGACACAGACATTTGGCCATCTCGAGCTCAGAGGAAGAGGGTTTATGCACTTCCCCAGCGCTGCCAAAAAACAAGGCAATGTGCACGGAGCCTTCTCATTCATCATTGAAATGTCCTTCAGCACTTTCCTATTAGGGATGTGTCAGGTGGGCTGGGCTCCTTATTACATCACCACACCGGTGTCATCTCTGGAATTCATCCCAGTAATTGCCACAATTTGTCAGAGCAAGAGAGACGAGGCCAAGGGCCAAGTGTGTGTGGACACACAGCTCTTTTTAAAAGAGCAATAGTACATTTCTGGAGGGAGGGAATGAGGTCATTACAGGACAATACTGATTTCTTCCCATCCTGTCATGCCTTGATCAGCTGAATATGTCTCTCCGTTTGTGTCTCAGTGGGTGCCAGCATGCTGCGGCATCGAAGGCAGATGTATGACTGTGATAATACACACATTTTGCTGAACAGATGCTCATTTGGTACAACAAGATCAACAAATGATGTCCATGGTATTAAGAGAACAGCTTGACTTCATCAAGTTAAAATTGAATAGCAATACTGTGTTGCCATAGGTGGACAATGAGACAGAAATAAGCAAGTCAATCTCAATCAAAAGTGGCTTAAGCTATATTGAAACTACACTTGGTACGTGTGTATATCTCATAATTAGTGGCACAGATTTGAGGGAACATGTTACAGTCTTGTTCAATTTATTTGCTCAAGTGTGGTCATGATTGGCAAAAGCGGAGCGCTCAAGTCCTTCACTGTATACGTACATGCATTCTCAAAATATGTTAACATCTACATTTCCACATGTCTTCATTCTCTTCATTCAAAAGATGTCTTTTTACAGTACAGCCAAAACCTGCAGAACCTGTGTGTGTGTGTGTGTGTGTGTGTGTGTGTGTGTGTGTGTGTGTGTGTGTGTGTGTGTGTGTGTGTGTGTGTGTGTGTGTGTGTGTGTGTGTGTGCGCGCGCTTCAGGTTTCTCATCATCAATTTGACTTAAGTAAGTGAGTAGGTTGGAGTCGCTTATTCTTAGTATCGGTCAAGAGCGAGGGCGTTGTATACTTCTCAATGAGCCCTGGGAGAGGGGTGAGGTGGAGCACAACACCTGCTAGTTGGTTAGCCAAGCTGTGGTACTCATATGCTGAAACATGGAATAACTTTTATACACAAATAAACTTTCACAAATAGTGAAATGGATATTTTGCCGATGTTTTACCTAAATCCCATTGTTCTGATGTGAGTAGATCATAGAGTTGGAAAATCCTTTGTGACTTCTGCGTACTGCTCCGTGAAACGTGTTAAGTGTACGCCCGATGATGTCAAACACGCAATTTCACGTTCATATACACTACTTTAATTTTGTGGAGAAATACACAGAAGACATAGGGAATTTTTGTATTTTGTGATCTCCTCACATCACAACAAATGGATTTTGGCAATATTTCCCTTGAAAGACCATCATAAATGCAAGCCAAATCTCTACTGACGTGAAATCACGATGGGTGACAAACAATGTGTCACCTGCTAATTTTAAGGGTTAGTGGATACAGTGTGCGGTCAAACAGTGAAATGTGTCTTCAAATGTCAGTTGTGAAATCACCTCCCGGCAGTAATAATATTGGACTGCAGAGTAGGTAGCCGTTCATAAATTCTGCAATACCTGACACTCTTTTATAATTTAGATACAGTATGAATTTTAAGTATTTATAACCGGCACTTATAAGGCTAAATGACAAAAAACCTAGTGGATTTAACTAAACAAATAAAACTAATATGTGTATGGCCTGTGGTTTCAATCGGGAATCTTATACCAACTTGGGTAAGATCTTTGTGCAAACAAACATTCCTTGAGCAGACATAATAACACATTTTGCTCACTGTTTGTAAAAGACTTGTCCTACAAGTGATTTGTGAGCATTATGGTTGTGGAGATCGCGTGCACACAGAAACCAGGCTTAAACAGGGACCCGCGCTGTGGCCAGTGATCCTATAACAGCATAACGATGAGCAAAAAAGGAGGAAGGGACCATTGTGTGTTTGAACAAATCTACAGAGACAGGATGCTTTGGAGTGTGAGGAAAGGAAACGAGCTGAGATCACTTAGGTATTGCCCCAACCATCTCCAAAAAACACTTATGTGCTCTCAAAGAATATTAAATAATATATGGTTTGGAATAGACAGATGGTGCCCCCTTAAAATGGTCCGCAGAATTAATGTGCACACCTAATATAGTTAATGCATTTCCCCCTTCCCCTTCAAAACAAGTGAAAGGCACGATAGGTATAATATAGCCTTGTGTTAGCCACTTTACAGATTGTACAAAAAAATAAATAAAAATAAAAGGAAATAACTATTAAAATAGAGTATGCACATTTAATCTCAGTAGTGCCACTTTTCATATTACACACATTGTTTTTTTCCCCTTCCTGTTATCAGTTCATAATATCGTCATCATTTGCCAGTCAACATGGATCTGAAAATTGCATTTTTCAGACTAAATCCACTGACTATTAATAGTCATTAATATTGAAACCTGGTGTTCTTTAATATTACAGCTATAGAGGCTTCTGAAGAATAGACATAGCCATTTTAAATGTTCTCATTAAATCTGCCTGCATGGAACTTCCCTCCACTAGTTCTGCAGCAGCAGCAGGTTTTATCATGAATGTTACTTAGATGTTTCTAATCACATGACCACAAGACCATTATTTGAATCCTCTGATGGCTGGAAATGTAACAAACGTTCACTACTCTAAATCTGGAAACTAGTTTAGGCTACTAGTTTCTAGATTGAGATAATACTATTGAGGGAGTTTTTTTTCTTCTCCCTTATGTTTGAGTTATGTCCATGATGTCCATCTAACTCAGCCTGACGTTCTGGTTGACATACAGTAAGTCAACTTGACAGCAAGGCCACGTAGGTCTGGAGCTGTGTACTCACTAAGCTGCTCAGATGTCCATCATCTATGGCTTACAGCTGTGGCTACCGCTTGTGGGTCCCATTGTCAGGAGCGCACCCAAATGGTGACAGTGAGTAATAACTCCGGGACTGGCATGGCTGGCGTCCCTATTTTGGACGTGTCGCTATAGGCAAAAACCTTGTCTGCATTACATCGAGCTTGTAGATCAGCTATTTTCCATTGGCCAAAGCACAAAATAGGGCTTAAATGGTTAATCCATCTGAAATATTGTACACAATGGTGACGCAGTTGGGAACTGTCTGCGTTGAAAAGTTCATGTAGATTTGCATATTAGTATAGCCCTAGCTCTCGACCCCATTCCTTTGAAATGAAACCAATATTCTGTGCTTTACCTTGCATGACATTAAACAGCATTCTATTCCCCTGAGCCAAATGTTTAAATACAAAAGTGAGGAAAGGCAAAAAGTTTTAAATTGGTTCTATCTGGGAGTCCTATAGATGTGTAGGAGAAGACGCAGGTGGCAGGGCACCCATTGGCTCGGCTCTTGCAGGCGAACCTTATTGTAAGCACGCCAGCACATTTACACTGTTTGTCACATCACTGCTCCTGTGTCTGGCTGACAGGGAACCTGCAGAGAGGAAGAATGCAAGCTCATTTCTGTGTTTTTTCTTCCTCCTATTCTTCCCCCCCTCTTTGTCTACTGTATCTCGCTCTCTTTCCCCTTCTAATAAGGACATTTGGGAGATAATCATGCCGACATCCCTTGCAAAACGTGAAGGGGGCCGGATGTGTTTGAGCTCCACATAAATGTAAATCCCCTCGCATCCCCAAAGTCCTCCTTTTTATAGCCGGCGAATGCAATGTTTGAGTATAAAAAGAGAAAGGGCTTAATGCTGATGAGGACCCAGGGAGTCTGTGGGTGGCAAGGCCGCCATAGGGGTTGTGAGGTGAAAAGGATTTTGATGACTGGTTGTTTTCAGTTCAGTTAGAAAAAAAGAAAAGGAAAAAAAAAAATACTCTGTTGTTGACGATTTGTTTTTTACCTATTAAACATTTTCTAAAAATCTACAAGGTCACAATGCATCGTGATGTGACACGTTATGAGCTTAAAGCTCATAACTTCTGTAACTTCTTAATTGAATAAAATGTAATTTTGTCCAATCTGTATGTTAGAGTATGTTAAAACAATATAACTTATACAATTGGGGCGGGTGTATTTGGTCTCTCTGCTCTTCTATTGAGACATTTAGATTGTGTCAAAGTTCATGTCTCTCCTATGACCTCTGACACCAATTTTTACCTAATGGTCAAGAATAAATGTATCCCTCATGCAAGCAGGCCGGCTCTATTAGCTCAATGGTAAGAATGTCAGCACTTAAGCAGGAAACCAGGTTCAAATCCGGGGTAGAAGAGGAAAGTTACATAGTGCTGCTTTAAGTGGTTAAAGAAAATACATTTCAGTGTATGTGTATTTTCTATTTACTTTGCTTGGCCTGGGCTTGAAGGTGGAGGGAGTAACTCCCTCTGTGTTTATGAGCACTTCACATGTCAGCAGTGCTGCTCAGCGGGGGGTCTCCGAATGAGTACAGGGCACAGGCCCCAGTCACGAGACGAGGGGGTCCGCAGGGATTCAACAAGAAGGCGCTGGGAACACGCAAGGCCAGCCACAATCTGTCCACCCCTAGCCTGTTCTTATAGCGCCAGACAACACTGACAGGCAGTGGTGTAAAGTAACTAGGTACATTTACTCAAGTACTGTACTTAAGTACAATTTTTAGGTACTTTTACTTTAACTGAAAATAGCCGAGTAGATCTGGTATTTTCAAACATTTTAGCACTTTTACTTTGGGTACTTTAAGTACATTTCTATACCAATACTTGTGTACTTTTACTCAAGTATTTTTTTAATTCCAGACTTTTACTTGTAACAGAGTACTTTCATTGGAGTATTGGTGCTTTTACTTAAAGTTATACTAGATTTAAATTAGATTAAAGTTAAATTGTATATCTTTTGTGAGTGGCAAATGTTTCACAACACCCACTCCATGAATTTCACCCCCGAAAGCCTTTCATAAACATATTTTCTATTGAAAATGGAGTGGGGCGTCTTTCCCGCGCAAATGACGCCATCTGACCGGATAGCGGAAAACGAAATGCACCGGTTGCCTGTTTGGCCCGGAACTACCGCGCTAGTAACAAGAAGGAATATCATGCTGTTTTTATGCCTTAATAGGATTTGAAGATGGAAAAACAACAGCAAAACTAGAAAAAGTGCTCCTCGGAGCACAAGTTTACGCCAGGCCAGGTAGGTTATTATGGCCTCCTGGTGGCGCTATAATCGGCCAATGTAAAAAGGGTGCCATTTCTTCTTAGGCCTTTCACTGCAATCGGACACTGCATTCATGATTTTGTTCCAAAAATGTGGTTTGCTAAATTCGACCTGCTGGTGGCGCTATAACAGGCCAATGTGAAAAGGGGGGCATTTCTTCCTCGGCCTAGTGGGAATGTGCGTACAAAATTTCACGGAAATCGCACACTGCGTTCATGATTTGAGGAATTTTGTTAAAAACTGACCTATTCTGCAAACTTTGAAAGCCAATGTTAGGCAAGTAGGATGGAATATGAAATATCGGACAAATCCATCTTGATCACATGACTATAGATACTGTGTACCGATTTGCATGTTTTTTGGACAGAATCTGAAGGAGTAAGAGGAAAACATTACTCCTTCAGACATTACCATTCTGGTGGCGCTCTAACACGCAGATCGGTGCAGTTATAGGTAAAAAAGTGAATCGGCCTGTTATAGCGCCACCATGAGGCTGATGTGAACGCTTTCAAGTGGCACTTCTTCCTGGGCCAAGTGGGGATCTACGTGGATAATTTCATGGAAATCGCATGCTGCGTTCATGATTTGAGGCATTTTGTCAAAACAAACCAATCCTGCAAACTTTGTAAGCCAATCTTAGCCAATCAGGATGGAATATGGAAAATCGGACAGATCCGTGTTGATCACATGACTATAGAGATACTGTGTACCGATTTGTGTGTTGTTTGGACACAATCTGTAGGAGTAATATCCAAAAATGTGTTTTGCAAAAGTCGGCCTCATGGTGGCGCTATGACAGGCTGATCTGAAAAATGTGGGTCAGAGGTTCTGCTGTGGCATTCAGGGAGTGTGTGTGTGCAGTTTCACAGCGACTGGGCCAACGGTGGCAGAGATTAGCTGCTTGCAGACAGAAGGACGGACAGACACACGGACACGCGGACACACGGACACACGGACACAAGGACACACGGACGGACGGACGGATAGACAGGGGGCAAAACATACTCTCTCGCCATGCCTTTCGCCTGGCGGAGACAATAAAACACAGCTCACGGTAACTAAAGCTCCACTGGCTAAGAGAAACGATGATCCACTGGTTGCTCTGCACTTAAATTCACACCAACTGTGCTTGCAATATCATAAAGTGTAAATTAAGATATTAGAAATAAAGGCACTTAGTTCTGTTCTGTTATATTTTCAGAGGCAGTCTGATCAAGCAGTATACATTTTAAGGTTTTGTGCTCTTTGCGGGAGGTCATTGAGATGATGATTATGGAATTACATTTTAGGTGTATTATTGTCTGCATGTTGTTTCCATTGTGAGAATGTGATGTTTTTTGGCTTCCCATTGAGACAACTAGAAGCTCGCCCCCGCTACGCGGGGGCTCGCGTCTAGCCCGCGGCCACGCCCACGTAGCGCCCGCGGCCACTTGGCAACTCATATAAGTGGCGTAGCGTCATGAGGGTCAGTGGGGCCGTGGCTCGGTCAGTGAAGACCCTGTAGTGCGGATGATATGTGGCATAGAGGGGCAGATTGTAAATCCCCAGAGGAAACATCCGTGGGCTACCATTGGTTCAGCGATGTGTGCGGTCGCCCTGCGGCCCCTCCTCCTCCACCAATGTGCAGTATTGAGAGCCCTGACGTCACAACAATTGGAGCGATGGGCACTGCACTGTGGTTGGTTAGGGTACACCTAGGGCCCAGGTAGAACCCAGTTAAAGCCTGCATGGGCAAACCCAGGTAGGACCCGCATTGGTCCCACATAAACATGGGTAGTTGGGGCCCACCTAAGGGCCAGGTAGAAGCTACTTATAGCCTGCATGGGCATCGCAGTTGGGACTGAAGTGGATGCCGCTGACATTGCTGACATGGGGTCCATATGGTTTAGCCCACCTTGAAACCATATGGGAACTACGCTGGCATGCTGGCTGTAATGCAAACGCTGCATCATACCTGCAGTGTGTAGTTTGATGTTGTGTGTGTAGCAGATATACCTGCAGTGTGTAGATCAATGTCCATATGAAAGTCAATGCCCAGCAGTGTTTTTTTTCCCCAGCAGAGTTTCTAGTGTCTCTGTCTCTCTCTGGAAGAGGTTGCACATGAACTCTGCAGCCGCACTGAGGCGCTCCAACACAAACACTCTGACATTAAGCTGCTTCACACAACAAACATCAGCACGACGCTGCTGTTTGCCCAAAAGACACAATATCTCCTCTCCCACCGACGTCATGTGTTCATTTATCGACAGCCGTACAGACTCCTTTTGACACATTTTACCTCGTTTATCCAGCTCTCACTGACTCATCGGGCTGTTATTTTGCTGCGATCAAGTCAACGATGTGAGAGATTAGCTATCACAGACGGACGGACAGGGGGTGAAACATAGTCTTGCGCCATGCCTTTCGGCCTGGCGGAGACAATAAAAAAAGGAAAGTAAAGGAAATGAGCATTTCTGCAACAAAAGTAGTCAACAAACTATACTATGAAAACATGGGCCACATTGTCAAAGAATGTAAGAAAGAGGCAGTCATGTAGAAAATAGCCGATCTACAAGCTTACAAAGCCTCTCAACGTGAGGCGTTTTGAGCTTGTAGATCGGCTATTTTCACAATATGTACTTGTGGAACGGAGTCAAACAGAATGGGGGGGGTCCCCAGATCAAGTACGTTTATTTGGGGGGGGGGGGGCGTGAAAGGGTTGATAAGCACTGCTGTAATCGGAGCGAAATTATCTGAAATTACTACATGACCATAATGCAGCCTAACATGCGTTGCACGGGGCGGTCCTGCCATTACGTTAGTTACTGTAGTTGCTGTGGAGCTACATAGTTCTCCAGAAGACACACACAAACATACACCATCTACAATGGACTAACTGAGCAGCAATATTGACATTCACCACACGAACGTGCATTGTTGACAAAGTGATTGCACAGCCGCTGCAGGCATGACAACCACGTTAGCGTTAGCGACATGGCAGCTATCACAGCGCCCTGTCCGTCGTCGCTGGGACTAACTGTGATGGCTACACTGCTGTCAGCAGTAACAGCAAGCTGTCTGCGATGCCATTGTCTGGAGACTGCTCTTAGCGTGACACGACCAATGAGAGTGAGCGCTGTAGTTGTTGCTAAGATACGGTGGCGTCTCTGCCCCATAGCTTGTAGATCTCTCACGCATGATTGGCGTAGGCTGCGTTGCCAGGTCTGACTGTTTGTATAAGCGATTTTGGGCTTATTTGGGTGCACTTTTGGGCTCGTTTCCATAGACCACGGCAGCGCTTATTTCTTTCCCGTGACCGATGTGGCAAAAAAAGTGCAAAACGAACCATCCGGAAGTAAATTGCGAGATGAAATATATAGCACTTTTTGATTATTAGAGAAGGAGACACATGTGAAGGTTGAAAATGAAAGGTAGGACACTCCTGTGGGCGGGGGGCTGATTAGAACCATTGGGGTTTCAAAGGAGACGCTCTCTGTTTGAGTGATAAGATAAGATAAGATGTAATGTTGAACTTAACATCAAGCATTTTTATTTTTTTTAGCTACACTGGTTTTTACCGGGGTCATCCCTATGTTCCCCGGGTTCTATGTTCCCCCACTAAGGTTAGGGTTAGGGTTCCCTTTTTACCTCGCGTTACCTTATGTTTTAAATGTTTTGTTTTCAGTTTCTTAGATGTTTTTGATTATGTGATGTTTCTTTTTTTATGCAACTGCCTATTGTAGCACTTTGATATTTTCACAAATGTAAAGTGCATTGTACATAAAATCCATTATTATTATTATACGCTTAACATCCCTATTCTGGGCATCTCATCATAAGTGAACTTTTTCAAAAAATGTAAATGAATAAATACATTCAAAGATATATATATATATATTTTTTTTTAATGTTCAGTGTACAAGGAAGTGTATTCATGTAAGTGTACAAAATAAACATGTACAAGAGAAGCGTATACAAGCACAAGCATATACCAGTACAAGCGCGTCATGATTCCCAAGGCAGCTTAGCTGAAAGGCCGGCCCCTTCGTTTTCATTGGCTTATGCTCGTGGGCTCTGATTGGTCTGCAAAGCTGCAGGCTAGACTGTCATGGCAGCGCTCACAGATGCTCAGATCCTCGCAAACTTTCAATTATCCTGCCGTCAAAGTGCCTCTTCATGAAGTTTACATTTTCATAATTATTGTTATAAAGCATTATCAGTATTTATACGTTTTTATAACTAGAATGATACGGTGTTATAAGCAAATAAGATTCTAAGCATCATTTTAGACATGAGATCCATAGCAAGGGTTACCGGAATGGATATATTAAAATACAGACATTAGAGCCCGAGATTATCTGAGTATCTGTGAGCTCCGCCATGGCAGTCTAGCCTGCAGCTTCATGGACCAATCATAACCCAGGAACGTAAGCTAATGAAAACGAAGGGACGGGCCTTCCAGCTAAGCCTCTGTTAATTTAACTTACAACTTTTACAAATTTAACCAAATGGACTGGTGACGCTTCATCGGCCATGGGGGACATGAGGTGGAATACTGTATGACCCTTTTGGCTTTCCATAGCAGACCTACAAGCTCACAACACATGTTAAGAGCGTGTAGAGCAGTGTTGTAAATCTGCGTTCTAGTATGATTTGACTGAGAGATGTGGCCAGATTGTCTGCTTTCAAGTACTGAAACAAGTTGTTTTGACTTGTTTGCCTCAGTAGGATTAGCATAGCATATACACACACACACACACACACACACACACACACACACACACACACACACACACACACACACACACACACACACACACACACACACACACACACACACACATACATATATATATATATTCGTGCATGCAACTGCTGCAGGGTGCAGTATTTCATCCTGCTCCAAAAAAAAACAATGGACGGCCACATTAACAGAATCAGCAGGGCTGAAAATGGTGCACAGGGGACTCGGCTCTATGCAGTGTGTCATAATAAATCAAGCCAATTTCCTCAGGAATCAAAATGTACACAACTGAAGGGCGATTTTTCTCCAAGAAAGAAGGCAGAGACAGGCAAACATCAACTGCCGCCCCCCTCTCCCCAACCCCCTGCCTATCAAGTAGACTGCTGTTGAGCAGAGGACTCTGGGGAGGCCTGACGAGCCATTCAATCGAACGGGGCCGACAGCACACAATGAGGACCATGTCCAGGGAATAGAAATAGAAATTAGAACAAAGGAAATGAAGGGCGAGAGAGAGCGAGAGAGCATGGCGGGGGTGTCTGCAGCTCCTTCCATATGCCTGTGCTGTTATTGTCTCACAGATCACAGTGACCTTGCGATCCATTTGAATGCATTCACACGGTGTAGGTTTTGACTCGGTTCCACTCCGATTGGCCACTGCTTTCGACAAAAAGAGATTTTCTTTTTTTTTCTTCATGTGGCACTGTGGTGTGGTCATTTATTACAGTGGTCAAGATGTTTGAGAGCAGGGTTGAATGGTGATATGTGTCCCAACGTTGCCTCTAGGTGCAATAGGAAGCGAGTCATATTACATATAGGGTTTACAATAACCACTTAAGCCTATAGTATATACTTAAACGCACGACAAATAGTGAAAATAGTTAATCTACTGTACAAGCTCACAACATGTCACATCGCTGAGAGCTTATAGATCAGCTATTTTCAAAATGTTTGAACATTTCGAACATTTGAATTTGTTTTTGTAACATTTTGAAAATCTTAGATATTTTATGTAATTTAATATTATTGTTTTAAACATTTCACCCTATAATTAAATAGGGATGGCAGGTTGAAAGTGGTTTACAATTACACTGCATAAATGTCTTATTATCCCAAGTATTCTTCAGGTAGATGTTAATGGCATGGCGGCTCAAGAATGATTCAACAGAATGGATGGCTGAGTGTGGATGGAATCACATATTGGTTATCTTCAGATTGTGGGACAGTCTCTGTAATTACAAGAAGAAAAAAACAGTATGCTTACAGACAAACAAAACAAAAACCAATGGAGTGTCCACAAAATCAGGATGGAGTGAGTTGTAATAAAAGGAGAAAAAACATTGGTGTGCAAGAGCAGCTTCTCAAGTTTCTTGAAATATTCTTTAAAACTAATTTGACAGAAATAGTCCAGACTGGGAAAGGGCATAAATGTCTCTTTTTGAAATATGACCGAGCGACTCAGCTCCCATCAATTTTCCCTATTCATTTACAGCTGCGGTCGTGTACCGTAATTTCTCTCGGTCCACACCTCCCTGCCTTCACGGGTACATTTCTGGATCTGCTTGAGTGACTAGTACAATATGTTGTATAGATGTTAGACAATATTTCCCTTTCCAAACGTATTGTATTATTCTGTGTATAAGCCTATAGAACAGTTTTATGCAGGCACACAGAATGCATGTGCAAGAACTGTAAAAATTGCCCTACTGTACCAACATAATTGAGTGTACTAGACGTTTTTTTCCTATTATTTCTTCTTTCTTTTTTTTTACACACACTTTGTAATTCTATCTAATTAAATCTGGGAGATTCTGCACCTCTGTAGTGTCATAGTGTACTTGTTTTCCATTGACTGTCACTCAAGTTGCTTTAACATAATTTCAGCCACAACACTTGCCATTATCTCTTAAAAAGGCATTCCAATGATTGTAATTAAATGTAATTTGGGGTTACAGTGAAATGTTGTCTTCAAAGAAACCAGAATCAGTATAAGATTTCAAGGATTCAAACAATTGACAAAGACATTGACAGTGTTTTAAAAGCGCTCTCTCTCTCTCTCTCTCTCTCTCTCTCTCTCTCTCTTTTCCTGGTCTTTTATCTCAGTAACAACCCTCTGATTCACTATTTTCACTATTTTTGTCCGGCAGTTACTCCCTAATCCCTGAGCTTTTTGAGCTCCTTTCTAACAGCACACTAAATGTCAAGAGTGTAAGTTGAAAAGGGTCTTAGAGGATGCAAGTTAAAGCAAACACTGCATTTTTTTTCCAAAGGGGAAAAAAACAAAACAAAACTTCTGACAGGTTTGCTTCCCCCCTGACCCACCTGTGAAACAGCCTTGTTGTCATGACTGCACTTCCTGAATCAGACCTAAAACACAAAACGAGTCCTGGTAGGTAATTTTTCATACGCATATATATTTTACGTACTGGCATAGTTTCCAATGCTTGCATCATTTATTTGCTAAAAGTGTGATTTTGACACATGCCTGGCCATACAAGATACATTGAATCACTTCATCGTTCTTCAATCACAGATTACATAAGATGATAAAGATGATTTGATTTTTTTATTTAATTTGAATCCTTTTTTTACAGTTTGCAAAGACAAGCACAGAGAAGTACAGTTCAATACAATGTCTGGTAAGAGGATTTTAAACCCACTATGAAGTATGGCTTTGTTTCAATCGGGGTTCATCGAAACATTTAATGACAAATATACACTACTATGTTACTATGCTACTACAGTACATGTATCTTGCAGACCAGGCCCATTGCAAGTTGCTGTACTCTTTCCTCTACCCTGAGCCATCCCACCCTAGCAAAGTGAGCAGGGGTTAGATGAGTTGTAGATGTATGGCCAAGCAGTAGCAGCTTAGCTGCAAGGCCTTGAAATGTTTTTTTGTTGTTGTTTTTTTGCTTCAGTTAAACCACTTCAACCTTATCTAGGCCTACTGTGTTTTACATCGAATAGCAAAAATGGCCGATCTACAAGCTCACACTGTGTCGCAATGTGTCACAACACAACGTGGGCGAATGTCGGCTTATTATTATGACATGCCCAGAATGGGGATGCTAGGGTTCATGTTATTAACAGTTGCATGCTTCTGTTTTTGTTCAAACGGTACTATTAACAACAGGCACTCATTTTCTTTCGGAACGTAACAGTAGATGAAGTGCCTTGTGATGGTTGAGTGTTGACTTGAAGAGGACCTCAAGCCCACCATGTCGCCCTTCACCTGCCCTCCCACTGCTAGAGAGTGCAGCACACAGCGGCCTTCTTGAACTCTGCTCAAGAAGATTTTTTTTTAAATTCAAGATTTAAAAAAAATGCTCAAAAATAGCAGCTGTACAAGCTTGCAGTGCAGAACAAAGTGACAAAAATGTATGTTGCTACAGCTAAAATCTAAGATGCTTTCCCGGTTTTAATGGGTCAAGGATGATTAGTTATTTTCACACTGACGACTAATAGACTTTGTGAAAGGTGGAGAGCTTCTGAGTTTACATTGTACTTCTATTATACAGTTTGCAAGCATGTTAACTTTTAATTTAAAAAGTGATGTTCCACATTTCCCATATACAGTAGGCACATAAGTCTGTGATGCTCATAATATTCAAGAGAGCCGACATTGACATGCATTATAATTTCTGGCTGAGCTATTGAAAGTACAGTGAAACCAGAATCAGTATAAGATTTGTGTACATTACGGCACGCACAGATAGGGACAACGCATTTATTGAAATCAAACTGTTGACAAAAAAATTTACAATGTTTTCATTTAAAGATTAAAAGCTCTCTCTCTCTCTCTCTCTCTCTCTCTCTCTCTCTCTCTCTCTCTCTCTCTCTCTCTCTGTCTCTCTCTCTCTCTTTCTTTTTTCCTGGTCTTTTATCTCAGTAACAACCCTTTGATTTCACTATTTTGGTCCGGCAGTTACTCCCTAATCCCTGATCTTTTTGAGGTCCTTTCAAACAACATACTAAATGTCAAGAGTGTAAGTTGAAAAGGGTCTTAGAGGATGCAAGTAAAAGCAAACACTGCATTTTTTTTTTCCAAAGGGGAAAATAATAAACTTCTGACAGGTTTGCTTCCCCCCTGACCCACCTGTGATGTGAAACAGCCTTGTTGTCATGACTTCCTGAATCAGACCTAAAAACACAAAACAAGTCCTGCGATGCAAGCATTGTTTCCAATGCTTGCATCGTTTATTTGCTAAAAGTGTGATTTTGACACCTGCTTGGCCATACAAGATTAAATTGGATCACTTATAATTGTTCAATCACAGATTACAGATGATGATAAAGATAAGAAGACATAATATATCACGCCAAGGTAGCTATACAACACAAGGTTGCATTTCTACCAGAATTCAACATTGCCTTAAGCACCCTCATTTGTTCAGCTGTATGGCATGTATTGACATTTGTGGCAGAACAATGCTTTGCATGTCAGATTAAAAATTTATCCGTATACAAGTTAAAGTGTACACAAGCACAAGCAAATACCAGTACAAGAGCATAATGATTCCCAAGGCAGCTTAGCTGCAAGGCCGTGTAATGTTTTTTTGTTTCAGTTAAACCACTTGAACCCTACTTTGTTGTACATCAAATGGCGAAAATAGATCTACAAGCTCACACCGTGTCACAATGCGAGGCGAATTGGCTTATTATTATAACATGCCCAGAATGGGGATGCTAGGCTTCATGTTATTAACAGTAGTGTGCTTCTGTTTTTGTTCAAACTGTACTTTTAACACATTCATTGCCAGGTAGTAACTAATTGATTAATTCATCCACCACTGCCAGCCCACTTATTTTGGGTCTTTTTGACAATCCACATAATTCTTTTTGTTCATCGTGGATGTAAACAAACAATGTTTTGGTGGAAAGACGAGTCTCTCTTCTTTGCAATGAAAAAATACAACATTGTAAACGCAATCGTCCGTTCTGTAGTTATTGGCAGTCAAATAGCTTGTTTTCACCAACAACGCAATCTGGGAAGAAAGAAATCCAAGATAAACCTATTTTTATAAATCTGATAACATTGTAGCGGACGGGGTGAAAATGTTTTAGATTACATTTCCGGGTCGATCCTTCTCTCAAAGTCAAGGCATCATCCATAGGTTTGCAAAGAGCGCCCTCTAGCGTAATCACAAAAAACACCAGATGACGTAATGTTATGTCATTGGCAGTCAAGCGTTGAATTTGAGATGACGAAATATTACAGTACGTCCTTTGCAGTCAAAGTGTTAACAGTAGTGTGCTTCTGTTTTTGTTCAAACTGTACTTTTAACAACTAAAGGCACTCACTTTCTTTCAGAAAGTAACAGTAGCTGAAGTGCCTTGTGATGGTTGAGTGTTGACTTGAAGAGGACCTCAAGCCCCCCATGTCGCCCTTCCCCTGCCCTTCTCCCACCGCTAGAGAGTGCAACACACAGCGGCCTTCTTGAGCTCTGCTCCCTACACTGTATTAGTATCTCCACAGGCATCCGCATTGAACAGAGACAGGACCTGAAAATCACAGCCGTGTAAAATACAGGGTTACTTTGCTTGTCCGGCAAAGGTTGTCTGGCTGGTGAGCGCGTATCTCAGCCAAGGGCATCCTCACTGGAATCGCAAGTGGACTGGCACAAAGTTTTTCTGCTTGGCTAAGATAAAACTTTCTTCACGTGATAGAGGGAGACAAGAACCAACAGTGTCAGGGGAAACTGTCCAACACTGTCTCGAGAAGGAAATCAAAGTTAACCAGAGAGAAAAGTAAAGAGGCGAAAACCAAGTTTTCTTTTAAAGAGACCTGAATTCACTCTGCTGTAATTAAAATCAAGATGCCAATCAAGCAATGCGGAGCCCAAGAGTACAGTGTGGAGGTGGCATGCTGTAAAGTGAAGTCCTAAAAACAGAACGATATATGATCTCCACAGACCTTGTGTACTTTGGCTGTAAGCAAAACAGCACAGTTGTTATGCCTCTGGATGTTATGAATAATAATAATTTACATGATAATTTCCTACTTTATACTCACAGACTAACGTCAAGCGGTGAAGACATAGGGAATGACAGTAACTGTGGGCTGTGCATATTATACTATCCACTGTCAAAAATCTTCAATTCTTATAATATTCTTAATCTAATTAAGCTGACCTTGATTGATTGATTGATTGATTTTATAGCCAAAAGGAGGCAAAATTGTGTCATTTTAATGTGAAAACCCTTATTTCCAGCATGTGCCACTATTTTAAAAGACGACAAAACACCAAAAAAAATCAAGAAATGTAACATGAAAACTGAACCATACAATCCTGAAATCCAATGATACATCACCCCAATTTCAGAAAAAAACTAAACTGTTTAATAAAAAAGTACTACGGTGACGTTTACAATTACAATTCACAATTCAGGCATTTAGCAGATGCCCTTGTTCAGAGTGACATACAATAAGCAAGGTATGTTGTACTGTACAGTACTCTCATACATTTAAACACTTGTGTAATGGAAGGCTGTTCCACAATGTCTAGCAGCAGTGTGAAAAAGGCTACGTTATTGTTCACAGCACATTACTAATGACCTTGAGAACATGGTGGAATAGTGATGTGTCCCAGCATTGCCTCTAGATGTAATACAAAGCAAGTCATATTGCATACAAGGTTTACAATAACCACTTAAGCCTATAGTATATACTTCGCTGCATGACAAATAGTGAAAATAGCCAATCTACTGTACTCACAACACGTTGTGCTGCGATGTATTGTGAACTTGTCGATTGGCTATTTTCAGAGAAAGCTTTCCCCACATTAACAGAAAACAGAAAATACACTATTATAGAGCCCTGAGGGACTCCGCTCAACCATATGGTGTTTAAGTGGTTAATTATAACATGATTGAACCACCAACTTGAGTGAAAGCCAACAAGTAAATTCCAAATGACATTATCCTTATCATTGAGTCTATTCTATTGTATTAATTCATGGAAAGAGTACAAAACTAGAGAAAGTGCTCCTCGGAGCACAGGTCTCCGCCAGATCAGGTCGGTTATTGTGGCCTCCTGGTGGCGCTATAATAGGCCAATGTGAAAAGGGTGCCATTTCTTCTTAGGCCTTCCACGGCAATCGGACACTGCATTCATGATTTGAGGCATTTTGTTCCAAAAATGGGTTTTGCAAAATTAGACCTGCTGGTGGCGCTATAACAGGCCAATGTTAAAAGGGTGGCATTTGTTCCTCAACATAACTATGAGATAAAAAAGATATCCTAGGCTCACATTTCAACACCAGACCAAGAGGCAGTGGGCGGGGTCTATGGTTTGGAACCAGGCTAAAAATGTCTTGTTCCAGGGACCCCCAGGAGCAATTATTTGAGTTAAAAATGTTGTTTCAAAAAATGTATACGGTATGTAGCCTATTCAAAGATGGACAAAATGTTCTAGATTTTTGAATAGCCCAAAGTATCAAATAATCTAAAAGGACACAGTATGCGTCAAAAAATATATACTGTATGTAGCCTATTCAAAGATGGACAAAATGTTCTAGATTTTTGAATAGCCCAAAGTATCAAATAATCTAAAATGATACAGTATGCGTTGCTGAATGAAAACTTAATTCAGCAACTTTTTAACAACAAATCCAACTGCTTGAAGTAACTTCTGAAGATTAATAGTCAACACTGCTAAACCGGACTGTCTGCTGTGTAGATGAGAGGATTGCCAGAAGCTACCTAGACTGTGATTGTGCTGGTGATCGATTCACTGTAATCGGCTTCCTTGATTGGCCAAACCCAACTCACCAGCTTTGACTTTGTGGATTTGTATAATTGAGTACTTTGTGCCACTGAACCGATATAAGCAGTAGAGCACACATTAGGACCCAGCGATGTTCTGCTGGACGCTGCATCTGAGTGGAGGACCACGGAAGCACGGACCAGCTGTTGCAGTTGGAGACAAGGTGTACTCCTTTGAAGAGCTCTATGATGGCAACATGGAACAGATTGCAACATGACACGTATTAAACACAGTGTCTTTACGCTTGGGGAATTTGCCCCAGGTGACAACTGAAAGAGGAGAACGTCACCTTGAGGTTCCCTCCAGGCGCTGCGGACACTCAGCTGTGCTGGTTGAAGATATTATCTACATCTGGGGAGGTTGTCAGAGCTCAGGTGAGTACTGCAACGTGCTTTATGCATTTGATGTCGACACCCACAGATGGTTCAACCCCGTGGTTTCTGGGTCTTTTCCAGAGGCGAGGTATGGCCACTCATCCTGTGTCTTGGAGAAGGTCATGTTTATCCATGGAGGATTCACCCAGTTGATTGGAGACACTAATGACATCTACAAGTTGGACACCACCACAATGGTCTGGTCTTTAATTAACACCAGAGGCACTATACCACCTGCGTCACGGAATCACTCTGCCATCATCATTGGGACAAAGATGTTTGTATTTGGGGGCTATGGCTTGGGGGACGACTACAACTACATCAGAGTGTTTGACACAGAGACCAAATACTGGCTGAACAGACGTTACCCTGTAGGCAAAGGCTTTGGCTATTCAGCCTTTGCCTACAATGGAGACCTGTACATATTCCGTGGTCGCAAGTGGAAAAAGACCTTCAGTGATCTGTGGAAATTCAATCAAGAGACCTTCTCCTGGAAGAAGGTTGAGCCCAAGGGGAAAGGCCTGCCTATGAAGCATATGATATGCTGCTGCATGGTGGGAGATTGTTGTGTCATTCTATTTGCAGGACACGGGACAGCCCGTGATCTGTACATCTTGGACTTAAGTCCTAGTCTTAAGACGTTATGCAAACTAGCAGTTATTGAGCACGGTCTGGAGCAGTCGGGACTCACACATGATGTCAGGTGAGAACTGGCAGCCATGACTACCTACAGAAACAGTCACTAAACAAACAAACACACAAACAGATTCTGTTATAGCGCCACCATAAGGCTGATTTGAAAATGTGGTGGCATTTCTTCCTCGGTCTAGTGGGAATGTGCCTGCAAAATTTCATGGAAATTGCATCCTGTGTTCATGATGTGAGGCATTTTGTTCAAAACTGAGTACTCCTGCAAACTTTGTGGCGCTATGTCCCGGTGGCGCTATAAAAGGCCCATGTGAAAGATTTGGGGCAGAGCTTCTGCTCTGGCATCCATGGAGTGTGTGTGCACAGTTTCGCTGCGATCAAGCCAACGGTGCCAGAGATTAGCTGTTCACAGACACACACACACACACACACACACGGACGGACAGGGGGTAAAACATACTCTCGCCATGCCTTTCGGCCTGGCGGAGACAATAAATGTTAGTAAGTGTTAGTACTAACTGTAATTCCCCTGATATGCACTATAAAGAATACACTGTAAATACACACTATTCATCTATCAGTCTACACACCCTACAGGGACATATAAAGTGTTGTATTGTTATACTGTACATGTTATAAATGTGTGTATGCAAACCCATGCCTGATTTAGATCAGTGTACACTCCACCATGTTGTCTTCAACTCTCCAGGTGACAATGTGCCTATGGTGATAAAACTTTGATGAAAGTACAGGGGATTTGGTTATGAGCTGCTCCCGATACACTTTTGATGTAAGAGCACACATAAACATATTTCCTTATCTTTATTGGGCAGAGAGGCAGAGAGGTCCATTGGTTCAAGTTAATATTTTTACTACCGCAAAAAGTTCACAGGCTTGATCGTGCAACAGGCATGTGTGTCCAGCGTAATTATTCGCCTAATCATGTCCCAATTATTAATCATTGGATTGACGAATCGTTCATTAAGTGAAATTAAAGTGAGCAGTAAAATGGTGGAAAGTAGTTAAGTATAGCTTTACTCAAGTACTGTACTTAGTTTTGAGGAACTTTCATTCATGTATTTATTTTATGAGTAATTTTTTGGAAGACACAGAGAGACAGGACACGAGAGAGTAGGGGAGTGAAATGCAGCAAACACACACACACACACACACACACACACACACACACACACACACACACACACACACACACACACACACACACACACACACACAAATTCATTCATCACGGTGCACTGAACTAATCAGCTGCCCACAAGCACCCATGACCAGGCATTGCAAACATTTGACAATCTTTAATATTTGCCCAGATTGGACAGCTATTTTTATATCGTAAGATTATTATGCTCATTTAAATCCCGTCAGACCTCCACCTGAGGGATACCAATCACAAGGAAGGAGGAAAAATAAAAAGAAGAAGAAAGAAAAACTCCCATCCAGTCGCTACAGGAGAGCACCCAAGCCACCGCCTTGTCACCTAAATAATTGGAGGACAAACACAATTGAAACCAACAAGCCAATGGTCTCCACTCTCAGTCGCCTCATTATGAGGACAGAAGCCCGGTGGAGCTCGTTAGAGGGTGAGAGAGATACGGTAAATAAGGTTAATTGGCCAATCTGTCAGACCCAGGAAAATTGCACACGCTGACACGACACAAGCCGAACATGTTTTCACCCCCATGTCACCAGCGCTGCGCACGTCACACACACCCATGGACTTGTTCTACTGCTGCTCATTAACATTTTGCCAGGGTGGAGGAGCAGAGTTACCGTGTAGCCTAGCGGGGTGGGGAGGTGTGTGTGTGTGTGTGTGTGTGTGTGTGTGTGTGTGTGTGTGTGTGCGTGCGTGCGTGCGTGCGTGCGTGCGTGCGTGCGTGCGTGCGTGTGTTTGAGTGCGTGTGTGTGTGTGGTGTGATGACGGTGATGGTGTGCTGCTATGAGACCGGAGGTGCAGGAGAGACAGGTACTGCTGAACCCAGGGTGCGGAAACTTCCCTGTGTTTTGGAGTCTGCATAATTGCTGTACCACCAGAGTATTAATAACGCTGTCATTAACATCACCAACTCAACCTTGGTGTTCTCCGGGAGCCGGAGGAGCGTGTCTCCACTGGTACGGCAGCAGTGACATCAAAATGGAGCACTGGAACACGCTCCTCCGCCTGGCTCCCAGCAGTGTGCTGTCTTGCACAACAGTTCAGCGGGCAGAGGCACTTGAAAGAAATAGCCTCCGTGTTAATGAGATTGATAAGACAATTACATTGAAGGCCAGCTCGTTAGCTCTAAGTGAAAAGAACTAAACTGAGAGGACAGGCTAGAGGTGGGCCGACATAGTGAAATATGCATGACACTGCAATGCACTGCATGCTCTGAAAGGTTTCTATAAATAAAGAGGTGACCATAATGTTGTTCTTCTTTCTTTCCAATGATCTGGTGAATCATTTGGGGTCCCAGGGGATGGCAACTGCCACCCCACGCCCGCATTTGCGTTATCCTCAAATTCACCTCTGAATGTTTTTTTTTGTTTTTTTGCAAATCTCAATTCACACCCATCCATCTATTCTATATTTACTTGTCTGCAACCACCTGGTGTCCCTATATTAGGCATGTCATTATAGGTGAGCCCAAACATTTAATAATAATAGTAATAATAAATGTTATAATAATAAGGGTAATAATAATAATAATAATAATAATAATAACAATAATAATAATTAGTATTATTTGTTAGTTATATATTTTTTAAATAGCTCAAATAGAGGATCTACAAGCTCACACCACAGTGCATCGCCATGCGTTGTGAGCTTGTGGCCACCTTTCTGCCAACCTCTTGTTATTTTCTGAAAAGACGCCTCTGCTAATGCTTGTGGGGAACAGCCGGTAGAGGCTATTATGGACATGAAGCCTCGTTGCTTACTCTGACGACAAGAGACCGTTGATTAAAGGGCCTCGTCTAATGGGGAGTCTCTCCATCTCCACTTTTTACTGTAACAATCACAGGAGATTGAAATTCAAATGGCACTGCAGCTCATATGTCTTGATTAGCTGAGCACCGCTGCTACATGACTGAGGCTCTGATTGTGTGGACAAATTCTCACGTAATCAGAAAATGGTCCATCAGGGGATATTACGCATAATGGTTAAGCATTGTTCTCCACCCAGGGCCAGATCTTTCTATAGGCGACATAAGCAACAGACTAGGTCACCATCCCGAGGGGGGCAGTGAAATTGCGCTCCGGGAGAGAAAAAATCCAACTGTTTTGGAAAATTTGGAATGGTGACATTTGCGCGATTGGTTTTCTATCGCTAATTTGCATATGACCGTGTGCATTAATTTACCTGGCTGGAGCGGACGCCCTGATTGTACTGTACGTGACCTTTATTGACATTCTTAATGTCTGAAAATGTCACGGCCTGCTCCTCAACCTTTGGACTTTGACCATGTTCGTTGGCCTTTAGTTTTGTTTAGCTGATTTACTTTAACCTGTTTGGGTCTTGTGTTTAGTATGTTCTGTGTCTATGTCTGAGTTCTGTTAATTCCCTGTGTTTCCTGAGTATCTGATTTTGTAGTAGTGTTCTTGTGCTTCCTGTCTACCCTTGTTTGCTATTTCCTGTCTTGTCTCTCCACCCTAATTATTTGTTAACCCTAGTCACCTGTGTCGTGTTTGCCCCAGCCTATCCCTGTGTTGATTGTCAGTTGATTCACCTCTGTGCTGTTAGTGCTCTGTCTATTTAAACTCCCCTGTACTCTGTTCTATGACAGGTTGTCAATTTGTCGTCTTCTTAGCAATGTGAGTGCAGTGTGTAGGCTGTGAGCCTCTTGAACCAGTTTGAGTTCTTGTTTATGTTTTGTCAGCCCTGTTGGTTATTAAACCTGAACCCTGCCTGCCTGCTTGAACTGCACATGGGTCCTATTCCTCATACCCTGACAGATAGATTGTGCTTGAAGAAATGTAATTGTGCAGCAACAAATTACATTTTTATATTTAAGAACATTTTTTAATTATAGTGTCCGGTTCACATACAGCATAGTGCTCAACAGTGTGTATTCAGACGTATAAATCCCAATCATATTCCCTATAAAGAATATCAGCTATAATGTCAACAAACCAGTGTAGACTTACCATGAGCATCCTGTTTGTAAAACTATGCTATGCTCCTGTAGAAGCCACACGTTTGTATGCAATCAATTTAGTTTGAAGAAAAACAATAATGGAGAAATTCTTAACCCACAATCATGTGTACCAGCGTCATCTCTGATTGGTGGAGCTCACGTTACCATGGAAATGTTACTGCCGCCCCAAGAATGTCACTTGAGTTTCAATTATCCTCCCATAGACCAGAAACAATCATCACCGGAATTCACTATCACTAAAAACCTTTTTTTCTTGGTGCTATTTATTTATTTATTTTGGGAGGGGGGAAGGGGGGGGGGGGGGGGGGGGTTTAAAGGGAGGTTCACCCATACAAGCAAACAAGCTAAATCCCGCCCTGTGTCCCTCTGCATCCTTGTAAGCCTGGTGAACACTGTAACTGATTGAATTCACTCACGCTTTTTTCCCATTTTTTAAATTCTGGTTTAGCCATGATTCAACGGGCCAGTAGGGCTCAAGTTGGTTTAACTTCAGCTCATTACCCAAAGTGACGTCTGGCCAAGTGGTTGAAGAAAATCCTGTAAACAGACACATTTTCCGCCCTTGCAAAGTAAATGTGTGAAACAAACACGTATTCTGTCAGAGATCCTCTGAGGCACTGACTGAACCATTATCTGAATGTATTCATGCGTTATTTGTTAATCACCTTAAAACCTCTGTTAGACTGAGCGGTAATAGGGCAGATTCAGACTAGTGTTCCTGGTCCGCACCTGGGTCCACTTGCCAGATGTTGTGATTAGTGTGAACGATGTGTTCCGTGCCGGAGTTCGGAACACGGTTCTGTGCCCCGGTACACCTGGAAGGGGTTGTCTGGAGTACGATTCATACATACTCGATCGGGTACGCAACGCTGCAATGTGAAAGCCATACGTACCAAAAGAAGGAAGTGGACTGCTATTCATATATCATTTATACCATTTATATCCCTACTGGACATGAATATTCCGTACCCGAGTACACTTATAACTGCAATGGTATACTGGGTGCCTCGGGGGGCGCTGTGGACTATGGGGCTTTGGGAGATAGAGAATGACTGTGACAGAAGAAGAGTCACTGGTTAGAGTTTAGAGCGAATAGTAAAGTTAGTCTTTGTTCCTGACGACTTTGAAACATCGCAAAGTAACATCGGCTGCATTTATTGCATGACAGTGACATCACTGACGCAGCCTTGGTATGTTATAAGTAGCCTCTAGCGTATGTCATCGAATATACCGTGTCGCATAACAGTTAAGTCACAGACGAATCCTTGGTATCTTTATCCTTTTCTTCAATAGCGGCAGCGCTTGCCACACATGTTTTTTTGTTTTCATTGTTTTCATGCTCGCTCTACTCAAACACTAGCAGGATTATTATTTCATGTCAACATTCAAGTAGAACTATCAGAAGGTATAACCCAGGTAAAATAATGCATCACTCATATGATATGAATGAATGATATGATTAGCAGTCCACTTCCTTCTTTTGGTACGGATGGCTTTCACATCAGCATTCTGTACCTGAGTACGCATGAATCATACTCCAGACAACCTCTTCAGGCATACTCAAGTACCGCACCCGGGACCACAGTCTGAATTTGCCCATAATCACTTGTTACACATGGACAAACTTTAAAAAACAACTAATATCTGCCAAAATGACATGCAGAAGGCAAGCGTTCCCTGGGACGATAAAGAATAGTATACGCAGGAACAGACACAATCCCTGTCCTACTGAAATAAGGACATGTATGGCATTACCTTCATACAAGTCAAAGATACATTACCATAGCAATCCTAGCATTCATATTTTGGGCACAACATAATAGGCAAACGACTGGGGGAAATAATCAGCAAAAGATGTTGGCAAATAGATTTGGTGTTGAGTGAAAAAATAATAGGGGGCCAAGGATGGAACCCTTTGGGGAGCACAGTCAACAAAGTATAGGTTTAGGTGGTTAACCTACAGTGTGTCAAATTGCCGTCTACTGCAAAACAGCTGATCGAGACTCGTCCCTGCTTTGTATTTAACACGCCACTTTTGTGTATTGTGATCAGACCCGACGAAGACCCACACGGGTCGAAACGTTGTCGCCTTAATAAAAACTTTTCTATGGGAGCTATACAGATCAGTGTGCAGACTTCCCTTCTTCTCCGTTAACCTACAGAAACAAAATTCATAGATTTTCATCAGCTGCCTTCAGCCACATTCTCCATTCAGTCATTTTGGAACAGGTATGTAGTGGCATAATCATTTCACAGTGAAAGGTGTAATATGTTATGGCAGCAGCACAAGGCAAATGGACCTTCCCCCATTAGCTGATCTCCCTTTGATGTTAATTCATGGCCCTGGATCTTTGTGTCTCTACTGAGCCACAGTAATGGATTTTGAGCTAGCGATCAAAGCGCCCCCAAGAGTTCCTTCTCTCGCCTTCTAGCATGTAATCCTTCTGCATTTAAGCTGCCTGTGTTCAACAAACCACTCGGTTGTATAATAAACTTGCTGCTTTAGTCAGAACCTCTGAAACCCAGAAACTTTGCGGAGCGCATTCACTCTTTGCTGAATTGTAACTCGTAAGGCTGCTGAGAGGATTGCCCTCCAAGCGTGTAATTCTCCAGAAGATAGGTTATGCAATTGGACTACTGTGGTACAATGCAAGACTTCAAAGATGTATATTGATATTGTTCAAACGAAACTCACAAACTAGGTAGACACTTTCATCAGACGCCCTTTTCTGTTTAGGAAAATAATGAAATACAATGATGAATTACAGATCAGTTCTGACATAAATGATGCTTCTCTGTCTGTGTGTGTGTGTGTGTGTGTGTGTGTGTGTGTGTGTGTGTGTGTGTGTGTGTGTGCGTGCGTGCGTGCGTGCGTGCGTGCGTGCGTGCGTGCGTGCGTGCGTGCGTGCGTGCGTGCGTGCGTGCGTGTGTCTGTGTGTGTGTGTGTCCGTCCGCGTGCGTGTGTGTGTGTCTGTGTGCGTGTGTGCGACGTGTGTGTGTGCGCGTGCGTGGGGGTTTGTGTTGTATCCATTAGTACCCATATCCAATTCAAGGCAAGGATTAACCATAACCCTGCCGTCGCTAATTTCTTTTTCAAAAATGTCATTTTCAGAAGTTCTCTATTTTCGCTGCACAACACCATTGTATAACTATGTATAGAATAGGATGTAAGTGGTTAAGGCATGTTCATATATTTCTTGGAAAATGCTCTCCACCTAATCTGACACTGTATGACTACCCAAAAGCTACTGAGAAATCCCATAATCACTAGTTTCTTAAGTCTACCTTAAGTATTGAGAGCAGACATACAGCAAGTCAAAACTAGTGTATCCTCCCCTTCTCTAAATGTGTTAATCCTCTCAAGTATGGCATATAAAAATAATGAGCCAAGCTGAGTGTCTCTCAACACGGATGCCCATCTAAATCATTTTTTAATCAAGTGAGTGGCCCTCCTCTAATAAACACTCCTGACAGGAAGTGGCAGCATGTGTGTGACCTTGGCTGCTGAAATATCCTTCATAATGGACTTATTTATGCACCCGTCTCATGATCACGCACCGATAAATCCCAGGTTAAACTTAAGAAGCGCCCAGCACTCAGCAGACTAAACTGCCACCCGACGGAAGAGAGAAGAGTTTATGAGTGCCAGGAACGAGTCCCTATAAAGAGCACCTTCATTTAATCTCAATAGGATCGAGGGGGGACACATCAATACGGCTATTATGGCTCCCACAAGGCAAGAGCGGCAATACTGATCATAAATCAGCTACTGGTCATATATTGGCTGTAGTTAATACTTACCAATTTGTCAAAAGATCCAGCACACACTAAAGTTGTTTTTTGCCATAACTGTTTGCCATTGACTGTTCTCTAGAGAGACAGAAAGAGTGAGAGAAAGAAAGAACATCTGTCTGTATGTTTTGAGAATAGGCTTGCTTTTGTCAACACATCTTTCATGGGAGTAAAAACCCATAAGCTTATATAGCTAGCATGCCCTTTTACACATTGGATGACAGATAACATTGTCGCTGTCGGGCAGAAAGGGGCAGAGACGAATGCCCTATTGACATACAAAAGTATCTGACATAATCGATGTACATGCTCACACAATGTGTCGCACCCCGATCCTTTGTGGGCTTATAGATCTGATATATTCACTATTGGGGGGGGGGGGGGGGGGGGTCTTTGAAAGTCGGGTTGTGGGTTTTACAAAGATTTGATCGATGAAACGTTTTGACATCACCCGCTAGCAACAACATGTTTGTTTGTTTATTTAGTTATGTATTTATTTATGGCCTGATGCCATTTTCCAAAGTAAACGTTTGTTAGATTTTTGAGGAAGCCACTGGATTCTATTATTTTAAGAGCTCAAACATTTTATCGCAGATACTTGAAACTTGAGATAGGTAATCCATCACTCTAAATGATTGTGTTGAAATTGGTTTTAGGTCTAGCCAAAAATAGTGATGAATATCGGTTCACAATCAAAATGTTGATCTGCAAAAGAGTGGGAGCTAACAGTGTGCAAACTACCCAAAAATAATGCCAGGAATATACACTGATTTATTGAATGAAATTCAAACGTCCATGATTTATGAATCCCAGATCAACTCTGTTGTTAAATCTAAAAATAAAGCCATTAATGGGAAGCTGGTTATATCTGGCTGATGCTGTGAATTAACTGTGACATGAATTGATGCAGTATGGTCCTTGAAAGCAAATATGGGGCACGCTTCTTCCAAATGGGTTGGATTTCATCAAATGGAAGGAGTTGGATTGCAGCTTTTTCTCCAAACACATCCGCAATGATTCATAGAAACAAAGGATCTTTCACAGACAACTTTCATAACATTCATGAACGTGATGCAATTATTTATTTGTTTGTTTATGTATTTACTTACTTATTCATTTGGCTTAAGGGAGGACGGGTGGGCGGAGCCTCCCTCAGTCACTCTTTCTTTAGCTTACGTACTGTACTACATTCACTTTTGGTCAACTTCAATGGTGTGTGGGAGGAACTATTTTCCCTCCATGCAGAGATTTTTCTAATTTTCTGTATTGTTTGCTTTTATTATTCATGGTGGGGGAGTGGCAGGAAAGGTGAAAGGGGAGGTCAAAATGAAAGAACAGGAAAGCTCACATAAACCTGATGAAAAAGCAAACTGGCGGTGACATTGTGGTTAGTGCACGGTACAACGGTGACCTAATTGCATCACGGTTTAAATCTGATTTGTGACCTGTCACATGTCATTCCCCAATTCGCTCTGTCCTTTTTCTTTCTACTGCAACTAAAAAAGCACTCACTCGCCAGTAGAGCAGGGCAGATGCCAACTTTTTAGAGAGCCCTAGAACACCAAGATTTGGTTTAACCACTTAAGCCCCATTTAAAACTTTTAAAGAATAGCCGATCTACAAGCTTACGTGTGTAGCGTCATGACACGTTGTGATCATGCAGATCTGCTATTTTGAAACATTATAAGGTGAAAAATCGGGACACATACAGTAGGCTGCATGATTGCCAATACCTTTTTCAACAACAAAAAGTCGAATAATGGCAGATATATCGGTCGGGCTCTACTCACTGTGTGGGTGACTCGTGAAATAGATCATCACCCCAGCTCCTGGATGTCATTGAATAATAGGTGTAGGAGGCACACACTGTATTGCATTTTTTTTTAGTTGACACAAGAATACATTTTTAAGTCTTGTTTAAACTGGCATGACAAAAATATGTAATATTAGAGAATCAGAGACACTATAATGCAAAAGGTGAATGTGGCGATTTATATTCATATTCTTCCTCAAACACTGGATATGCCACATTCTGTTTTGGACCGTATTGCACATGGTGCTTTGTATTCTGAGGCAAACTATTCTCGTACAGAATAAAAATGATAAAACATGTGTGGCTAAAATGCAAGCTGAAAAAAGCACCAAGTGGCATTCTTGTTCCTTCTCAAATAGTGGCACTCTCTTTTTGTACTGCTTTGTACTGAGATATGTGGTACTTAAAGATTAGACTGTATTAGATTCTCATTGAGCATACAATGTAATATACAGTAGCACAAATATGACACTGAAAATGGTAACTATAAAAGCAAGCAAGTGGCATTCATATTCATCCTCAATCACCGGCTCTTGTGCATTTCCAGTGATGGAAGGAGTACTCACATTCATACTATAGTAAAAGTATCAATACTGCAATGTAGAAATACTCTGTTACAAGTAAGGTCTGGTATTCAATATTTACTTGAGTAAAAGTGCAGTATTGGCATCAAAATATACTTAAAGTACCAACAGTTTTCAAATGCATACACATTTTATGCCAACATTTTATACATTTAATGTATAAAAATCCTTTGAAAATAGTAGATCTACAAGCTCACAACTTGTCACATTGTGACACGTTGTGTGCTTGTAGATTGGCTATTTTCTAAGTATGTATAGGGCTGAAGTGGTTAATGTTTGTTTTGTAATAATAATCAAACTCTACAAAGTAACTAGTAACTAAAGTTTTCAAATAATTTAATTGTAGTGGAGTAAAAAGTACAATGTTTGCCTCTGAAATGTAGTTGAGTAGAAGTAAAAGTATTTAAAATAGGAAATACTCAAGTAAAGTAAAGAATACAAAAAATGTACAAAAGTACAGCACTTGAGTAAATGTACTTCGTCACTTTACACCCTGCATTCTGTTTTGCACCGATATCTGCATACAGTATGGTCCTTGATGGCTTTGAGAAAGTGACTCACTGCTATGGCTGCTGCCACTGTTTCTCCAGTCAGCCTAAAATGGAACACCCTTGTGCTATTCATCATGTGCTACTCAATTATGAATGTTTGAAAACTTGAATGTGCTGCAGTAATATATTTCCAGAGGATATGGCGGAGAGAGGGCTTGCACATACAGCTGGAGCCAAGTCACTGTGCTATTAGAATGCAAAATGGATTTCTCAGGGAACTTGTATTTGAAATAAAGCCACGCTTTTTGTCATCTTTGAAATATGGCTGCATCTACAATAACCATAAATCGTGCAATCATCCTGCCCATCTAATGTTATTGATTCCATAGTCCAAGGAATGTATATGCAAGCATACTGTGAAACGTTGCTTAGCGAGTGAGTATGACAAATAATACATTAAAAAGCTGATGCATTTTGACGTTTACAGCTCTTGCAATTAATTTGTTTGATGATTTGTGTTGGCTAAAACATATGATTAAATAATCAAGGCAGATTTATAATTTGTCCCACCGTTAATCATTGCCCGGGCGCAGGACTCAGTAAGACACAGCCAGACTTAATTTCCCTCGCCCTCTTTGTCTATACCCGCTCAATGAGAAGATCTAAACACCCTCAGATGTACAACGATCTGTTTCTCTTCCTTTGTGGTGCTAATTACTTAAATGAGACCACCAAGGAAAAAAATACTGCAGGGAGCCTCGATGAGGAAGAACCGTTTATGTTTGCAATTTCAACCTTGCTTTCTACTCTATATTCTGTGCTGTGAGGCCCTGATGTCAATGGAACTGGCTCCTGTTTTGAGACAGTCCACAACTTGGTTGATCTTCAACTATAACTGCGGAATGCAAATACTGCCAGAGCGTCTGTGAGCTTAAAGTCCCAGTTTGGAGGTTTGACTATTTATCACCAAAAAGATTACGACACAAAAGGGGGGAAAGCCTCCTTGTTACATGACAAGATTATTCTAGTTAGTCTCCAGTGCTTCTCTTGGGTTCCAGTGTGTCCTACTTTGCAGTGTTACTATAAGAAGTAGTGTGCGTGCATGCAATGTGTGCGTGTGTGCATACTGAGTGAGCTACAGTAGTGTCAGTAAAAGAGGGCTATTTTTTGCCCCTAACTAGTCCTTGACCTGTAGTGACCAAAACCTTGCTGGAGGCTCAATCAGAGGGTCTCGTTATCTAATTCATGCATAATTAAAACTTGCGCCTGTTTCAGAATCGGCTTGTCCTTGGAGGTTTAATGTTTTAATAACTTACTTAAGGGGCCAATCATTGGCCAGCTCCCTGCTGAATTGCTGTTAGATTTCTATACAGTAGAGGACCTGGCTTAGACATGTACATGCACATAATTTAGAAGATGATAACTCAACTGTTATAAGTGAATATGACCCCAAGGACCAATTTGGGATGTGTGCCAAAATCTCTATCCCCATTTCAAAATGACCACGTCCCTTTTCATCAGAAGTATTACTACCGACATAGCTGTCTCTTGTAAACGATCAGAGCTACAGATTTTCTGAGGTGCCATGGTGATGACCTTGGGTAGTGATCCTCAGCACCTGAGCTGATCTAGAGCCCTATAAAAGCAACTTGCTTGTCTGTGATCAACCCATATAGCACTGACGAAGGTCCCAGGACCGAAACGTTTGCTCTTTTTTTTAATTCACCCCTCACTATGAGAGCACTTTATGAGCAATTAAAGATAAAGAAATTCTATTTTCTTAAGTCTCTGTCTAAGGAGTTTTTCTTAATATTTATGCAGCGATCAAGTCTTTTTTCTGCCAGTTTTCCTTTATGTTATTGAGACCGCCGCACCTGCAGTCAACCGTGAACAAAGGGCAAAGAAGAGTGCAACAGCTTTCCCTCCTCCAACGTTTAAAGAAGGTTGTTAGTAGCACTTCTGATGAAAAAGGGTGTGGGTGTTCGTCTTGGATAGGGCTTTTGGTGGTTTGGCACACGTCCCAAGTTGGTCCTTGGGCTCATATTCGCCTATAACATTTTCGTTATCCTCTCCTAAATGCTGTGCATACACTGCATGTCTAGGCCAGGACCTAGACTAAGGAGGAGGCAGTCGCTCAGGAAGTAGAGCTGCCACTTGGGAATTGGAGGGGAACTGCTCCCGTAGAGCAGGCTGGTGCGTTGCATGGCTTCCTCTGCCATTGGTGTGTGAGTGTGTGTGAGTGGGGGACTGTAACGCACAGTGTAAAGCACTTTGAAGGTGCTAAGTAAATGTGCCATTTAGTAATATGAAACCATTGCATTTAAAGGTAGACCCTCCAGAAAAACACGGGCAAAAATCATTGATTTTGCGGGCTAAAATCCTTAATTATGCAGGCTAAAATCCTTGATTATGCGGGCTAAAATCCTCGATTTTGCGATGAAATATGCAGGGCTTTTATGTGATTTTAATGCGGTGAAATTGAGTGAAGTTGCAAAATATGCACTCGTGCCCTGTCATGGCCATACCAGTTCAAAACAACATTGCTCTGTGTCCAACAGTGACTTCAGATTTGTCCAAAATGTCCAAAAATAGCAGATGTACAAGCTCGCAACGTACACAAAGTGACACACTGTGAGCTTGTACATCTGCTATTTTTGAATAGCCAACATATATATGACACATATGCTTTCCCGGTTTTAATGCGTTAAGACATGAGGTATAAATTCACATTTTCCAGAGGTACGGCTTTGCCAACAGCTTTTTTGACAAACTCATTAATTTGTCAAATACTCAAAACGTTTTAGCGTTTCTGAAGCAGTCACTGACTAAATAGGATAGACTGAACAGTTTCACAAACAAACAAAAAAGGCAATAAAAACAGTGTGTTGTGGTGTCCAGGTAACTGAGTTGGTAGAGTGCTTTCCTTTGAATTGCAAGTTTCTGTGTTTGAATCCTGGCTCCAGCATTTGAACAGCATGCCTAGCGTATCAGTAGCATAGATTGGGAAACTAAGATGTGTGGTAAGTACTGGTCAGCAATCTAGTTCCTTGGTCCAGCACAATGCTCGGCTGATACAGACAATAAACCACTTCGACCTACTTACTTAATTGTGGTGGGTTGTCCCTTTTCATTAGGCCCACCTTTTTAGTCCGTGCAAGTTTTGCCAGTATACTCCTACTGTGTATCAAACTTGTATAAACAGTATAATGGTGTGGCCTCCCTATATCTTTATAGTGATCTACAAGCTCACAACACGTTGCTCTGCGACGCGTTGTGAGTTTGTAGATCTGCAATTTGCTGTGAATGTTCCCTCAGAATAGGGATGCTCGGTTTCAAGTAATTAAATGCTGCATTCATTGACCCAAAGGGCTGGTCTCTCATATGAGATAAGAGTACATTATTCACAGACACACTGGATTCAGCTGAGGTCACACTCTGAAGTTCGTGAGACAATTCTGAGAAACTAACAAGCAGCGTTGACCTTGCTGTTAAACAGTTTGAGCCTACTGAAGCCAAAACTTTGATGATGATGATAATGATGATGATTATTATTATTATTATTATTATTATTATTACTAGACCATACCCGTAGGGGAATATGAGCACCCAACGTGTGCAGTTTGGCTTATGCGCTGAGAACAGACAGTATCAGGGATCGAAAGTGAGTTTGTACTGTGTAGTGGAGTGGTTCTCAAACGTTTTTATGTCAAGGACCCCCAAATTGACACTTGTTAGCCCGCGGACCCCCATTTCAAAAGATATGCCAGGGACCCCCATAAGAGCGTTTTTTTTTTACGGCTCTAGCAGTGAATCTCAACCATTTTAATTTCAAGGACCCCCAGTTTGACATGCATTAGGGCTATGGACCCCCATTTAATGGCATTTCTATGTCTTGGACCCCAAGTTATATAGTAAAGTCCACGGTACATGCTCCCGTCGCGAACACACACACACACACACACACACACACAGAGATCGTACAGCGCGTTTGTTTAGATCCAAGTGATTATCAATGATAGCGGCTACACCAGGCGCGCGGATACGCGAGTCCCCCATGCGCAGACTTTTAAAATAGGACTGGATCTAAAAGTGCGTATGTGTTGTGTGCATCGTGTGTGTGAGAAAAGTCTGGTATGTTTCCAGAATGCACTCAGAGTGGGCGGGGTCTATGGTGTGGATGGAAGCAGGCTGAAGTTGCCATGTCTTATACTATATATACTATAAATATACTGTAAAATGTAAGCTTGGGGTATGTCTCAGAGGCCGGAGGGCCGCTGAGGGGAGCTGAGGCTCCCTATGAGAGCTGTTTGTACTCTGTTTGTTCCATGAAATAAATCCGAAGCAACGAACCTCACTATGGAGTGATGTCTCATCCATTCTTCACCATTCATTCACATCTCTGGAACATCAAACTAACTTTACAATATGGCGTTGTTGGCAATTAGTATAGTGCATTAAAACCTGTAAGTCTGTGGTTTTAAAGATACCACAGTTTCTCTCGCGAAACCTGGCAACGACGCATGCGCAGTTTGATCAAGAGTCCCCCCAACCAAGACACCACCGTGAGGTTACTAGAATTATAGTAGGATTATTATTATTAATATTATTGGTGGTAGTTCCAATGATTTGTTGACAAAAGTATATCCCCAAGCTTAGTGTAAGTCTTACTTCCCTTCCCTTATTAGAATTGCCTTTGTAATGGAACTGAATTGGCTTTGTAATGGAAATGAATTGGGGCCAGATCAATATTATACTACAACCATAAGCTTAAGGGAATCACATGGCAGTACATCAGCGTTATGGGCACAGCTTATTGTTTGTCTTGCCATCTAGAGATTCATCTTATTCCATAGCAAGAATAATAGGGAGAGGACTTGGTTATGCATGTATACATTGTGAGAGATAAGAACATTGGGCAAATACAAAAGGGCACTCTGCTGAGGGCATATCTCCACCAGGCAAGGTGGCCTACCCAGAGTAGCCTAAATAAAGACAGTAAATTGCTTTGTCTGTGCAACCCTCTCAGAGATGAAGAAAGTGATTTTGAATAGAAATAGAAATTCTGACATCCCACCTCTCCTGGAAGCTCTGGGAGACTCCCAGAAATTGGTGTCAGGCCCCGGACACCCGCGAGTGGTCATACATCTCCAGCAAACGTTTACCATAATGGTGGATTTGCCAGAGAATTGTTTCACTTTACTGCTCAACGTAGACCCAGTCGAGAGCCCGCCTACTGTATACAATAATTTGCACACATTAACAAATTTGGGCACACAAACCATTTCTGTATCCGCTATAGACTGGATCTGCATCCTGCCTTTTCACCTCCTCTTCTTTGGTTCTCATTCATCGCTGGACTGTCAATGTGGCGAGATGGACCAATGTCATTCACTGTGGGAGGACCTGGGAGTCCACTTGTCACTTCCGTTGAACTCGTTTGTCCCTGGAACAAAATATTCTACAAATGTTCGCTTCAAAAAATATATATTCAAAGATTTGCACAAAGTTTCACAATCTCTTAAAAATACAAGCTCAGCTATGAGCTTGTATATCTGCTATTTTTGAATAGCCAAAGAAATCTAAAATGACAGAGATGCGTTCCTGTATTGAATGGGTTAATATGAAAACATGATATGTCATTTTCTTTTTTTTAAGAAATAACATGGAATAGTTTTTATTTAAAACCTTGAAAATGAGTTGTCACTGTGATACCGATAAATAGGATTGATTCTGATTCGCCAGAACACAATTGATTGATTGAACATTAAAATAAACATGGTCTGAAACAGGGTTCATTTTGTTGACTAAGACTCAGACTAAAAGACTAAGATTTTGATATTTAGTCGACTAAGACTAGACTAAGACTATACATAATTTCAGATGACTAAAATAGGACTAAAACTAAATGGTGTGTTATTCAATAGACTAAGACTAAGACTAAATCTGAATTTGCTGTCAAAATTAACACTGGTTAATTAACACTTCTGAAAATGCACGCGGCCCACCGATCCGACCACTTAACACGGCAGCCGGATAGGTGGTCAGATGGGTGGGCCGTGAACGCTTTTGAGATTTTGAAGTGGGTCCTGATCCAGAAAAGGTTCAGAACCACTGCTATAGACTATGACATAACCAAGTGCAATGTATGATATCAGCATATACAGTAGGCTATGAGACTCATAGGCTATAATCTTATAGAGTATTATCAAAAGTATGACAACATTCCCTCATGGAACCACTAACAGATACTTACAGTACATATTATATATTATTGATAGGCTAAGTAGAACACACACACACACACACATGCACGCACGCACGCACGCACGCACGCACGCACGCACGCACGCACGCACACACACACACACACACACACACACACACACACACACACACACACACACACACACACACACACACACACACACAAATGTGCAGCTTCGACAGTGTGTCATGCGTAGATATGAGGGACCATTTGCTCTGAGACTGGGTCAGCTCCCATGATGTTATGCCATTGGTTGTGGTGGCTTAAAAGCAACCATTAATTTGTCTTTTTATGTGCTGTTCTTTTTTCTTTTTTCTTCTTAGGCCATCCGATGGTCGTTTGGGGGCTTGTAATGCATTTATTTTAGCATCAATATTGATGAAATAATAATATTCCTCTCAGTGGGAATTACATTGCGATCCCTCCAAAATGATAGTGTTCTACGGTTACCTCATTACTAAATATTTCACAGTTCTTTCTTTCCTTGATTGATTGAATACTTTATGAACAGTTTGCAAAGACAAGCACAGGGAAGTACAGTTCAATACAAGGTATGTTAAGAGGATTTTAAACCCAAGAAAGCACTATGGCTTCTTTCTTTCTTTCTTTCTTTCTTTCTTTCTTTCTTCCCCATACACTGTATCCAGCACAATTACTGAACTGGATAATTTGACTTTTTTGAGGGAGGTATCACATTGACTGCATGGAACCCCTGCTGTTGTGGGCAATCAGTAAAGTACGGATGCTGGCTAAAGGTGTTGGCCAGCAGCGGAGTAGCCTAATATCAACAGTGCCCCAACTTTCTTCGAAAAATTCAGTGGCTTTCAAGTGACATGATGGGGCAGAGATAATGACCCTTACGTTCCCTCAGAGGCACTCTCCCTTTGAAGTCTAGTAAAGGGATCAAGGCAGAACATTTCCAGAAGGAAGTTAATCCTTAATTTTCAGCTAAATATGCGGTATCCCTCTTAATACCGTATGCGCCACAGCGAAGCTCCTAATTGTCTTTAAGTATTAGTACCATACTGATATATTTTAAATACACGAGACAGTGAGAGAAAGGGAGGGGTAGAGATAAAGAGTAGGGTGTTTGTCGGGGAAATTGAGGAACTGGCAGTGAGAAAATCCTTTAAACTGCACAATTAGCATAACGTAAAAAATAATGTTTTTTTTTTCTTTTCTATTTTTTTTGTGAGTCAAGGTCATGGTGAGTGAGTAATTTAATTAAATGTGCTGCCCATGAAGTCCTTAGTGAAGTTTTTGAGGAACATTATGCAAATATGATTTTAATTATTGCCCATTTTAAAGTGTCATCAAAGTGCTTGTCTTTAATAGTGAAAGAATGCCTTTGATGATGCTCTCTGGTGATTCTCCCTCCAGGATCCCTCATCCCACCAAATAGCCAAGTTTAAAGACACCGAATCGAATTAGTTCCAGTTCATCACTCCAGCGGCAGCTCGTCTACTGGAAGAAAAGAAAAATGTTGTGAATCACTTTAATATCCAAGGAGTCTGGCTCACTAAACACTGAAGTTGTTCATTACCACCTCCATGACTATATATATGGTTGTGCACATTTCCTCACAAAAGAAAACTCATATATAAATAAACAGTGAGAGCGCCATCTGGTAAAAGTTGCAAAAGTGGCCCTTATTTCTAAAGAAACTACACAGACTACGGTAAATCAATATTGTCCTCAAACTGAACTTACAGCATGTGTACCGATGTGCTCACGGTCCTGTACACATTCCATATTGCATATTGCAATACTGGTCACTTAAGTATTGGCTTAAATCAATGCCAATTTTATTTTGTACTTTGTTCGATGCATTGTGAGCTTGTAGATGTGCTATTTTTGCTATTTAAAAAAAATGTTTTGCTTATAATGACATGCCCAAATAGGGACACTGGGGTTGAAGAGGTTTACCAATTCAATTGTTGGTACCTTATTTTCTTTATTTATTTTTGTATTTTTTAAAAATGTGTGCGAATAAATAAAACCAATTAAACCTTATATACTTCGTCGACCGGGGTCCCCCGGGGGTTTTGGCCCTTATTTTGCCTCCTGTTCTACGATGCGGGTACTCAATTTTATCTTTTCTTATATACATGTTTAAGTAAGACATACATTATGTACAGGAATTACCAGTAACACATTACCCCCCCCCCCCCAACACGTTACCCTCCAAAACTGTTTGTATGCCCCTCAATTTGCATTCCTTAATTCAAAATGCTTCCGTGAACATGACTCATGTGGTTACCAGCATGGCTCTGCATCAGGATATAGCTTTCATCTCAGCGCAACCGACATCCTGAATTGAATAGACATCCTGAATTGAACACCATTTGCCGATTGCAGTCTATGGTGCTCACAAGGTGCAACGTGGGCCAACACGTCCATCCCACTGTACAGTTCAGAGTGCAAAGCAGATCGTGGCAGCGCACTTAGAAAATCAAATATTGGCAGAAGGTCCCATCTCACTTCAAAGGAATTACGCCCTGGAAATCTGGGAAGGAATTAAAAAGCTGAAAGTTGAAAGTGTCGGCAACACCGGCTTGGAGCCTAGTCAAATATTGATTGTATGGCATGGCAGGGGTTGGTGGAAACTGCTGAGAGAACCTAAATTTATACCGTGCAATCTTCAATATGTGGACCTCCATTATTTAATTATCACTTCTACAAGTGGTGTCGGCTCCCCAAACCAAGACTCTGACAGCTCCCTTCCATGCAGAGCAAACGCACAAGCACACATTCACGCGCACACACACACACACACACACACACACACACACACACACACACACACACACACACACACACACACACACACACACACACACACACACACACACACACACACACACAGCCACAGCGTCTTGGATATAACCTGCCAGAGGAAGGAGGGACTGTAATTTGCTGCTTGCGATTAGCTGGTCCAGCCTTGGGTAAGTGGAGTCAAATCCATTCCTCAGCAGTCAGCACTGATGAACACAGGTGGCAGTGCATGGCCCTTGTGGTGTAACTCAGCAGCAGGAAGGAGAGAGAATCAAATAAAAGTCTGTACCTGTAGTAATTTGCCTTATTGTCAATGTTTTTAATGCCGTTTTCAATGTTTAGTTGACACCGTCCACATTATGCCTGAAGCGTCACATTTTCACCCCAAGGCGTCAAAGTTTACCTACCAACTTAATAAGCTGACTTGGTCAAATGCGATGCCTTGTTTATTGCATGGTTGAAACCGGCAACTTATTTGCAAAGACATTTGCTATTCAAATAATTTATAAAAATAGTTACCACTCTGGACTGTGTAGAGTAAAAAAAAAAGAAAAGCACAACTCCTGTGTAACTCTCAGGAGCACTGAACTATTTTCAAAAGAATAAAAAGACCATTCACAATGTTTCCTGCAGGTTTATAAAGAATCACTCCTGGAGACTGAAATATCCATTCTGCACTTCTTGTGAACTGAGTCCCTAAGAGGGTAAATGTTCAAAGTAGATAAATAAGTAAACACACACTCAACTTTATATTCCTAGTCTGTGCACACCCAAAGCCTTTCATTCGCTGGTGACCGACTTCAAACAAGGTGAAAAGATACAGTCCTACATACCAGTGCATTTGATATCCAGAGCCAGGACATTTAAGCCATACATAATGGAATATGTGATTTCATTATTATTAAAAGAAAAATAAGTAATGTATGTCTTTTCCTCAAGCAATGCTTTTCGTCATCTTAATGCACAAACAGTTGAGATAATGCTATCAACACAACAAAAAAAAACATACCAAAAGGTGACTGACAATTTGCAATATGTGACCGTTGCAATAAGTGCTTCTTCTTATTTTGTTTGTCCTTGAAGCACATTCGCCTGTGCTACTGTGTATGGGAGGCAAGGCAAAGTGCATTGTTCTCAGCCACTATGGAAGGAAGGGTGGATGATCAAGGCACTAGCAGTTAAAGGATCTACACCATGAATTTAAAACAATATATTTAATATTTAATATCATATTGTTTATGTCCCTCAAACGTTTTTCAAAAGGTTTGAGCCTAAATCAAGCCTCAGATATACTCATTCCAACTAACTTCTCTCTGGCTTATAAAGCACTTTGTAGCTCCACATTGTAGCCACCGGAGGAAGAACCGGGGGGGGGGGGGGGGTCCAATAATCCATAATCCATAGTCATCCCGAGCAGACAATTTCTCTACTCCCATCCTGGCTCATCCAGCCTGGTTCTAATCATGTTCATATCGCCCCGCAGAGCAGTAACTCTCTCAGCGACATTGTCGCTGAGAGAGTCCTGTTTGGCACGGGGCGCTATTGAGACAGTTTGTGCATGTTGTCTCCTGGTTCTGTGTGGAAAAAGCTTGTTTTTTTTATGTAAAAAAAAAAAAAATATATATATATATATATATATTTATTTTTTATTTTTTAGTTGGAACTGAAAAAACGGGAGGGATTTTACCATACGTGACGTCACGTCTGGGTGAAAATCAGTTTGGTCTGTTTTGAGACCAATTTACAGAAAACCCCATATATGCTGTGAAAGCCTGAGTGTTAAAACTGGGGTATTTTTTGGGATAGAAGAGAGGTAGGGGAGACCAAAAACACACAAAAAAGAAGGAAAAGTAAAAAATCATGGTGTAGTCCCTTTAATGAACATATGGAAGTGATTAGCAGTTCAACCCCCTCACCTCTCACTCTCACCCCTCACTTAAGTTTTTTTTCCCCTTCCACTTAGATATGTTCAAGAATGAAGGTCATTTGTCACTATGCAGCTAGATAATAGCAGCAAAAGCAAAGTGTATGAGGTAAGCAAAATACTGGCCAACAGCAACAATAAAAAAATATATAATGATGAATTGAATGAAGTGCTTCTATAGCAGCAGACACACAGCTGTGAGAGGGGGGGGGGCAACGTGAAGTAACGTTTTGCACATGTGTAGCCTATGTAATATTGAGTTATAGGTAATACTGAGTGACAGGCATATTTGGCAGAATACAGACAGCAGCCAGTGTGTGGTTGTTGCTGCACGACTGCATGCACTGTGTGTGTGTGTGTGTGTGTGTGTGTGTGTGTGTGTGTGTGTGTGTGTGTGTGTGTGTGTGTGTGTGTGTGTGTGTGTGTGTGTGTGTGTGTGTGTGTGTGTGTGTGTGTGTGTGTGTGTGCGCGTGTGCGCGTGCGTGCGTGCGTGCGTTTGTGTGTGTCTCTCTCTCCCTCTCTCTCTCTCTCTCTCTCTCTCTCTCTCTCTCTCTCTCTCTCTCTCTCGTCTCACTGTGTCTGTCTCCACACACACTCCCTGGCCATGCACGTGAAGATTTTGTTCCGCTGTGGGCATAAAAAGTTGATGCATTGAAATGCTTGAGCAGACGTCCAGCTGTGGCCAGGTTTGGCAAGAACAGTCACGCGCAATAAAGCAAGTGTGCAAACGTGCGTGCGCACACACAAACACACACACACACACACACACACACACACACACACACACACACACAAAGAGAGAGAGATGCAACAGGCTGAAGTCCACGCTGAAGTAATCAGTAATAAGTAAAGAAAGTAATTAAGGCAACCAAAATAAATAATGAGCTGTTGTGCTGGTGCTAGAACCAAGCGTAGATTTTTGGCTTTGCGTGTCAGAAAGTCCAGTGATGTTTTTCTTTCTGTGGTCCTGTGCCTTTATATACAGTGTTTGGACAATGTACAGACCACGGTAAAAAGTGAAGTTGTGTCCGTGTATGTGATGGGTTATTGTTCCTTGAACAGAGCACATCGCCAATAAGTGTCTATCAAAAAGTACCATTGATTTTAAAGTGGACCCCTGTCGGATCCTGTTGTGTTGTGTTGTGTTGTGTTGTGTTGTGTTGTGTAACTCAAAAGTATGTGCCCTTCTACTGGCCAAAACTGTTGCCACAATAATGGAGTTTAATACAAACTGTACAACGTGTACATTAACGGTGCGGAAAGCAGTTTTCGCAATAGCCAGACCACTGAACAATAAGTGTGGACCCAGTTGGAGCACTGGCGTGCTGTGAGACCCTCCACAATGCTGACTTGGCACTGCATGGGTGTCGCTGCGGGTTCTAGTAGAAAGATTCCATTTCTGTTCTTACAGTCCTGTTCTTTTATGATTTCCACACTTTCTTTAATTGGATACTCTCTTGAAACTTGAAGACTGCTGAACTAAGGCTCTCTAGCCATGCAGCTGACAGACAGAAGGTTTGAACAGTTTGAGGTCTAGGTCTACCAACATTAACAAATAATGATAAAGCAATCCACTCCTCTAACAAGCAACTCGTAAATGACTATACCCCTTATTTAGGGAGTAATGGGTCATGAGGCACCTCTCAGTGTGTCCATAATGGGTAATGGGAAGGCAATAGAACCAATGGTGGACAGTAACTAAGTAGGCCTACATTTACTTGAGTGCTGTACTTAAGTAAATGTTTTGAGTATCTGCACTTTACTTGAGTATTTGTATAGATACATAGATTCACGCCACTACATTTCAAAGACAATTATTGTACTTTATGATTGAACTATTTAAGCTCTATTTCAATAGTGAAAATAGCCAATCGACAAGCTCGCAATTGTGTCGCATCGTAACACGTTGTGTAGGTCTGCTATTTTCACTATTATTTATATTGTTTGTACTTTACTTTAACGTTCACTTGTAGTTGAGTAATATTTGACCAGGAGAATCTATACTTTGACTCTGTACTGGGGTTGAGCATTTATCCACCACTGCATAAACAGCCGCTCTTTACACTTGCTGTAAAGCAGGCCATGAGTATATGACAGCCTCAGTCTTTCTGCCTGTCTAGTCTATGGCAACAGAAGGGTGTATATGTATGTTTATTTGTTTTCCTTTAGACACTTTCAAAAGAGGAATGATGGGTTTCATATAATTCCCAGTTTATATGTGTCTTTTAATGTCTTTGAGGAAGGAAGACAAAATTCCGTTGCCATCTCCCTGGTCGACAATACATAAAAAGAGTAACATCTGAAGCCTTTGATTTCCTTACGGGGAGGAAGTTGTAAATGCTCTAGAATGTGTGATCACAGACTGTGTTTGCTCGAAGCGCCTACAGTATTCCTGGATTTAATTTAGCTCCATGTGATAAAACACTTGCAGTTACCGGAGTATGCAACAATAAAAATTGTCAAGTTAAAAAGTTAACTAAAACAAGAGTAGTGTGTGTGTGTGCGTGTGCATGTGCGTGCATGTGCTTGCGTGCGTGCGTGCGTGTGAGTGCGTGCGCGTGCGTACGTGTGTGTGTGTGTGCGCGCGCGTATGTGTGTGTGTGTGTGTGTGTGTGTGTGTTTCCTTTTAACAAACCATGCATTCTGGAATATGAACACATGCAGCAAGGGTTTATGGTCACACAAACGGCTCTGTGTAAAAGAACAGCTTGCAGATTCAATCAATAAAGTGACAGGCCCTGCATCCGCGCAGGTGTTTATGACCTTAACTAATGGAATACTGAGGGTGTTTGGGGTTTATGAAGCATTGACTGTGCTCTGGAAACTTCAGTGTCCCCACTCCCAACTTATTGACAGCGAGGGGGGAAAAAAGTTCACACATTTCGGCTTTCACATAGTAAAATCTGGAAGGTTCATTTAACTCTGACAGAGTGGACTGTTAGGGTACATTTTTACACGTTCAGGGTTGAACACCCTGGATTTTGCTCTCCAAAGCTAAAGGCTGTCTCTCTTTTTTGTTTTGGAATCACCTCTCTTTCTCTCTCTCTCTCTCTCTCTCTCTCTCTCTCTCTCTCTCTCTCTCTCTCTCTCTCTCTCTCTCTCTCTCTCTCACACTCATACAGGCACAAGCAGACTGCTAACAATTTAAAAAGAAAAAGAAAAGAAGAAGAAAGTAAAGTTGAGAATAGTCTAGAAAGTAAAGATGATAACAGTACAGTACAGGTTACGAAAGACTGTCAGGTAAGGGTACAAATCCTTTAGCAGAAATTGGGAGTGAGCAGACTACGGGGGGGGGGGGGGGGGCAGGGGAGTCATTTATGACGATGGCCCTGTCAGTAGGATATGCTCTGGGTGGTAGAAGAGTAAAAGATTGTCAGGACCTTCTCTGACCTTGAATCTTCTCAGCTGCATGAGGTGATATAAGCATTCAAGCAGACAAGCCTTCTTTACAGTCTCTTTGTGCATTTTCTATATCAAGCGCTCAGCGTGGTGCACCCTTTCCACTCATGTCTTGTTGATCATGAGGGGGGGTGTAGAACCTCTGCCGTTGCATACAGATCATCTATTAACACTTGTTTCGTTTTTTTCCCCTGACGTTCAAGCAGGAACTATTGTGTTGAATAATGAGCTGTAGTCCACACACAGCATACTGTACATGTACACATTATGTTCTCTCCCTACAGGCGCGCCTAAACATCTCCCTGTCCACGTGGTCAAAGCAGCCTTTTGAAGCATATACTGTACCATGGACTGGACCTGGCCAGATACGAAATATCTCCAGTGTCGTGCTTAATATGGTGGTGAACACTGGAGCCAGGGGGCCCTATTTTATACGGCTTCTTATGCCTTGTGACTAGATCTTATTAGGATTTTTTTTATTATTTTGAAAACCATTTTAAAATAGTGGAAAGGGCCAATCTAAAGCGACACATTGTGAGCTTGTAGATGTTACGTTTTTCAAAATAATAAAAAATGCCTAATAAGATTAGTCAAATAAGGCATAAGACGTTGCTCAAAATAGGGCCCCTCCAGGTCTTGAAAACCCCGCTCGTACTTGTTATTTCGGCTGGCTGCTTTCACACCTTTCTACACATCAAGCTCAGACAATTGCGCTCTCTCTCTCCCTCCCTCTCTCTCTCTCTCTCTCTCTCTCTCTCTCTCTCTCTCTCTCTCTCTCCCCCCTACAGAATCTACATGAATATGCATAATTGAAGCCGTGCTTCCCATGGATGGTGACTGCAGCAAGGGGCTGCTACAGCAGGGTGACTCTCCTGCTTTTTGTTGACACAACGCCAAGCAAATTAGGTAGAGAAAGTAGGCAGCAGTTTATTGACCTGATTTCCAGGCAGCGCTGCCGAAATCCTCTTATTCAGTAACAAATTATGCTCTGAACGATAACCAGTATGGAGTTACCTCGTGCTCGAACAACATCTGAGTATAATCATGACTCACATGGCTCATTAGCCACATTACCAATATTACCGATTGACGCTGCAGGCCATGTCAGCATGCCATGAAAAATATTTAGGCCAACATGCATCTACACAGTGGTGTTAAATAACTAAGTACATTTACTCAAGTCCAGTACTTAAGTATACTTTTGAGGGATTTTTACTTTACTGGAGTATTTCCCATTTTCAGTAATTTTACTTCTACTCCATTACATCTCAGAGGCAAATATTGTACTTTTACTATTGTACTTTTACAATTCTTTGAAAACTTTAGTTACTAGTTACTTTTCAGATATAAATTATGATATTATGAAACATACATTAACCACTTTAGCCCTATTTTATACCTCGGCTATTTGAAAATAGCCGATCTACAAGCTCACAACGCGTCACATCGCAACGCGTTGTGAGCTTGTAGATCTGCTATTTTCAAACATTTTAGTACTTTAATTTTTGGTACCTTAAGTACATTTTGATGCCAATACTTTTGTACTTTTGCAGTATTGTACTTTTACTTAAGTAAAGAATTTGAGTACTTTTTCTACCACTGCATCTACACAACCTTTACAATTGCAGTATTGTACTTTTTCTTAAGTAAAGAATTTGAGTAATTTTTCTACCACTGCATCTACACAACCTAAAGAGTTGTGTAGATGCTCTTTGATAATTTAATACAGACCAGAATTCATACACTATTTTGAAGCAATTTGGCTTGATTTCCATCGGGGAAGCGGAAAAAAATCTGTTTATTTTATTCAGCCTTCATTTAACCGAGTGGTACAAATTCTTATTTACACAGACAGCTTGGCAAAAGAGGAGATGGCTCATAAAGGCAGAAATGTAGTCTGGCTCATAAAGGCAGAAGCATAAGGGCAGGGAAAGTTCAAACAAAACGCAATATACTGTAGCTTTCAACACTCTGAGGCATACACAGCAAAATCCAGAGTGTTAATGTTAATCTATAACCCATCTATAATCTATAACCCATGGAGTTGACATGGAGTCAATTCTTCCCTTCAAGTTTAACGAACGGATGAATGGATGTTACTGTTTACATTCTGATAGGGGAGTCATAAAAAAACAAGAATGACAAGTCATAATAAAGCCGCATGCGCCAGGCTTTTTTGGCCCCAATCTTGTCAACAACACAACATTTAACTATAAAGAAATGAAGATGACAAAAGACAGCTAATGGTTGTCAGGTGATGGACAATTAACACGTTGCAGAATGAATGAAAGATGCAATCAGAGTGATGCACAGCGAGCCACACAGTATAGGCAAAATAATAATAGTATTCAAATAGTAGCTTTAAGGCTACTAATCATTTATAGAGTTCTCAACGGGCCTGAAAATGAAGGCTCGGCCCTAACTGGGCCCGACTGGGCCGGCCCGGGGCTCGGCCCGAACCCGACTATTGCCATCATGTTAGGGCCAAAACCCGAAAAAAAAGAAAAGAAGATTTTCGATTTTTTGTTTTATTAAATATTTTTAATATTATTATTCTGTTCTGAATATATATTTATCTATTATGAAGATGGCGCTGACGGCAGCGGACATTAACTTACACTGTGCTTACACTGTGCTGATTAAAATGAAGTTAAATCCTTATCTTGCTCACGCACCTCTGTGCAATGAGATGCATCGTCTGCATTTCTCTGCCTCTCGAGCGAGTCTTAATGATATTGATTAATATATATAAGAGTTATTCTTTAAACGGGCACACTATTTAATTATATTGATTAATATATATTAAATACATGTTTATTTATTAGACTTTAAAAACACAACATTAATAAACAATCAACCATATTAGTCTACTGAAATAGCCTAGACTATGCCCACATCAGCAGCCAATATGTAGGCTGCCAGGGCAGGTAAATAGAAATACTAGATAGATAGATAGATAAATAATATGTAATATCCCATACAGAATCGATCTCAGGAGATGTTTCATTCATGAAGAACTGTGACACTTGTGCTTGGGTTCTTATATTTTTGGTATGTTGTTCTCCTGAGGCATGCTGTTTGTCTGATGTCAGCCAGTCCACCATGGACCACAGAAAACATACGCCGACATAGGCTACTTTAAAAAGTTTACAGTTTGCTTTGCTCCAAACATCTCCACTGACGCTGTCTACAAGGCACAGCTCCGGCTCGCACAGAACTTAAGGTATCTTAGCAACGTGAAAGCGCTATCGTCATTGGTCGTGTTTTGAGTAATGAGCCAATGAGCTGCTGAGCACACTCCCAGACAATGGCATTATAGCCAGCGGTGCCAAGTCTGCTTATTTCCTGCAACTTGTGGACAAATTCTGCCTTGTTTTTTCCTTGTTTTTGCCCTGTTTTTGTAGGTCGCCTGGCTCATTTCTCTCACTATACTTGGCAACACTGACTCACTGCGAGTGCGCTCCCACTCTCCCAGTAACACACACAGCAGAGAGACAGGGCAGCTCATAAATCGCCCTGTCATGCAAATAAAAACCAAATTGATTCCCCGACCTTAAATACGGGACAAAGTGCGTCCCGTATCAGTTCAATACGGAACGCGTCTTTTAGTTTTCAATTACGGGACGATTCCGTATTTTACGGGACGGTTGGCAACCCTAACAACGACACATGTGTAGTGTACTGCGTGTATGCACGTTCTCGCGCGTGGCTTGCTATATATGGAAAACTCGCTCCTGCGTTCTTCAATTGATTTCTGAACGAACCTGACCACTGAACCTTGTTGAAGGCTGGTGTACTGTAGACCGAAATTGCCGTGGGTTTTTGTATTAAAAGGGCCCTTGATATGGATGCATCATGCGGTAGGCAGTAGCCCTGAAACATGAATGTGAACCATGGCTACATATGCGGCAATGGATTACAAGAACGCTCGTCCCCAAACACACTCGCCCGGGTCTAATCCGGCGGCCTCTGTCCGCGAAATGAATGGGGGTGAGTGTGTTTTGGGGCGAGTGTTCTGTTTACCTCGCCCAGAATCGTTTTTTTTTTAACTCTCTCTCACATGGTTAATACATTTGATTTTGGGATGTACAATACATGAAAATTACGGGATTAATAACGCAACTTGCGTCGAGAACTAATGGAGAGTGGACATTACCGCGTTTGGCTAAAAACAGTTAGTAACATCATACAAGCATACAAGCTAACTATTAGCCAAATTCGGCTAGCACTCAGACGAATCCACTGAGAGAGGCGTGTCTAGTCCCATAGCTTGGGAGGACGAGGGCGCCCGTGCAGAGTATGGGAAAGTATCCCATTGGCTTAAACGACAGCCAATCACGCAAAAAAAGTGTCTAATACATGTCGGAAAAATGTCGGGTCAGAGTCAGACTGAATATAGAGCCGCTATGCTTTCAGCATGCGGCTAAAAACACAAAGTGCCAACAACAACAGAGCAAGAAAGCAGTGTGGATAACATAAGGCAGAGGGCTAACGCTGTCCACCCAAGGTCAACAGCATAAGTTACAGAATCCGAAAACAAAGCAGATTCCTGCACACCACTGCTACTCCGTTGCTTTCATTTTTTATTTGGTATGGGAAATTAAAGCACAGAACAGTTTTGTTTTCTAGAGAAACGTTTCTAAACCTAATCTTAACCCTAAACGTTGAAATGCAACATACCTAAAATGTTGTCACTAAACGATTCTACATGTACAGTAACGTTTCCTCTGGAGATTAGGTATTTTTTTATGTGCTTTTATTCCAGGCCATTACAGCAGTATTTAAATAAAAATAAAATGAAATAAAAATAATCCAATGTAAAATCATCTCATCTACAGTCTGTTAATCGTATAAGTATCTCTTCTCAATAACTGTAATAGATTACAGCAATTAAGAAGATTATTGGTAATCTGATTACAGTTCAACCCTGATGTCACAACACTGGTATTAAAATATTTGAAGTGCATTAAGTTGTATAGATATAGATCTGTCCATTGATAGCCATACTGAAAGGGAAGGTTATAAGACGGTTGCGAGTGCTTTGGAAACAGTGGTAATGACCAAATGACAGGAGGCAGAGCTGGAGGTGGCAAAATTGAAGATGCTATGAATAACAAGGAGGGACAACATCAGGAACGACTACATTAGAGGTTGGTCGATTTCGGCATAAAGCGAGAGTCGAGGTTGTGATGGTTTGAACATGCAGAGGAGAGATGAGGGGTATAACTGGGATGAGGACACTGAAAATGTAGCTGCCATGCAAGAGGACAAGAGGGCGGCCAAAGAGGAGGTTTATGGATTTGGATGTTTATGTGTGGAGACAGGACATGCATGGCTGAAGTGATCGAGGAAGATGCACAGAACAGAAACAGAAACAGATGGAAACAGATGATTTGCTTTGATGACCCTTGATGATGGGAATTAGCCAAAAGAAGAAAAATCATGTATGTTCTATAGTTGAAGGGCGCTTAGAGCATTTTCTCAATGTCAGTTTGCAGCTAAACTAAATTTGCAGACAATGTGTTCGCAGATCATATATTTTACAAATGAGGAATTTAGCAGAGTCTGAACCAGTTACAAGTGTGAAATCAGAGTAGGCATGAACCCCAGTCAACCAGGGTAAACAGTCACATGAGTAGATCATGAAGTAGTGCTTCACAGAAACTAGGATACGGTAATCATCAAACATAGCATCTGTGTAAACAACATGCTATCTAAATAACATTCCAGCATACAGTACATTTTATAACTAGCATCTTTCAAAAAGGTGACATGAAGGGATTCAAGAAAAAAGGAGAGCTAGGGGCTGAGGTGGCTTCTGAAAGGGTGAGTTTTCAGACTGTGGTAGATGGGGAGTGTCTGTAGTTCTGACAGCAAAGAGGGGGTTTATACCCCAGCTAAGGGGGTCACGAGGGAGAAGAGGCCGTGCGGAGTGTTGGCAAGGGCGTTATAGAGACGGTTCAAAAAGACCTCCTGTGTTAGCTGATCTAATTGAGCAGGAAGGAGTGTGGGATTGGATCATGTCCTGAATATAAGGGGGTGTCATGGCCTTGATTGCCTTGTCGGCCACCACTACTGTTTTGAACTGGGTGCACTGTTTTGTTCTGGGTGTGGGCAGCAACCGGAAGCCCGTGACGGGAACACAAAAGGGGGACACGTGAAAACTTTTGGAGATTTAAGACCAGGCTTGCGGCGGCATTCTGTATCATTTGGACAGGGCTTCTGTCAGCATGCCGAAGGCCATGAGAAGGGTATGTCGTCTCCCAACACAGTGACAGGTGGTGAAAGAAGAGGAATGAAAACGCATCTGCAGATTGAACACACTGTTGGAATTCAAGCCATAATAACCTTGTAAAGGGGCAACAGCCGTGATCACTGGGATGGAAGAATCTAAATCCTCGGCTGGTGGAGTAAACAGAAAAAAGCTGTTTCCCTGGCATCGCTCGTCCCTCAGAGATTACATGCTTCTCGTCCTCATTGTAACATCCAATTTGGCCCGCCACCATTAACAGGGCAGGCCTTGGTGCTTCCCCCATCACACATCACCACTAGCTAGAAATGCAGTATATTGTATGACTGTGGGGATTATTTACAGACATTATACAGCACATTCTATTTTAAAATGTACTTATTTTAGCCTCAAAACATATCCTACTTTATTTTTTTCAATATTGAAATATGGGAATTATTCAAAAACATCTAACAAATGGCAATATGTGGTGGAAGACCGTCATCATTCAATAGCATTCTACTGGCTGCTCTCAAAGAGACGCTGGTGGTCGTTGCCATGGAAGCGAGCTCTAAATAGTTCCTGGAACTACTGCCTGATGATGGCATCTTTCCCTCTCCCTGTCTGTGGACCCCACAGGCCTCAAGATGTCCACCATTGTGCTCGTCCCCAAGCACTCCAAGGCATCACATCTGAATGACTGGAGACCTGTCGTGCTCACCTCTAAATTTGTCAGTAAATGATTTGAGAGGTTGGTGAGAGACGTCTACATCTGTTCCGTGCTACCTTCCTTGTCGCTGGACCCATGGCAATATGCATGATCACCAAAACAGATGGAGGTTGAAGACCAGGCGTGCGGTGCAGTGTTGATTTCGACAGCAAATTTCGATTCATAGTCTTTTGAATAAAATTAGATTTAGTTTTAGTCATATTTTTTTTTTATAGGCGACTAAATCTACAGTTGATTTAGTCGACTAAAATGTATTTTGGCGGACCTTGATGGCGTCGTAATGGCTGATTTCACACTTGGTTGCATGCTGAAAATAGCCGATCTACAAGCTTGTAGATCTGCTATTTTCAGAGCGCGACAGCGCAACCAAACATACAACTTATATTAATTCTTTCTACTGGATTCTCCACTAGTTCCTCCCTAACATTTTAGTCTAGTTTTTATTTGTTGACAAAATGTGTCAATATACTTAGTCTTAGTTTAAGTCATTATTTAGTGAAAAAAGGTAGTCGACAAACATTTTTCGTAATAGTTAATAGTCGACGGAATCAACACTGGTGCGGTGGCATGTTAGAATGCTCTAACGATCCACAGACAATGCAATATCCATGGCTCTTCACACCACTCTCTGTCACCTGGTTAAGGGGAACAGATGCGCATGAATGTTTTTGGCACTTTTTCCACAAAAAAACAAATTCCCGTTCAGGATTCTTGGAACCTTGGTGCTTAGTTTCTATAGCAAACCGGCCTGCTTTTCCTCCAGTCTTAAGCAGAACCGTTGTAATCAAGGATACGTCATGATCGGAGGGCGTTGACGCCCACGCATTCATGACAGATTAAATCCCTTTGAAGTGTATATGACATATATGCATGAATACTCTCACTTTCATTTTACATGAACAGAGATGAGGATTACTGTTGCAGAGACATTTTTTTTTGTTTCCGTGAGACATAATACATCCCTGTGCGATTAGCTTGACAGGTTGTAAACTACAAAATAATGTTACATAAAAGAAAAATAATACAGTGATTGACAACACTACTTTATTCCCCGAGTGGTAAATTACAATGATGATTAAGATGATGGATCTGTTTGTTAATTTATTCATTTCTAAGACATGTAGGGGCTAGGTAAGTGGGTGGGTGGGTGGATGGGTGGGAGTAATGTTAACTGTTTCTATTTGCCTGTTTTGTGTTCTGTTTTTTCTTTGTGTTATTCATCTTCTCTCATTTTATTTTTATCATGTGATTAATTGTGTTGTCAATGTCTTGTTTTAAACAAAAAATACATCTATAGAAAGCTGTATTATCTAATGGCTGAATGTTAAAATTGTTATTCTCCAATAAAAAAGCTTTTTAAAAATAATAACAATAATAATAATTAGAATGATGATGAAGAGTGCTCATCATAGATTAAGCCAAACAGCCCTGATCCGAATTGCGTTTTAGGGGTTCGGAACCAATTATTCTCAGTGGAAACTCTCTGAACTGGTTCTAAATTAGGCAGGGGGGGTGGGAAGGGGGGGAACGGAACCAATTCTTATTTGGGATATTTGTGACCTACAGCTCAGCATTCAACACAATATCTTGGCATTCCTGCGAAGCTCGACACAAAGCTCAGAGACCTATGCCTGCACTTGACCATGTGCAGCTGGGTATTGGACTTCCTGATGAGCCTCAGCCAAGTGAAGACAATGGGCGACATCACATCAGACCCTCTGACCAAGGACGCAGAGGGCATTGTAGAACCAAAGGGGACGCATGCACACGGGCGCGCAGCGCGCTTGCATGCGTTCCATGCGTGTGTGCGCAAAATTCCCCCCGCCCCCACTCCTGCATCCCTGCCTCTGACATTCAACACAGGAGCCCCTCAGGGCTGCATGCTGAGGCCTATCCTCTACTCCCTGTACACACACAACTGTGTGGCCACGCACGGCTCCAACGCCCTCATTAACGCTGATGACGTGACAGCGATGGGACGGATTCACTGAGGACAAGTCCGCTTACATGGACGGGAGCATTGACACCATGGTGTTAGGAGACACTTCGCTCTCAATATCAACACTACCAAGGAGCTGATCGTGGGCTACAGGAGACTGAGGTGAGAGTACGTCCCTATCTACATCGATGGCGTTGCAGTGGAGAGGGTCAGTGATTTCAAGTTCCTCCGCATACACATCGCTAAGGACCTCAAATGGGCCACAGTCACCATGCATGTGGTGAAAAAGGCTCAGCAACACATGTTCTGCCTCCTTCGCCTGAATAAAGTCAGCGTGAGCCCCCTCATTCTCAGGGTGTTCTACAACAGCACCATCAAGAGCATTCTGGTGAGCTAGAATTTGAATTTTGTGTTGAAATGTCAAGGCATTAGAAATAGAATTACAGTACATACCACACCATAATAAGAGTTCCAAATGAGTTGATCATTTTCCTAAATCAAATCATCTTAGTGTACCAGTGAATGGGTGGCTCATACACAGTGGTGGACAGTAACAAAGTGCATTTATTTGTACCTATCTGACAAATATTGTACCTTTCGACTCCACTACATTTCTAAGAAGGACCCCTGCAGGACCCAAACTTACATACACATTACATTACATATACTGTACATTATCATTTTTTTTTTTTAATCTACAAGCTCACAACACATCACATCACATTGTGGCGCATTGTGAGCTTGTAGATCTGCTATTTTCACTAATTTAGAACATTTATGTTTTTTTTATGGAAGTTTATACGAGGGTTCAACTGAGAGACTGAACAAACAAACAAACACACACGCACACGCACACACACACACACACACACACACACACACACACACACACACACACACACACACACACACACACACACACACACACACACACACACACACTACACTCAACTCAACTTTGTAAGCTCAACATGAAGAATGACCTCAATCTTTTCATGTCCAGACTTCAAACAACACAAGCTTGGTCCAGCAGCTTTTCAACTAGCGGCCCTCACTTCTCCTGGATGCACCGATGGCTGCCTCGCCTGCGTTCTTGGCCCTGCATGCTTCCAACAGATACAGTGCTACTGCTTGTTATTGATTTTACTAATTAGAATGCTACAACTACAGCCTTGATTTGCTATGATAGACGGAGGACAAACACTTGGTCTAAAAGGATAACGCCAAAAAAGTCATTGCGGTCTTGTTTCCATTGGGGTCATATGTATTCTTGTATCGTCACAAATATACTGTAAGATGTATGTACAGAGTAGAAAAAAGAAAGGGGCGGTGGTCGCCTGTCTAAGGGAGAAGTGATAATTACCTCCCCCTTTGGCCTCCTGAAAGGTGAATCAGGGCTGTTTTAAAGGAATCCAGTGAACCACATGTTTTAAGGGATGGGGTCAGGGAATTCCACACTTGGGTGGCAGTGCTGTAGAAGGAGAATTTACCCATGTTTGTTCTATAGGTGGGTGTTACCAGATCGTTGTTTACGCTCCCTCTAGTTGTGTGGGTGTCGCAAATTGTTTGGAGGTATTAAGTCACATATGCGCTACGCCAGCCGTCCAGGCCAAGCCAATCACATTTTAATTGTTTAACCCTGTCTTCTACCCTGAGTCATCCTAGGCTTGCAAATTGTGAGGGAAAAAGGTGGATCATGGCCCCACGCCGAGAAGTAGTCAAATCAGTTTGTTTTGGGAGGTTTGAATCTTAGTCTTTAGTGACATTGAGATGTTGGAGTACCAGACATTGAGATGTTGGAGTACCAGGAGGTTCAAGCATAGTCAAAGTGGCATTGAATGAGGGCTCCGGCAAGAGTCCTAAAGCACTTTTGTTGACAAAAGAGGACATTCTGCCCAAAGATCTTGTTCTTTAATTTACTTTTTTGATCACCTTTGTTGCCATGCTTTCACCTGTCAGGCTTTCGTCAAGAATACAGCCCAAATAGGTAATCTCTTCTTTGCTAGAGATTGCTGTGTCATCAACTCTGACCTTGAAATCATTACGGGGCCAGGCTTCCAGCATGGACCCGTTTTGTTATTGGCAGTATTCCGTTTCTTCTTCTTCTGCCACTTTTGGCAGTTCTGGCTGAACCGTGCATACGCTTTTTACGAAACTCGGCCATATGGTAGATGGTCATGAAAAACGATCAAGAAATAATTCTCACAATCTTTCGTCAAAAGGTGGCGCTATAGCACTCAATTTAAAAATGCCAACTTTGAACAGGTACAACTCATGCCCTATTTGACCTACAGCCATGCAACTTCAATACACATATGCGTCTCCTCATGCTGAACAACTTTCACACTCTGACTTTTGACCTCTGACCTTTAGATCTCCCACCATTTTGAATTATATGAAAAACATTTAAAACCTATCTCCTCCTGGGATTTTTGAGCAATCTGCACGAAACGTTTTACACATGAACTTTGGACCTATGCCGACAAACGCTTTGCAGCGGATTTTCCATAAGTGAAAAAATGAAGCTTTAATGAGCCAATGAATATTGCAGTTTTATGACAATTATTCATCTTCCCCTAACACATACATGCAGACTTACCATTCTTTGAAACTTTGCAGAAATGTAAAGGGCCATTCCAAATATCACTGAAACCAATCTTACTCCAATTGGTCAAACGGGGGCGCTATAGCAATTTTTTGAAAATGCAAACTTTAAACAGGCAAAAGTCATGCCTCGTTTGGCCGACAGCCATTAGACCTGCTTACACATGTGCCTTGACTAATGAGGAACACATCTATCACGTTGACCAGTAAGCACCGCCCTTAGATTGTCCGCAATCTTGAGCAGTTTGAAAAACACTTAAACCCAGGATTTTTCAGCTATTTGCGTGAAACTGTATGATCAGTCTGATCTCTTTTTTCAGAGGTTTGTCTGTTGGTCCAACAGCGTCCCGCTTAAGTCTATGTCTCACAACCTCAAGGTCACAGGTTCAAGCCTCACTTGGTGCAGACTTCATCTAAGTTGCATTTCACACAACATGACTATCAATGAATACATCTGAAATTGTTAAAGATAACATGAAATACTTAATTGAGTGTTTTTTACATACTTCATTGTGAAAATAGCTGATCTACAATCTCACAACTTTTCAGATAGCAATGAGAGTATGTTTTTTCAATGTATAATATACTTCATTGTGAAAATAGCCGATGTACAATCTGACAACTTTTAATGGTTTGTGAGCTTGTAGATCGGCTACTTTCACTAGTTTTGCTTCTGAGGAGATGTACAATTTCTTCATTGGTAAATGGTTTGTGAACGAGTGATCTTAGTGTTAGTGAAACAGGGGCTTGGGTCATGACAGAAGGCAAGAGTTTGTGATCCTCAACAGACAATATCAGCCTGGACAAAGCTATAGCACTATAGGTAGTGTTGCAGCCACCTAAGAGTGCCTCACGACCGCAAGGCTGCCGGTTCAAGCCTCACTTGATGCAGACTCATTTAAGTTGAATTGCAAAAAACATGACTCAATCTATTCCGTTTCCATGGCTCTCTCTCTCTCTTCAATCTATTCCGTTTCTATCTTCAATCTATTCCGTTTCCATGTCTGTCTCTTCAATCTATTCCGTTTCTATCTTCAATCTATTCCGTTTCCATGTCTCTCTCTCTGTCTCTTCAATCTATTCCGTCTCTCTCTCTCTCTCTCTCTCTCTCTCTCTCTCTCTCTCTCTCTCTCTCTCTCTCTCTCTCTCTCTCTCTCTCTCTCTGAGGGTCGGCCATTGCTCACAGGCCCTCATTGGAAACAAGACCGCAAGGACTTTCATGAACTGACCTGTTAAAGGAATTATCATTTCTCTTTCTCTCTCCTGGCCCCATATTATCGCTGCTTGCAGCTATATTTTAAGTTGAATTGCAAAAAACATGACTCAATCTATTCCGTTTCCATGGCTCTCTCTCTCTCTCTTCAATCTATTCCGTTTCCATGTCTTTCTCTTCAATCTATTCCGTTTCCGTTAGGGAGCCAGAGGCTCTTGTTGCCCCAGGTACGATTCCAGGTCAGGTCAGCAAATGTGTCGATGAAATGAAATTTGTCCCTGAGCAAGACTCTTAACCCCTAATTGCTCACAGGCCCTCATTGGAAACAAGACCGCAAGGACTTTCATGAACTGACCTGTTAAAGGAATTATCATTTCTCTTTCTCTCTCCTGGCCCCGTATGTTACTGAGGGAATTGTATTCATAAATACTACTGTATTCATGTCTTCATCTGTATTCATCAATAAATATCATTGCATTCATTTTGTGTGGTGAAGTCTTCTCTAAGTTGAAATGGAAGTTTATATGAGGGTTCAACTGAAACTGAGCAAACTGTCATTCATTACATTCCTCACCATCACCTCATTGGTCCTGCTCCAATCAGATCAGCTGAGCTGATTGACAGAGTCCCTATAAAAAAGACCCCTCCTCTTTCCTCTCTTTCCATGCTCTCTGTTCAGGTCCCTGACACTGCCCAAGCAGCAGGCACCACCAGGTTGGCCCCATCTACGGGGGGTGGGCTCCTGAAGAGCACACTGCCTTCAACAGGCAGGATCTCACCAGATTCTTCTTCTCCTGCGATGGGGCCTGCGCCCAAGTGTTCCAACATATCAAAGATAATTGTATTCATAAATACTACTGTATTCATCAATAAATATCATTGGATTCATTTCGTGTGGTGAGGTCTTCTCAAAGTTGAATTATTTATTTTTACATTTTTGGGGAAAGTTTCCACATTTAAATAGAGCAATGCATTAATATTAAAAAGAAAAAGTACTTTTAAAAGCAAGTACTCAAGTACTGAGCAATGTCCACTTGTGAAATAATATTTGACCAGGTGTATCTATACTTGCGTACTGGATGCTTTGTCCACCACTGCATATATGCCTACATAGTCACTTAGTACATTATTGTAATGGAACGTGTATGACAACAAATAAGGTATAAATTATTTAGCTATTGAATGTTGCTGTAGAAAAATAAATTGGGCAAGAATAGACTTTCACGTGTATATATGTTCTTTCTAGATTAAAGCATATTAAGCCGTGTGACTGTCTTTGGCCCAGCTGTACTGTACAGCTGAAAATAATACACCTCCCTAACATCCATACCTACTAACATCTCTTGTTCTAGGTCTCTCCGTTACTGAGACATGACCGATTCAAATGTCATCTTGGCCTTGACTGTGACTACGACCCTTTACCTCTTTGACCATAAAAAGTTAATCATCTCTTGAGGGAAGGACACTGATCATTCACACAAAGTTTCAAGGAAATTTGTCCACCCGTTTTCAATTTTGCAGATGACCTTATTTTGTTGACAGGATGATGTTGGGCCTGCAGGGCATTTCTAACTGACACACCTCCGCTGGTGCCTAGGCACCAGCTGTGGTGGAAAGTAACTAAGTATATGTACTTAAGTACTGTACTTAAGTACAATTTTGAGGTATTTTTTACTTTAATGGAGTATTTCCATTTCTCAGTACTTTTACTTCTACACCACTACATCTCAGAGGTACTTTTTTTTGTACTTTTACTCCACTACACAATGCAATTGGAAAATAGCTGATCTACCAGCTCACAATGCGTTGCGATGTGACGTATTGTGAGCTTGTAGATCTGCTATTTTTAAACATTTGAACACTTGTGAAACGGGTCATATTGCATAATGAGTACTTTCAGCTTTTGGTACTTTAAGTACTTTTTGATACCAATACTTTTGTTCTTTTACTTAAGTAAATTCTTTATTCCAGACTTTTACTTGTAACAGAGTATTTCTACATTGCAGTATTGATACTTTTACTTAAGTAAAACATGAGTACTTTTTCCACCACTGGGCACCAGCTGCAGGGTCTTCAGATGGTAGCCATCCTGACCTGGTGTTTCGCCCCTCGCTCACCACAAAGCGTTCCTGGACTCTACACGGCAGGTGTAAAACGTTCAACCCAAATGTTAATAATCACCTCAGGCCAACACAGAAACGAATAATTCCCACCAGGTTTTACGAATATCCAGCAATCCGTTGAGTTGTTTTTCTTACAGACAGAGACAGATGGAATATCCTGCCACGCATTACTGCGGTCAGGACAGGTCAGTCACAAACTAAGAACCAGCCAGAATGAGAAAAAAACGAATGCGTGGGATTAGATTGAAAAATAGAAAAAGATAATTACTTTTTCCAGACTTTATATTAATTTGTGAGAGATTTGAATCACTTGCAGGTGAGCTGAAGCAGGTAACTTCCAGAGAGGTGGGACGTCTGCATGATTTGTTGTAGATTATTCCAAAAGAAATGATGTAGTACAAGTGAAATGAAACTCTTCACATCCTTTAAAACATATATTTAAAAAAAACAATTGATTGTACCACAGCAAAGGAGCTTAGCTTTCTCTTAGGTAGAGAAAGGCTGCATGCTTGTGGACAGTAGGAGATGAAAAGTCATATACAGTAATAGAGGACAATCCAAAGCTGGCAGAGAACAGAGCAATGTTAAAGATTATCGAGTTACTTCGAGTTCACACTGGGTTGTTGTGAGCTTGTAGATCGCTTGTAGATATGCCATTTTTGAATATAGCTGAAGTATACAATAGGGTTAAAGTGGTTCAGCTGATTGTGATGCTTGTTTTAACTCATTTTGTTGAGGACCCCCTGGAACCACTTCAAGGAACACTGGTGGTCCCCGGACCCCACTTTGAGAATAGTTTCAGCAACCAAATCGCTTCTCCTGCTCGGCCCTGGCTCGCAGCCGCTCAATATTATACAGTATATACAATACCTCTCGCTCTGCAGGGGTGGATTTCACACTGGTCGCTTCCATCCCCCCGCAACAGTGCTTAATGCATCTCCTGCAAAACCTTCACCCGATGTGGTGCCCCAAAGCTCCATCCCTCAGCCCCCTCACGGCCGCCGAGTAATATAGGCTCATTTCACAGGGGGCCTGTGGCGCTGACAGGAGTGGGCTTGTGTCTGCCAGGACTGATTACTCGCCAGAGATTGCTGATCAAATTGTCAAATCGGCCAGAACTTTGAGGCACTTTTTTTTCTTTTTCATCACTCCCACCTCCAAGGAAAATGTGACCCCATTTTATTTTTAGGGCAATAACAGTGACAAGCTCACAGCTTTCTTTCAAATTGCCTGTACTGTCTCCAATACCCCCCCCCCCCCCTCCATACATACCGTATATAAAGTATGTTCTCTATTCTTTAACGCCATGCTGCAGGTAATGCTTCTGTCATTTTGCTTTGTTTGTGCTCTGCTTTGTTTTCTTCCTCCTGCTAGAGTGAACAGAGGAAACATCATCAAGGGGAATGGCAGACTCTCACAGGCCAGGCCTCGCCACACAAAGAGCCTGCCTAATCTCTTTCAGTAGGTCGGCGCGTTAAGCCTTTAAGCGACTGATTAGATGTCTCATTTCCTACGCAGGCTGTGATTGCAGTTAGCGGTGACCTGTGTTGCGTGTTATTATCCCTGTTTGTGTTTTTCTTTTTCTGCCTCCTGATGTATCGTGATTGTGAGAGGCTGGTGGTAATGAGAGTTAATTCCTCTGCCGTGATTCTAGAACGTGGATGAGGTGCACGCGGTGCCAGAATGGATTCCATTCACAGGGATGGAGAAAAAAAACAAGAGGCTGCTCACTGGCAGTGTCAGGACCGATCTAAGTCTTGTTACTGGGCTCCCAAACGTTGCTAGTAGTAAATATTGCTTTCTCCATCACAGTGACTCATTTGTGCCGCTACTCATGGGTTTCCACACACAGATGTCCTATATACCACTTTGGCCGGTGAGCCAAAGCATTCAATTATGTTCTTTTTTTCCTCTTTTTCTTTTTTACTAACACCCAACAAGGGACAACATATCTCCAAATAATTCAGGCTGTGTCCCCCATTACGTCCCCCTTGCCAGTGTGAGGCAGCTGGGAGGAAAGAGAAAGAAACTAAAAAGCAAGTGCCTCATCCAGGCGACACCTGAAGCCGACATGGCGATCCTCAGAACTGCAACTGTGCTATAAGAGCGAATGCCTAAGGTCTTTGTTCCTGGTGGTTGCAGGCAGTCAGAGAGGAGGGCATGAGAAGAGCCTTCCCTGGCTTTCCAGCTGGCCCCTCTCTCCCTTCTGGGCCAGACATCCCCCGGGATTGGCTGGTCTTATTGTCTCAAGCCTGCTTGTCGGGGGCGGAGGGGAGGGGGTGGGCTGACAGACTATTCCATTAGTTCAGACTCTAATGAGAAGCACACCTGGGTCCGTTATTGTCTGCCCATCAAATGCACGCGCACACAGATGCGCACACAGACGCGCGCACACACACACACACACACACACACACACACACACACACACACACACACACACACGCACACACACACACACACACACACACACACACACACACACACTGCAGTCCAGGAGACAGTCCAGTCTAAGATAGATTGATAAAAAAAAAATACATTATGTCATAGTATTTATAATTTTAGGATCAAATATGCAATTCACATTTGATCTCCCACCAGAACAGCGACAGATACCTAAAGACATCCACATTTTCTTACTGTTTTCCCTGCTAGGAAAAGTAGATTTTTTTTCCCCCCTCGCCTTTATAGTATCTCATGAGAATGGAACACACCGCAGGTTGATTCTCTGTTTGAGAAAAGCGTCAACAAAGCTCCCTCACAGCAGGTGGTACTCTGTATACTTCTGCTGGAAGAACCAAAGAAAGTAGGGTAGCCTACATTTAGCTCACAGTCAGCCAGGTAATGCAGCATATATATATATAGAATGCCCGTGAACCTAAACTAAACTTTATCTTTGCTGTGACCTGTTAAGATGGCTTCATAGACTTCCATTTGGCTGGGACGTTGGCCAGCTGGCGTCTATTAGAAATGCTATCTTTGTGAGGTTACACCCACAAAGCAAAGGCCATCAAGGTCGCCATGATGCAATTTATTTTGGCAAAGCTGCTCGCAGTAGCTCTCGTTATATTTCACACCGATATATTTCACACCGTTGTTTTATGCTGACTGTGAAGTCAGGACTGCACTTATTTTCTAATGCAATATACCTCTCTTAACACATCTCTATCAGAGCACCTCACAACCTATTTTTGGGTCCTGCCCCATGGATCAACAAACAACTGAAAGCTACCTACTTAATATCTGTTAAGCCCTATCGACCCTATAGGATGAAAAGAGCAAACGAGACAAGTTTAGTGTTGTGCCATGAATGCAAATTGAGTTCAAGTTCAAAGCTAAGTTCAAAGCTTAACCCTGTTTGTTGTGATTATGTGTTCAAGTGTGCAACAGAGGCTTGGAGATAAAGCTAAAGCATGTTATCTGAAAGCAATAACACCAAGGTCAAATGAATCATATCAGAGATATTTAAATTATTCTCTTAACCCTTGTATTGTGTTAGAAAGCTGCCCACATCTTTTGTGTTAGCGCGTCAAACAATGATTATCATCCAAAATAGTTTTTCATCTCATAGCTAACTTATCATACATTGATATCCACGTAAACACTGTTTTAAATGTTATTTTTTTGGGCCCATGGACCTTCCAATAAAAAAAATGTTTAAAAGCACTCATTATATTTCCAATAGTGAATAAAATGGGTAATTGTGTTATCTACTGTAGCTATAACAGACTAATATTAGAACACACTTGTCAAATTTTAATTGCTTGTGTTCTTTTAATATTAATATCATTAACCATAGTGACATTTTTGGTGTTAAGGGTCAAAATATTCCTGTATAGATTTATGTTATGAAAATTATAATCAAGATCCAAAAAGGGGTGTTCGAGTAGAATACTTGAATACTTATAGAGAGATATGGAGTCGTCATGAACTGTCCCTTTGAGGAGTGAAGTATAAAGTTCAGTTATTCAAGATGGCATGTGAAATTGCTTGGGAGCTGAAAAACCCAGTACAATGATAGAACTAACTTTTACAACATGATTGATATCACAACACTGATGATGACACTGAGATACATTGTGGAACTTGACCCTCATTTGCATGCACTGACAGAAGCATATACTGCAGGCCTAGTTTATCATCAAATACATATGTAACAAGCATTAATGTGAAATATTAAAGGGGTAAAAGTAATTAGCAATCACATTGTACTCTGGTGGCCAATTAAATTATAAACCAAATGTATTTCATTTCAAATTATTGCTGTGCATCACTTTCAAAGTGTAAATACTCCCAGAGCTGATTAACCATATATATGCATTAGAATTCCCGGCATGGTGTCTTTTGATATGGTGATCTCAAGCAATGATTTCATGTTCAGCATATCAAATTGATGTAGTATAGCATTGCATTACAGTCCAATCCTGCACAGTGGCCCGATGCCATTCTGTGTCATACGTTGCTATGACAGTCATATGGTGACCTTAGGCCTGACCTTGAACAGGTGTGGGACAAATAGGAAAGTCTACAATAGTACATGTGGAAATGTTAGACAAAATGTGTTTCTTGTGACGGTGAGCAGTTGTTTACTCTGGATGTAATTACCCTGACAGTTGAGCACCTTCAATGCTCATAAGAGAATCGCTTGCAACTGTTCCTCTGGTATAAGATATGCAAATGTGTCTTGTTCAACCTGTGCACGTGACATAAAATGCATAGGCAACGGCATTCACTACATGAAATAACTCAAAGTACAATTGTATTACTTTATGTGTGCACGTGTTCGTTTGCATGTGCCTGGCTGGTATTGCACTTATTGACCAGTGTGTGGATGCGCTTGTGTGTCCAACAACACATAAAATATTCTCTTTCACACTCTGACCAGTGCATGACTTGGAGCATTCACTCCAGCTCTCGTCCAGCCAGGCGTAGATGACAAGAGGATTAAAAATTGAGTCCTGTAGGGCTATGCCACACCATCTGGACAGGGGTTGATCTGGGGAGGGGTTTAGGGGCCAGTGCAGAGTGTTTCAATTTTCTATATTTTTCAACTAGATTCAAATAATAATCATCATCTAAACAAACAAACAAAGTCAAATCAAATAAAACAACAGGACAAAGACATGTTTAAAATGTACAGTATTGAAATAAAAACATTGGGAGAATCAATCAATAAAACATTATAATATAAACTATAGAAAGGAAGTAAGATTTGCGTTTGAAGCAGAACTCTCACGTAATTTGACAGATGGTCTCGTTCATTTGTATGTACACAGTTCAGCGCTATCTTTCATCTTTACCAGTGGTGCCACTGAAGATGAGAATCTATTTTTGAAGGGAGACAAACAGAGCAATGCCGAGACAAAACCGGCATGTTCCCAATGCCCTACATCATAGACAGATGACATAAAAACAAACAAATACACAAAAAAATAAAAAAGGACCAGCCCTAAGGCAAGGCTCAAGTATTCTTCTGAACAAAGAGAATCACACATACTGTACTGAGGTGCTATCATAAATAAGATTATTATTCCTCTATTTTGTACTGCCTGCTGTCATGTTGAAAGACAATAGGACAATGTGAAAAACTACAATTAATGGATGCCTACTGAGCAAGTAGGCATCCATTATACAAGTCAAATATTACAAAAAGTATAGAACATTATGTGAAACAATTTACTAAAGCACTAAATTAGCCAACTGGCGTACAATCTGAAATGTTCAAAGATCCATCATGAATAAATGAAAGAGAAATACCTTTTAAGTGCACTCCATCTTTAAGATGATGACCTAATTTTACACTTGGGAAAGTGGTAGGTGCAATTATTTAGTGGACATTTAGAGGGTGGAAGAACGTGGATCAAAAGGTATAAATAGATACCTTAGATCATTCTTGGTAATCTTATAATCATGTGGACATTTTGATGTATAAATATCTGTAGTGAAAACACACAGAGCAACATTTAAAAAAAATGTAATCTGGCTCCACTCGCTAAATGACATTTTGCAATACCCACTAATTGGATTGTGTGTTTCAATTAGTGGGTATCAGTACACAAGACACTACAAATAATGGCAAATATGTCCTAAACAAGCCAAGATGTTTTTAAAGTTGGGACCCATATGGCGCTGATTGGTCCAGCAGTGTAAGATTAGCTCCGGACACACGCCCCCTCGCAGACAGACAGTTATATCCACATTTAGACAAGATTTCAGCCCAAGTGACAACCCACGCTATCGAAGGAAAACAATTGTTTCCTGCGCCCTGCAGCCTACTCCACCACGGCTTGTCTGGCTGACCATGCGGCCGAAGGTCTGCAGCATAGCTGTTTCCTGTTATGCGAGCACGCTGCGTTTTCTAATTTAAATGACGTATTGACGACCATAATGATGACATCAGTCATCTCCAAATTTGGACAAGGGTTCAGCCTGATCAGAGCGCCATTGACTTCCATCCATTAACAAATTAAAGTTAAATATAAAAAGAAAAAATGAAAACACATGTGAAGTTGGCCTATACTGTCATGCGTGGACACACGCACACGCACGCACACACACACACACACACACATACACACACACATTGAGTATTTGACGTCGCTTCAAAATATACGCTTAACGCTTCACTGACAGAGATTGATTCCTCCGTCGATCCCCAAATCTTCGTATCTCATCCTCATGTCATTATAAGGGGGACGTAAGGAAACGAGTAAGGATGTAAAGAATAAGAATTGGAATGCAGACTTTGTGCTCTCCACCACAGGTACTGCAGTCCCCTCGCCTTACAGCTGCAGTGAGCGATTTATCACACCGGTGTTCACTCATCTCATCAGGGCCTGGTGGTTACAGTCCTCAGGGGAACTGTGCAGACGAGGCCAGTGGGCCATTCAGCAGAGTTGAGTCTGGAGTGTTTGTTACACAACTGAGCTCAATTGTTGCCATGCTGGCCATTATGAAAATATGCACCCTAAAATACATACAGTATTATGTAGCATAGAGACTATATCATTGTCATTATGACAGGGGAAACACACACACACACACACACACACACACACACACACACACACACACACACACACACACACACACACACACACACACACACACACACACACACACACACACACACAAACAGGTGCGCACACACACACACACACACACACACACACACACACACACACACACACACACACACACACACACACACACACACACACACACAAACAGGTGCGCACACTGCACACACATTACATATTTACATCAGATTACTTCAAGGTCTAAAAGAGTAAAACACCTGGTGCCACCCTTGCTCAATATGCTAAAGAAGCCAGTGACAATGGAAGACAGAAAGAGACAGACAGAAAGAGAGACAGACAGAAAGAGAGACAGACAGACAGACAGACAGACAGACAGACAGACAGACTGATTGACTGACTGACTGACTGACTGAGGCAGAGATAAGAGGGCTTCACATCTGCACTCTGAGTCTGCGTAGCCAAGTTGTGCCGCTTGCGGTGACAGAAGGAACAGAGAGGGAGCAAATAGAGAAAGTAAAAGGGCGAAGCGGTGCGTTTAGACGTTTAAGACATGGCAATACCAGGAATTTAGGTCATGGTCGGCGACGACTGCCTCAAAGAGTGCTGTGAACGCTTGATGTGTGGATGTCGTTACGCACCACTCTCTGTGGCGCTCCCCGGTGGGAACAGAGAGAGGAGGGGAGGGGGGGAGTTCTTTATTAGCTGGTCTCTCTTTGAGGGGTTATTCTGCTGGGGGTATTAGCAGAGGGAGGAAACAGCTGATGCACTCCTCCTGCTTTAAGATTAAGCTACTGCTGCTGCCCCCCCCCCCCCCCCCCCCCCCCCCACACACACACACACACACACACACACACACACACACACACACACAACCTCCTCTAACCCCCTTGCATTTAATTACTTTTTGCCAATACCACCTTACACGCATGTCACTAAGCATTTAAGACATACAGTGTGCATGCATTACACACACACACACACACCCCCCCACCCCCCCACCCCCCCCCCCCACACACACACACACACACACACACACACTATACATGCACGTGTACTCAATGCCACTTAAGGTTAGTTCTTTTCTACACTAATTAACTGACATGGCAGGCATGTAACACATACAAACACAGGCGTGCGTGACACATTAGAAAATGCCAGCTTGGAGGAAAAGAAAGATATAGACTGGGTTAGTAAAAAATATTATAATTTTACTCAACTAAATCCAATATAGTGAAAGAATCCTGGTTATCTCCAAAAATATCTGGTTATCCAACTACGATGACGATTAGAAATGTACGATGACGATGCCTCACTTACAATTCACCCATTTTCAACGTACTTTTCTACTAACACTTGAAACCCACAGGGGGTGCAAGCACAAGTGCACGGACACCGCTACACTCAGCTTTTAGAAATATTTTATGTTTGGGGTTTCCTCAGGTTAGACATGTTTCCCTGGCCATTTTTAGATTTTGAGTTAGGGCACGATCACACGTGCAAATAAAATAATTGCTTCCCATTCACTCCCAACCTGTGAGCGAATTACCAATTTGTGTCAAAGCAAATTTGTATCTTCTGCCATGCTTGGAGCTCATCGTTTGTGAACTTTGACCATGCCTCAATCAATAGCAAAGATTGTGTGTGTGTGTGTGTGTGTGTGTGTGTGTGTGTGTGTGTGTGTGTGTGTGTGTGTGTGTGTGTGTGTGTGTGTGTGTGTGTGTGTCTTCCACCATGGCAGCAATTGTTTTTGTGTTGAGACGTAACAGTCTACTCTGTGTAATTCAGGCATGTTGCAGTACGTTTTAACAGCGGGCGACTCTCGGGCGATCGCCGGGCGACATCGTCCAAAAAATAAAGAAAATCCATCTTTCATCACCCCCCGCCCACTTCGCCCTATCGCCAGTAGTTGCCGGCTCTCAAAGACATATAATGCACTTCCGGAAAATACTACCCTGATCGCCCGCTGTTAAAACGCACCATGTGTTTGTGTCAGTACTACATGTTTAGCATTTTCTGTTTTTAACAGGGAATGGTTATATTTGGGGTGCCCTATCCATTGTAATTGTCATAAAATTGTAATTTTATGTTAAACTAGGTTATAGTGTGAGTGCTACACCCTATACGTTTGGTTGTTAGTGTAGAAGTTTTTGTTTATTTTGTTAGAAAAGTTGTTTTGTTTAGTCAGTGAGCTTTTGATTTTGTTTTGCATTTTGATTTGGCACTCACCAATCCTTTGCCCTGTTTGTTTTTGTTCAGACACCTCAATTGTAAAAACAACACTGCATTCACTTCATCCCTCAGTTTCCATCCGTCCTTTCACTGGATATTATGTTATTGTCCCTTGTCCCCCTAGATAAGGGTGTCTTACAAAAAACACCATATCACAACATCCAACCAACCCCAGATTGTAAACACATTTTGAGGGGCCTATATATATATATATATATATATATATATATAATATATATATATATATCCTATATAGAGGGAACCTCCAGTGCTTTCACTTCTGCCCATAAGGAACCAAGAATGTGAAAAGTTACGCTGTATGTTGTGAAACGCTATTTCCCCCTGTAGCTTCCGCACGTTCTGCCGGCTGCAACCCTCGACTCACACAGCCCTGGGTAGGCCACCCAAGCCTGGCGAAGACCTGCGCTCTGAGAAGCTCCCTTTTTTATTCTGTTTCTGCGTTTTGTGATGTGCCTGGGTCGAGTATGTGACATACAAAAAATAATAAAAAAAATACAGTAGGCTACATTAATTCATATATTTGTGTTTGTTTAAAAATGTCCAAAAGCTACAAAAAAGTTTGAAATAGGCTGCTGAACATGTCTGGCAGTCTGTTCGTGGATTTAATATAAGGCCCAACTGAATTTATAATTGAATAATAATAGCCCTCGGCCTAGCTTACTTTATGCTTTTTCAGAGCTCCAGTCCAACAAAGCGAAACACATCTCAAAGTGGCCCTGTCTCTCCAATTCAAATATTCTCAATGACCATGGTAGCTGCTCCGTGGGGGGCTGCTTGGCTCTATCTTGCATGATGAAGATGATTCCCCTCCTCCAACCCCTCACCACCCCACCACCAGACAGACACACGTGTCACACACACACACACACACACACACACACACACACACACACACACACACACACACACACACACACACACACACACACACTAATGCACACGCTGCTTTTTTTAGGGGGGGGGGGGGGGGGGGGGGGGGGGCTGCACGCTAGCTGCCGCCACCACCAGTCGTGTGAAGTAACCAAGTACATTTACTCAAGTACTGTACATGAGAATTTTTTTTTAATTTTTTTTAGGTATTTCAATATTTTTACTTCTACTCCACTACATATCAGAGGCAAATATTATACTTTTTACTCCACTACAATTATTGGACAACTACACAACTTTAATTACTAGAAATTAGTAGTTAGTTAGATTTTAAATATTATCACAAAACATACATTAACCACTTCAGCCTATAGACTTCAGCTATTTGAAAATAGCCGATGTACAAGCTCACAACGTGTTGTGACTGTGATCTTGTAGATCGGCTATTTTCAAATGATTTTATACATTTTGAAAACATGAAATGGAGATTTCTGCATCATGAGTACTTCTACTTTTGGTACTTTAAGTATACATTTGTATGCCAATATTTTGTACTTTTACTCAAGTACATTCTGAATTCCGGACTTTTACTTGTAACAGAGTGTTTCTACATTGCAGTATTGATACTTTTACTCAAGTGAAAAATGTGAGTACTTTTTTTCACCACTGATCGACCCCTGTCCCCCCCATATCTCTCTCTCTCTCTCTCTCTCTCTCTCTCTCTCTCTCTCTCTCTCTCTCTCTCTCTCTCTCTCTCTCTTTCTGACTCATGCACTCTTTCTCTCTCACACACAAGCTTCTTTCTCTTGAACTTGAGCTGCTCTCTCTCTCGCTCCGCTCGGCATTCCTCTATAACCAGGGGGGATACACACACACACACACACACACACACACACACACACACACAGTCCCCATCAGCAGCACGCACACCTTCGGCCAGGCAGCATCAGCCGCTCCGTTCCGCCACCTCTCTCTCTCTCTCTCTCTCTCTCTCTCTCTCCGGAGCAGGACAATGCAAGGAGAAAGCCACCAAAAACCGAGATCATAGGGGGTAAAACGAGAGAAGAGGGGATTTAAGGAGGGAGTATAAAAAGGATCAGAAAAGAGTCTTTCGATACCCTATTGACGCACACGGGGAAGAGGAAGATCGAGGGATAGTTCCACTGTCATTCAATGTTTGGATTAAACTGCCTTCGGATGAATCAGCTCTCAAAGTGTCGCCACTGAAGGTAAGAACGCGAGTCTCCTCTGTGAGTTTCTAAAACAGCAAGTAGCCTTGGATCAAGACTATCGCAGATGTATCTTATCGATTTTTACATTTGCATGTAGATGTAGATCAGTGGTTTTCAACCTTTTTCATGACAAGGACCCCTAAATTGATATATATTTGGCCGCAGACCCCCATCTGAAAATGTTTTGTGCCAGGGACCCTCAGATGCAAAGATTTGAGTTAAAATGTTTTTAAAAAATTCATTCAAAGATACGCACACTTTTTCAAGATTTTTCAAAAATAGCAGATCTGCAAGCTCATAGCGCGGCACTCTATGAGCTTGCATATCTGCTATTTTTGAATAGTTGTTACAATGATTGTGACGCTATGTTAACTAATTTAGCTGGTAACCCCTTTAAGGACCACTGGTTGAGAACCATTGATGTAGATGATCATTCATACTAAAGTAAAAGTCAGACTCGATACATCCTATGAGAGTTTTCATCCAAGGCTAATAATAGGCTATCATACAATCGGTAGGCTAGTCACTACTCAGTCACGCTGAACAAACTGATCAAGTCAGAGGCTTGTAATTCCGCGCATCTCTTCCAGAACCTCGATCATTCCCATCCATGCAGTGATTGTAGGCTAAACTTGGAGAGAATAGGAACAAATTCATTTTAATTCTTGGGCATTTTAAAAGCAGCAGCAGGCTTCCTTCTGTTAATAACAGCTGTTAACTGTGATTACTTGGTCGGCTGATCGGCTGTGTTGCCCTTGACGTTTCGCTAGTTTTATCGACTTTGTGCTTTTATAGTCTCGGACCCCGAAGACTATAAACACGTCTGTGATGATGTCTCTTCTTTACGGATCAGGACAAGTGCGTTTTAAGCTTTCCTCCCCCCTCCTTTTTTAAGGATGTAATTGTGTTAATTTATGTAGATTTTGTTCGCATTGCCGGTGGACTGACGGCACCCTCCAGTCAGTGTGGGCCACTGACCCGTATCATAATATTATCATATGCCCAACAGTGTTGTTTCGCATTCATCTGCATATGAAAGGAAAGGGCCATTCAAGTATTTCAACTCGAGTGTCCAATGACTGATTAAAACCACAGCCTGTCAAGTGGCCTGGGCAACATGTCAAAGGAGCTCAGTGCTCTGCTACCCAAAAAACAACATGATTATTTTGCAATCTGCTTAATCATTTTTCTTCTTTTGGTTATGCGATGATGCAAATTGCTATTAGGCTACTTTAATCTGATGACACTCCACTCACACATATTATAGACTCGAGGACTGTATTCATAGAGTGAAACTGTAATAAATACGTGTCCAAGCATGAAGTACAAGTCTACTTTTTGACTGAGCCATTACAAAAATAATCTGACAGCTGAGTTGCAGGCATAGGGAAACCTAATTCCAATTATTATGTACAGACTCAGAGATTATCAGCATTGGTTGAGTGGGCTATGTGGAGATGGTTATTAGGAAACCATTTGAGAGGATATTACACAGGCTACAGAGGATCTGAGGATCACAGATGCAACCTTGCCCCCCTGTTCTACAGTAACAGATGCTCCCTCCGATGAGCCCAGAGAGGAGATACAAGGACACAAAACTGAAAACGTAGGCTACCCTCAGAGTTAACGCTGTGCTGCTGAGTGTGCTCCGTTTATATGGTTGAGTGTTGCATCTGGTAGACCCCAATGCAAGTTGTGCTGTTACACAGTGACAGTCTGGGGTGTTTATTTTATATTCATTATGGATTTGATCAATATTTGCAATACACAGCAAGATTATGGATATTATCAATATTTGCAAATAATGCACAGCAAGTTGGTATTACAAGTATTATCAATTTTGCATCTTGGTCAATTGGCTGAGGAACTCTAGTTTACGGACCTTAGGAGCTGCTACAGTATGCAGTGCTGTGCCGATAACACACTTCCCTGTGGCGTCATCAGATCAGTCACCAGTCAGTCTTTACGTCCATAATACATTTGATTGAAAGTCACCCCCACTGCCGTTACTTTTCGATTAGATAACGAAAAGAAAGCCCCGGCCGTTCCTCCAGCACATCTAATGTTTACTCCCCTCAGTGCATATACTGTAGTCCTGTTATCAGCATTCAACTGGAAACAGCTGTCTGGGAATAATCAAATTATGTTCCCATGGAGTAGACTTCCAGAGTGTGCGTGTGTCTGTGTGTCTGTGTGTGTGTGTGTGTGTGTGTGTGTGTGTGTGTGTGTGTGTGTGTGTGTGTGTGTGTGTGTGTGTGTGTGTGTGTGTGTGTGTGTGTGTGCACGCCCTGAATCAACATTCCGTATGCGTGACCGCCGACCACTCTGGTATCATAACCACATTAGAGGGCGATAAATGAACAGTCATGCAATGTAATCTAAAAAGATGATGACACTGATATCACCTCGGCCGCCAGATACCTGTCCTAGTCAATTCTTCAGCCAATCTGCAAACTGCATGAAGTGGCTTGTCAGGGTGTATTTTTAGAGTAAGTACCGGTAGGCAATGTTGTTAACAGCATCCACATGTAACATGAGGATGGAACGAGCATTACATTTTGGCCACTTGTGTATGTATGAACTTTTGTTTTGTTTGCGCTGTCTGTCATATTTAGGTAATACATATGGGACGGTATGGCATGGTAGGGCGGTGTGACATGGCTACTGTACAGTAAACACACTTTCCTGATAGGTTGGCTCTAGAATTTGACCCCGGAACATCGCTTGAGGCAAACATAAACCAATGGCAGTCCTCTTCCGAGCCTGCCGTCAGACATATTGCATCTGCTGAGTTATGACAGCCCACATGAAAAACTAATGCAGAGTCAACCTACTCTGTTTGCGCTCCCATGTAATTTTAATGACAAGACTCAGGGACTGAGTGCACGCTCAAAATGAATGAAGAAAAAGAGGAGAAGCGGTCACCCTTTCCTGGTCTTCCAGTTTGATCAGGCTATGGGGGAGCGCCGAGTACGAGGGGTGGTATTTGTGGACAGACACAGAGCATGCCTGCGTTATCGTAAGCAGCCATAGACCAGTCATTTGGATATACCACCTTTCACTGCGTTGTGCTGAAAGTGTCCATCAAGGGCCCCTGGGCTATAATGGAATCGATACTTGAGATTATTTGGAGTCTCTCTGGAATGTCTTTAGCTTGGGCTCTTCAATCTCTACCCCTCCACTCCATGGACTCATTCTGACATCGTTCCACTCTAAATGAAGTGCGGACCGCACGCGCGTGTGTGCGCGTGTGTGTGTACGCGAAGGCGAACGTGTTGTGCACATGGGGCTGTGAGTGAGAGTGTAATGCAATCATGTGTACATCATGTAACTGTGTTGGCCTACACCTGCTGTGTCTGGTGTGAACATACATGTGTGCAGCACGGGTGAATGTAGTATTATGCAATGCAAGTTCCATAGCCAATTTGTGCGTACATATGCACATCACTTGCACCTGCATGTGTTTCTGTTTGCGTTCGCTTATAAGATCTAAACAGCATATTGCCTTTGTGGCATGCGCTAGTTGAGGTGACTTATAATCTGCTGCTGGTTTTTGCCCCATTGCAACCTTGTCTATAGCCTCAAGGCCCCTCTCTGTCCCTCCGATGAAAACAATTGATCGTGGACTGGTGAACCAGCTTTGTCTTAGATGAGTGGGGGTCTTGTCTTAGATGACTGGGGGTCTCCACTCCAATAGCGAGCTGATGCTCCTGCCAGGACCCCTGCAGACATGCCTTCCCAAGACCAGGCTCCACTTCCCTGCTCCTATCACACAATCAACCCGCCAAGAGTGTCCTAAACATCTCAAATTAATCCATTTAGACCGGGAAATAGTCTCTGTCATTCTTAGATTTATTTGGCTATTCAAAAATAGCAGATCTACAAGCTCATAGCGCGGCACAGTATGAGCTTGTAGATCTGCTATTTGAAAAAATATATATATATTCAAAGATTTTTTTTAAATCTTTGAATATATATATATATATATATATATATATATATATATATATATATATATATATATATATATGTGTATATATATATATATATATATATATATGTGTATATATATATATATATATATATATATATATATATATATATATATGTGTATATATATATATATATATATATATATATATATATATATATATATATATATATATATATATGTGTATGTATATATATGTGTATGTATATATATATATATATACATTTTTTCTTTTTACTTATGTTGCTATACATAGCAGTGGTTCTCAAGCTTTTTTCATGTCAAGGACCCCCAAAATTATGTTTTTGGCCACGGACCCCCATTTGAAAATATTTTGTTCCAGGGACCCCCAGAAGCAAAGATTTGAGTTAAAAATGTATTATATATATTCAAAGATTTGCACACATTTTCACGACTTTTTTTTCAATTTCTTTTTTGAATAGCCAAATAAATCTAAAGTGACACAGATGCGTTCCCGGTCTAAAAGGGTTAAAGTCCTGCGGTGATGGATGATTCTCAGTCTCCAGGAGATATTGCGCCTGCATCCGCCCACCACCTGAACGATGCACATCCCCATCCTCCACTCCACTTTGCAATTATTTATATGGATTTGTCTCTATTCGTTTGTCAAGCTTTTTTGGAAGGTGATGTGTCTTCCTGCCCCTAAAAACACCTCCTGAGGAAAAACTCTGTATTTGTTGGCAACCCGCTGATGCTAAAGTTTAAACCCTCTTAGGGATTCTTAGATGACAAATATATTGTGGGGGTCCCCAGAGGATTGGCTTCATGTGCAACATTGTTTTCAGTAAACAAACCAACATACAGTATAAGTGTAAACAGGGTATCTGCACTTCTCTAAAGTTTTTTCTCCTTCACTGACTTCATTCTGGCTGCATGCACAAACTGCCAGTGATTTTTCAATTTTCTTACCTTTTGAAGTAGTCACAGTATGATCGATGAAAATTGGACGACTCGTCCAAAATACATAGTAAAACACAGGAGGTGAGATACAGACGATTTCCCAAAGACTTAAACAGGAAGTCAATGGAGCAGTAAATCTTGGGATCACGTGATCTCCTGGATCTGTGTGCATCAGGGGATGGAATCCCCTCATATGTCACTCATATGTTAGAGAAAAGCGCCATCTAGTGGAAATACAAAAAAACAAACAGTCGTCAACATCGTTCTTGGCAGGCTGAGCCTTTGGGAAAAAAGTCATAAAAGTCGTCCTTAGCAGTGAAAGAGTTCAAATCTGTGAGTCTGCAGTGACGTGCTCAAGCAGAGAGTGGGAGAACATGTTATGGCTGCCTGTTGCTGGGTTTGCACCCGTACTTTTGCGTTATATCTGTCAGAATCTCCAGGATATTCTAGCCACTAGGCCAGCCTGACGCCCTTAAAACATTACTAATGAACATGGCCAACAGAATGCTGAGTGTGATGTCTGTGCTCCTTTTAGAACTGCATGCTTGTGCCGACTCCAAACATAGACTTCTGGGTATATCTCTTTACTTTACAGTGATCTTAATATTTTAATGCATTAACCCAGTGGTTCCCAAACTGTTAAGCTCAAGATTCAAAAGAGAAATTTGAAGTCTCTCCCCAGGACACAAACTAACTAGTCTAAATATCCGATCTACAAGCTCACAACACATTGTGGATTTTTCTTCTGAAAATGTAGATTCTTTTTTTTTCAAACCTTTTGAATGAATTAAAAACACACTTTTTACTTGCATTGTAGCAAAAAAAAAGAAAAAATACATTTACTTTCGACCCTTAAACATGTGTCTGTAACTCCCTCACACTTAGTGCACCCACAAAGGAAAGGTTTAATAGAACAAACACATTTTTCATCAAGTACTGACACGGCATTTACGTACTTATGATACTTAAACATATGAATGCACAGAAAATGTTGCCACTTATATTTGCTCATATTTGAATCTGGGCTTTTTCAGTACTTGTTGCAGCCCATGTCTTTCGACTTCCAGGCAAGAGGCAAAAAAAAAAAGCTTTTCCATTCCCTTGCAATCCCACTCACATGTAGTCACTCACTGAGAAGTTTTTTTTTTTTTTGTTTTTGTTTTTATTGATTTATTTATCCATCTTTTGTTTTGCCCTCTGGTGAGATTGCAGGGATGACTGACAAAGCATAACAGTCAGTGTAAACTATTTGGACTGGTGGGCGTGGGAATTTTAAGGCCATTACACACTGGGTGCGTGCGAACAACGTGTGTCAAAACGGCCGTCCCCATTATTGTCAATGTACCTTCTAGTGCTGTCAGAACGAATATCGGGAGTCGATTGTAATTCGAATATGAACAAAATTAATATTCTTCGAATGTTGAAATTGCCATTCGAATGTTTATTTTTTTCCTCCATAAATGTATAGCATATGCATGAAGCACCTGGAAGAACACTCTACCTGCACATTTTCCTTGATTTGAGCACCACATTTTTGTGCTCAAATGCGGAAGACTTGAGCACCAAGCAGGCGCACTACGGTTTCAAATGGTAGATGCATGTAGCGTTTTAAACTTGAGTGGGTGTGTAGTGGTAGCGAGATCCATCCACCGCTCCGCAGCCTGTACGTTTCCTAACGAGAACGGGCATTCCATCCACCTTCCCAAGTGCTAATAGCCACAGGGCCACATTGTAGCGACCGAGCGAACAATGTTACATACAAACTTTCACTGTCGTCATAATTATGAAAGTTTCTTAAACTTAACTTTCAAGTGAAGTTTATGGGGGGAAAGGGAGATGTTTTGCCTGCTGCGCTAAACCGAAGTGGTTTGTCACAGTTTCAGCGTGAACATACACACACAGTCGCGCGGCCGAGCGCGCACAACTCAGAGGCATTTGGTGGCAACGACATACATATTAACTTAGTTTGCGCATTGAAATGAATAGGTGGGGGCGTGGCCGTCCGCTCTCTAGATATATTATAACTCTATGACTAGTACTTACCACACACCGGCGGTGTTGACGCCCCGCCCGACATTCCAATGCGCTACTGTTTTTCCACCGTGTGGTAAAAAAGAATGTGTGTGTATTCTCGATTGGTGTTCTACTGGCAACGCGCGACAGTGCGACACTTCCAGTTGGTGCTATACGGGCACCACTTCACACGTGTCAATACTGCGTCGTTGCGCTGCACAGGCGGTGTGAATTGGCCTCTACTCTTAGTCTTGTTTTCGTTTTGCCCCCCACCCCCAAGAAAGTTTAAATGAGGTCAGTTCAGTCTTTCCCCTTTGGAATAGGCAGGTGTACTTTTGTTTACTAACAAAAACTAAACTGTATACTGAAATTCTCTATTATATTTATTGAATTCTGCAGAGTGAAGGCTTAAAATAGCCCACGCCCTGAAACCCCAAAGCATTTGTGCCTTTGAATACATGTAGGCCACCCCATTGAGGAAATTCTTCACACATTCCTTGCCAACAGTGGACAGGGATGAGCCGTGGTCATCAATTCACAGGAGGCTTCGCTCAAGCAAAAGGAGAATGGTGAAGACAGCATTCAACTATTTATACACCCAGTACGGTTTGTTGTTCATGCCCTGAATAGCTTCTCTCCCTAAGACAACACTGGCCAGAAACATGGATAATGAGGAAGTTAACAATAAATTACTTTTTAGTTGGCACAGTTTTTAATCAGTGCCAGAAGATCTATCCGAAAAAAGGGGGAAAAACATTGAGGTGATCATTGTGTAGACTCTATAACCTTAAACACAACCTCACTGGCTCCCATTGGCAACTTGGGAAAGATTTCCTGTCACCCAGGTGAATGACTATTAGTTTACTGACCCCAGAGGTAGAGGAGAGAGTGTGTAATGATTTCTAGAGACGGTGCTGGGGGCCTTTTCATTTATTGGGCCCTGTGCCGGCAGGGCTTGGGCACTCCTGGAAGAAAGGTATGAGGTAGAAATAGATATGGAATATCCACCATTCTGGAGAATTGATTAAATGACTCCAAGGGTATTAACATAGCCCTTTTAAAATGATAATGGCCTTGGAAGATCAATACAATTATCTCCGCCAGGCCAAAGGCCGGAGATGGAGATTGTTTTCATCCATGTCTGTGTGTCTGTGTGTGAGGATAATATTGCAAACCTCTAAACCAGGGGTAACCAACAGGATGATCGCGATCTACAGGTCGATCGTCAAAACCGTCACAGTAGATCACAAAAAAACGAAACAAAAATGTCAAATAGGCCAACATCATTTAATCTAAGATTGCATCAAAGCCATACATTTTTTACAAGCAACCCTCTCTGGGCTCAACACAACAGATGTGTTTTGAGTGCAGATAGTCCATCATATAAAAGAGAGAATTCTCTATCTCCATACATTAGTGGTTTATGTACTTGAATTTTGAGTGGACTTTGTCTACAGATCAAAGAGAACATTCTTCACGGAGACTCCACTTGTACAATTTACAGAACATAGATGTATGTTTGAGTCTTGAGTGGACTTTGCCCCTCACATCAAATAAATAATTCACCATGTCCATGCACTTGATATTTTACACAGTCATATGTTTCATTAAGTCACTCAATAGTGTCTTCAGCTGAATGATGGTGTAACTCTAAACTGATATGTTTCTGTTATGTTTTCCCAAAGAGCTTGTGACCTTAGAAGACATATTTTCAAACTAATTTATAATGCCAGCCTGCCTCCACGACTCACAAAAGCACTTCAATGCCAGAGACCCATAGACAGAATGCTATATTGTTTTTCCAAGGATGGCTGGGGAAGAGGAGCGCTTGTCTTTGTTTACTCAACATCCTTAAATCACTTGACAACAAGCCAGGCATGCCAACAGCGAGGCCTTGAGGATCGTGAGGCTTGCCCGAGCGAGCCGTCAGGTGAGCCAGCAGAGCGTCTTAGGTCTTACTCATTTAATCTAAATGTCATTCTGAAACGGTTAGTACCAATCCTTGATTCAGATTGGCTGGTTTCCATTTATTACATACTAAAAGAGACTATAATCTACACCTTAGCTTTTAACACATTCACTGCCAGGTATTGATTAATCAATTCAGCTGCCACTGCCAGCAGTTTTACTTTATTTTGAGTCTTTACGACGATCCACAGATCTTTTTTTTCAACCCGGATGTAAACAAACAATGACGAGTCTCTCTTTCCACCGGAACAAAAACATTGTAACCGCGATCGTCCGTTCTGTTGTTATCCGCTGTTGAATATGGCTCGTAAAAAAAAAAAAGCAGTCTGGGAGAAGAAATCCGAGCTAGATGTGTTTTTTTTACATCTCATAACATTGGAGTGGACTTTCTTTTTTTTAGATGAAGTCATTTCCGGTTCTATCGTTCTCTCACAGTCAAGGGCTCAAGGCATCATTCATAGGTTGGCGAAGAGTGCCCTCTAGCATAGTCACTAAAACATGTTTTTTTTTAATGGACGCATAGATGCGTCCTTGGTAGGCAAGTGTTGGATTTGAAAGGATGCATATATTGGACACATTGCCTTGGCAGGCAATGTGTCTGTGCAAACCATCTGAGCTCGAAGGCTAAGTATCTAGGCTAGAAGTTCACAGAGGTAGTAGCTAAATATGGCTTTAAACAATTAGGAATTTCTATCTAATATCTTAGATACAATGAGATGGTGCTAACAGTTAAGTTTTGTTTCTCAATGTGTTTGTTTGGGAAAAGTTGACGTCTAACACAGCCTGGCTGAACTGGCTGAGTAAACAGGCACTCTGTCAGAGGACACTATCTGGTTGTAGTGAATTATTAAGAACCGTTTTAATTGGGACGTTTCTATGATTTTAATGCTGCCATATTTGTAACCGTTTTAGAAAAGCAATACGACACACAAAGGCTCAGTTTACCTCTATTTTGTAATGGCTGAGAGGGTCCGAGGCACTCCGCTAACGCGTTGTGCCTCACTACGACTCTCAGCCATTATAGAATACAAGGCAAACTGCAACCTCTGGTGGCTTATTGCTTTATAATGTCCTCAGCCACATAACCATCTGCATTATGATAAGAGATTTACAGTTATATTCAAATGTTTATTTGTAATGAGTGACACGCGGCGCCCAGTGTTAATCTAGTGGAATAAAAGTATACTTTTCTTTTAAATGTTGTGAAGTAAAAGTTTACTTAAGTATCGTAACAAAGTACTTAAAGCCTACTTTGTTACTTCACACCCCTGCTCACCAGTACTGCAACGGAGGTAGACAGAGAACACACTTCCACACTGTGGTCATACTGATATGCTGTCATTTTCACAGCATATAAATTACATTCAACCAAAAGATCCACCTGGCTTGGCATAGATATGTGCTCTGTGAAAGATTGAACTAGAAATAGGATTCATAGTAAAAAAAAAAAAATGCCTCATTTGAGTGGGGAATCTATTATGATTGTGTAAACTCTTCTAATTAACAATAAAATATGCAGAATTGGAAATCTCTTGTTGGATAGGATGAGATCGGATGAGATCACTTTTTATTTTTATTCTTTGGAATTTTATTTTCATACAGTGTGTTCTGACCATTCAGTCTTATTGTACAAGAGACAAATGGACAGTCATTTCATGACATGTTGTGAAATTATGGTAGTTGAGAATGTATGACTTATACCACTATTGAGACATTTTTATTCCAGTAGACTAATAGCAGCTATTTCGTACAATATTGCGGCTCATCAACATAGTTGCAAGAATGCAATAATGTTTCCATAACTTATTTAATTTGTCAGTGTCAGTCAGGTACAGCAGGTTATTAAGTATAGAATATGAAAGCAATAAAAAAAAGAATAATTCAACTGAGGACAAATTGAAGTTAAGGCTGTTGAAGTTTTGTTTAGTCTTTACTTTGTTAAACCTTTCAACGTAAAATGGGAGGTAACTGCTATACAAATAGCAGTAAAGACGCATTGGTTCTCAAAATGGGGGCCGTGGACCCCCATGGGTCCTTGAGGGCGTTCCAGGGGGTCCCCAGCTGAATTGATTAATAAAGCATTACCAGTTTAACCAGTTTAACCATATACATTTGAAAATAGCTGATCTACAACAAGCTCACAACATGCCGCAAGGTGTTGTGAGCTTGTAGATCTGCTATTTGAAAAAGATAATCTTTTGGACAAAACATTTGGAACATTTTAACAAAACACATGGGGGGGGGGGGGGTCACTGGCACAAAAAATGTTGACAAAATAGTTTCAGATGAATTAGAACCACTTTGTTCTCAAGTTTGAGAACCACTGGGTTATAGTGTATTATTATTATTTTTTTTTCATTTTCTTATTCATTAGTGTTTATTCAAATATCCATATACCGGTACAGTGCAGCACAAAACATTCTGGTTCAGTGCAGTCAATGATTGGGAAATAATTGGGTTGAGTTGATTGAAGAAATAATCAGCTCCATATCGTTACTGTCAGGCAGAAACTTTGTATCTCCATATTTAAACTTTACATTTTTTAATAATTTTTCTGTTGTGCTATTTCATTGTACTATCATGGTTAACTCTCTCAGTGCCAATGAAATAAAAAAAATATGTTCATACTGTGCCAGCAATCAAAAAATATTTTCTTTTCTTTTTTTTTAAACTTACATTTTTCGTTCTTGGCACTGAGGGCATTCAGAAAAAACTTGGGATATCTCGTTGTGTGGCACTGAGAGAGTTAAAATAACCCATATTTAATAATTGTATACTTTCAAGATCTATTAAAAACAGTGACCGGTTGTTAGCTTGCAGATCAGCAATTTCCCCTATTTTTGACAATGTGTGAAAATCTTTCAACATAGAAACGATGCAGCAAAACAATAGCGATGATCTAAAAAATAATTGCAATCAGGCGATTATATGCTATAATTGTGACAGGCCTACTGCACGGGTGACATGGGGAGACTTCTAGAATATGGCATGGCAAAGCAAAGCGAGAGGGATTGCCTCGTATGTCATGCTAGATTAAATCAACATCTGAGGGGAAATTCAGAGTCCACGGGTTGCTTAGGCACTGGGATTGAACCATTCCAAGCACCCCCCCCCCCCATTGTCTCAGAGTGTAACCCTCCCGATATCCTTATCACACTGTAGAGAAAATTACATCATAACTTAGGAGAGGAAGAGCACAGGCAGAACTCCCGAGCAAGCAGAAATGCAGAGCACTTGTCTTGTCCGATATGGAAGCATAAACCTGGTCCATTCACGGAACTCTATTGTGGTTAGCAAGGAATTATTAGCCAGTTCATTACTATACCACTCTATTGAACTAGGAAATGTATAAACTACGTTTAGCACCTATGCCTGGATGACATAGACTGACAGCAAACGTGTTGTTTTTATGTTGTTGTTTTCTGAAAATTGTTGTCAATATGGTTTTCTCTCTAATAATCTTTTAATACCTAGTTTTATCAGTGATGTTTGGAGATTGGTTACTGGGCGCTCAGGAGGAAGATGCAAGCCAACTGTAGGTAGGGTGTTCAAATCACACTTCAAAAATGGATATAACGGTTTTATGCCAAATTGGTTGTGTCAAATTGATACTGGGCACTGCACAGCATGATGGACAAGTCTGGCGACCCAATAAACATTAGCAAGTAGCCTAGTGACAGCCTACAGATGGTGCTGATTATACCTTTGAAATGTAAGGATACATATATTGAATATATACATATATATATATATATATATATATATATCATGGAATATATTATATTCCATAATCCTGCGCGCAGCATTATAGCCTACTCAATGCCGTGACTGTCGGTCCGTCAATCACAGAGCATTTAACACTTCCGTGACTAAGCAATCAATGGGACCGATTTTGAGAATTGAAAGTGGCTTAACTTCTCTCAGGAAGCTCTGAGAAAGTTCCCCTTTCATGACTTTTCCTAAATATATGTTTCAAACCATCTCCGTTTTTTTTTTTTTTTTTTAACTCATTATAAATATGAAATACATACCATGTATCCCATCCCAGCCGTTTTATTTCGGCTAAATTGATCGCTCTCCCCCTCTCTCCCCCTCCCTAGAGCACTTTACACCTCGAGACCCCCCACAGAGCGGCCCGTAGACAGCAGACTTGCTGCTGCGCAACTATTCTATGTTGCCATGTCTGCTTATTATAAGCGACTTTGGGCGTCTTTCTATTATTATTATTATATTATAATGATATATATAATTACATTATAATGGTAATACTTTTCTACTCCACTACAACTCAGAGGCAAATCTTGCACTTTTACTCCACTACAATTATTTGAAAACTTTAGTTAGGCTACTAGTTACTTTGCAGATATAAATATATTTTCATACTTGTTTAGATTAGAGCTTCATGCATGTCCTTTTGTAGATTTTTATTTGTAGATTTTTATTAGGTAAATATTTATATAGAAAGGTCTAACCAGGGACTGGGGTTGCAAATCTGCCTCGGATATAAACCCCATTTATAATGCAATGGTTTCATGCCTCACTGTTTTCTTAGGGCACAATGCATGCAGTAACATTTTCATAGACCTGACTGCTTATTTTTCTCGCAAAATTTGGCAACCCTTTCACTGCAGTGTACAGAGTGTTTGCTACTGGATCGCGCTGTTTTAAAATGCTGTGCCAACAGATGTGATCTACAAGCATATGGCTCGTCAGGCAGCGATTGTTTTATGTTTGTAGATCAGATATTTAGCGCAGGAATGAGCACATTTGTGGAACATATAGCGATGTGTTCACTTGTTACGCTGACAAGGAGATGAGAGGGACAGGAGAGGAGATGCTTTCTCATCAGCGTGAACAGCTGATAGAATGAGAGCTTTACGCTCAGACAATAATGTGAATATTATATAATATAATATTGGTTTGTCAAGAGATATCCATGTGTTTTGCACAATGGAGATCACGTAATCTAACCCTAACCCTAACCCTGGAGTCACGTAATTAGACAGTGGCTTCAGTGGTTCATATAGGCTCCATGTTTCACTGAAGAGTTTAATGTGTGACGCTACAGATCGCGCTGTTTTATACGCTTTTTTTTAAATAAAGATTTTACATACAGAATCTGCAGTTACCATTACAAGTTAGCCTAATTTTATAATGTTTGTGTCTGCCTACAACAACAACATTATGTGGGCTCACTGACTGCGCAGAGTGCAATTGAGATGTTAATGGCTATTTAGAAGACAATGGAACCCCCCACTGTGTGGGTGAGAAGGTGTCAGCTAGTCTGGAGCACAGAGGTGAGACAGTAACGAATAGGAGAGCTTGATTTCTTGTTCAAAATGACCGTTTTGCAGGCTGTGTGTTGGATAATGTAACCTCAGTCATGCCAGTGTTAAAGGCATGTAACATCAAGTCACCAGGCTTTCCAGACCATGCTGTTGAAGTTACTTTCACTTTCATTGACAGAATGCAACAGCGTTGCAAAAGCTGTTGCAGGCTACAGAAAAAGCTAGCCTATTAACATCCCTTTATTTTTGCCAGTTTCAAAGGAAAATCACCCCCCGTTTCTCTGTTCATGTTGTTGAAAAGACAGCTCAACTTTAGCACGGACGGGTGGTGTGTGGAAACACTTCTCCCATACAGACAGCTCATACCTCCTCAACCTGCTGCATGTTTGCCTCTTGTTCCAAATAAATTACTGGGCACCATCTGAAAAGTCCTTATGGAGCAAGCAGCTTCCAACAACAACTCAAAAAGATGTTGTGATCATGTGTAAAAATCATCCACCCACACTGCTGGATTAATACATGTGCAGACGTCTTGTCGTCTCCAGCTGTAGCCTATTAAAGATCATTAAGACTCGTCTGAAAGTTTAACAAGTACACAGAGCAACAGAGAGTAAGTGTAACATTTTTCTGTATAAATTCCTTTACAGAGATTGAAACGATCGTAGGCCTAGCACCACCAGGAGGCCGTTTTTTTTCCGAAATGCATTTTCTGATATTACTCCTACAGATTTTGTTCAAACCTCATGCAAACCGGGCACTGTTGGGCACACAATGCCACAAATCCTGGATACAGTGTCCGATTGCCATGCAACTTTACACGCACATTCCCACAAGGCCAAGGAAGAAATTCCACCATACATTTTTCACATCTGATGTGATGGCGCTATCACAGGCCGATACACGTTATGCAACTCCCATATAGGCCACACCCATTTCCACCTGACAAGGTTTTCCACCATTTTGCGTTTTTCTTTGCAAAACACATTTTTTGCTACCACTCCTATGGATTTTGTCCAAACCTCACCCAGTTTGGTACACATCCCTGTAGTCATGTCACATGATCAAGATGTATCTGCCAGATTTCTCGTATTCCATTCCGATTGGCCACAATTGGCTTCCAAGGTTTGCGTGGGTGGCCTGTTTTGCACAACATGCCGCAAATCATGAGTGCAGCACCCAATTGCTGTGAAACCTTGCACGCACCTCCACCCCATATTAACCTCACATTGGCCTCATGGTGGTGCTACAATGGCCCACTTCAGTCTTGGCAATTAACTCTTGAACCGTAGGTCCGACAATTAAAAGCAAAATTCTCCTGGATTCCTTGGATCATCACTCTTTACACAGACCTCGGCCATTTGTACCAGATTACATTTTCTACCATTTTGTGTTTTATGATGGGAAGCCTGTGGAGCTACTTCAGGCAGACAACTCAAAGGAGCACAATTCCTGATCAGGGGCCGGCTATTTATCCCATTTAGACCGGGAACCTCTTTTCATTGTTATACCTTTCAATCTGGGAACCCCTCTTTGTAACATTAGCTGTAACATTTTGTGCTCCCACCACCACCCCAGCATCCACCTGTGTGGGCTCTGTTTCTATGATTCCCTTGTGGGGGTCTATTTCATTCCATTCCCTGTAAAATCTAGTTGGCAAATAATTTATTATAATTCATGCTTACAGGGAATGAATGAAATGAGACAGAGCCGTAACGCCAAATATGCTTAAATATTTATGCTATATATATTTATGCTCAATAAATATATTTATTCAACCTAAGAGTTGTCTGACTGAACTTCGATTCACAGTTTTTGAAACTACTCCAATTTTCCACAAAACTCAAAATTTTTTGTAGGGAACATTAAGCCTAAATTTAAAATATATATATATATTGCATTTTTTCCCCTCTATCAGCCACTATATAATGATGCTGGGGTGTTTTCCTGCATTGAAACACAGTCCTCCTTCTGAAATCCGTATTTTCCCTAATGTTTATGTGTTCTATGTTTATGTCCGGTACGTAAATTAACGCACGCATGTGCGCGTCCGTGCGCGTCCGTGTCCGTATGAACGCTTACTTTCGGTTTTAAAACGCTCTCAAACTTCGTTTTTGAGGCACAGAATTTACTTTTAAGATAGCGTGTGGATAGAATTTAGTTGTTTAACTTCATATATGTGGTCAATTTATCATGAAAGAGCCTATTTAAAAATAAAAATTCAGAGAACCAGCAGGGCGGGAATTTCCGCATATTGTATCCCAATAAAGCAACCTGTTTTCGGGCACCATCCCTTCAAAAGAACCTCTCTATGGAAGTCCCTCCAGCGTCACCCCCTGGTGGTCGGGGAAAAGTACTGCTGGTGTTTATTTACCTCTGAACTCGCCGTGTATCCCTTTAAAGTTGTACAGTATACTGCACATCTGCTTTTTCAGATCCCATCCCATATGGCTATGACTGCCTTTCAAAGTTTGCTGAAACTGAAAACATTCTGCTGTAACTTCTGAAATCATTACCCAAACGCTTGTCATCACTAATTAAACATAACTATACAAAGTAGTGCCTTTGTCCGCAAATCTAACTCATCAGCTGCTGTCATTTTCGTAATTACACCGTCACAAGTTCAGCGTAATTGAACAAAATCGTTGGGGCAAAACAATCAAGACTGAATTGTGGTCCCGTACGAGGCCGGGAGGACAAAAAAACAGTTTACCACGGCATTCATTCACGCTTATCTTTGCCAAAAGCCTCACAAGGAAAATGTCATTGAGGCGATACAGGTAGGAGGGGCAGAGTGGGGCATTGTCATCCATTTACTTTGCTATTCAGAAGAGTGCCGATTTAACATAAAATTACCCATTCACCTCCTCCGGCCCCTAAATCACTGTGACTGCTAAGGACATCTCTTTTTTGTTGTACAGTGCGCCGACTAAACAGCTTACCATTTCAAATGGGGTTGGCCCTCACGCCTCTATATAAACCATGAACCTGGCGAGTGATAAAGCATTGCACTTCTCCTATTAAATAGAATAAGAAATCATCTTGACAGACCCTACGTCTTGGGCCGTGCCGGGTCTTCTTACGAGCGCAGACTTCCTCAAGGTCGGAGTGGCCGTACTTTACGCAGTTTGCAGACCCCTTGATGAATAGTGGTGTTGGGGCACAGACGAGATAGAGATGGTGAAGGAGAAATGGGAGGGGAGGGGCAGGAGTGTGAAGGCAGGATTCAGGGAGGGTTAATGTGTTGTGTTTAGCTGTAAACACAGGCCAGAGAGAGAGACAGAGAGACCGAGAGAGAGAGAGAGACAGAGAGAGAGGGGCACACACAAGGCACAAGCTGTGAAAGAGATTAAAGAGGTGATGAGGGCTGGGCAACCTTTTTAATTATTCATCACACAGGGCACACATGGGGTGACATAAAACACTGGCTAATCCCCTGCAAGGAATCAAAATGTAACACAGCTGCCATTCTCTGCCATTACACAGTCTGAACGGAAACACACAATGCAGGATGTCCCACAGTGTGAGAGTGGCTCCAGTTTTAAGGGAATTTACAGAGCAACCCAGCTTTTTGGGAGGAGGTTGAGGGCTGTAGGGGTATGCATATTGTTTTAGTGCATGCTGGTATTGTGATGTTTGGTGACCCTTTTTTCCTTATAATAATAATACATAGTATAGTGCACTCCTTGGGGCATAGATCTCTGCCAGGCCGGGCTGGCTACCCAGGGCGCTCAAAATGTTTAAGTCAATCATAGCCAATCGGAATTTTATATGGAAAATGTAACTGATATATCTTGACCACATGACTCCAGAAATCATGTGTACTGACTTGAGTTTCGGATCAAATCTGTACAAGTAATAGCGAAAATGAATAATATAAATTTAGATTTAATTGGTAGGCAATTTATTTGGGATATTGTGTGTGTGTGTGTGTGTGTGTGTGTGTGTGTGTGTGTGTTTGTTTGTGTGTGTGTGTGTGTGTGTGTGTGTGTACGACACTGACACGCTGGCTCCATGCATGCAGGCTGCACAGCAGCTCAATAAAAAAAAGTCAACAGTGAAAAGTTAATCTAAGAAAACATTGTTCACTCTGTCGCGTCGCTACAATGGAACGGGGGTTCAGCCCTCGGCCAACGAGGTATGTGCGTCTTTTACTTGGAAAAGCTCAAACAAAATGGGAGCCGTTAGGGAACACTTACTGTAGAAGCTTTGTAAGCGTAACATTTTTAAATCCTTTTTAGAGAGATTAAAACCACCAAATTATTGCAAAGACGTACGTTTTGTTTTTCGCCTTGAAAATAATGGAAGGCCAACAATATTATCATACTGAATGGGAAAACCTTATTTTTCCTGTACAGGGCCTCAGTGTTGTCCGTCCAGTGTCCAGTGTGTCATTGATGTGTACTCCCAAGAACTTGTAGGTATCAACCAACTCCACCTCCTGCCCAACACATATTCATGAAGGTGGGCTTTTATTGTGCCTATTGTGTGTTGTGGAGGAACACTATATGGTCCTGATGACAGGGATGTCACAGTGTTTCCCAAACCCCTTCAGGTTCTTGTTGTGTGCGTCTATGTCTGCCCGTATGCTGTGTATTCCACGGAACTGTCAACCATAAAGCGGAAGGAAATCCTATAGTTACGATCTGCCCTGTCAGCTTTCCCTTAAAAAGTAAAAAGGGGTCGGTTGAACTCTCTGCATGGTGGAAAAAGGCATATAACCCAGTTCCGGCTATATGCTTTGCTTGCTGTCAAGACCCTTTCCAATCCAACCAGCTCTAGTGCTGGCCACACCCGGACGTAGGGCTTCTGGAGAGATAAATCAATTGGGTCATGTTCGGGGGTAAAAGGAATTTGAAATAGTTTGTTTACTATACAACATTGTGCAGACAGTGGGTGAAAGATGGAAACTCGAGGCTATAACAGGAAAGAAAGAAGTAGAGAAAGTCGTACTATTTTCACGGCACACTTAGGATGAATGCTTGTGTTTTTGTATGTGCCTATTTGATGGTGCCCACGGACCAGAGTAGTAATTACTGAGCATCTGGATCCACACATCCTAAGTCTGTATAATTACATGTTGCATACGTGTGCTCATGCATCTGTCAATGTGCATATTTATACGTATATGTGTGACTGTGCATGCTGCGTGCATTTACATGCATGTGTCACAGTACATGCACTGTGGGCCTGTGTTCTATGTACACCGACATAAGCATACACACAGTGGCGCATATCCGCAGCTATCCAGATTAGTTTGCTGAGCAGATAGTTCCTTTTGTCTCTCACTCACTGGAAACCATAGTGATGGATCATACACCTTGGTGCTTCTCGGTGCAGAGATAATAGTTTCCTTCCTGCCAAAAAAACATCTCTGAAGAAAAGTGATGTCTCCCACTGGGTTCAGTACAACTCCACTGAAGGCTAATGTGTTCTGTTTCAAGATGTGTTCATGTTCAGCTGTTCCAATAGACAAACCTCTTTTGGGTTTTTTTTCGTCGGCATAATGCTCTGCTGTTATTCGCCAAGGTCTCTGTTCTCCTGCCGGGAACACTCTTCTCGGCAGTGAGACACTTTTCACTGACACAAGACACAATTATCACGTACACCTTTTTAGTATTTTTTTTTTCTTCCGGTAATGAACAGTCTGACAGTAATGTATGAGAGCTGTGACTGACATTTAAATGAACAACCATTAAAGAAGAGGAAGACATTAGAAAATGAAAAGAGAATGGTAATAGTATGAGAGAGCACAGGAAACCCATGTAACTGGGGTAAGTGACTCATTGAAGAAATGTGCGGATGGTTCTTTATAAGAGCATGAATTACATAATTAATAAGAGCTCGGGGGAAATCAGAATGGGGAGGGTTTGGAAGCTGTAATGTTTTGTCTTTTTTCCTAGTTCTAAATCAGCGCTGAGATTAATTTCTTCGTTGGGTTTTTATGGGGGTTCTGTATGGGTGCCTTGCCTTCAACCGCAGATTTCTCTCCCTTTGCCTTGATTGATTCCTTGTTTTGTTTTTCAATCTCCTTCAGGAGATCGTGTTTTCATCTGTGTCTGTCTGTCTGAATTAATCTCCCAATTAAGACTAGACGATATTTCTTGTGCCCGGTGCCAGCTGGCCAAGGTCAATAGTTATAATACTATATACAGTATATACAATATATAAAACTAAAGAGGACTCCTGCACATCCAAAAAACCCCGTAGGAGGTGCAAGTCTAGGCAGCAGGCATATAAACTGTAAAAAAGGGATGAGGAAGGGACCGTACACTCCAGAGAATAGAGATGGACAACTTCTGTATTAAGTGATTTATTAGCACGACACGTTTCGCTTTGAGCTTTGTCAGGTGCACCTGACAAAGCTCACTGTGTGTGTGTGTGTGTGTGTGTGTGTGTGCGTGTGCGTGTGTGTGCGCGCGTGCGTGCCCATATGTATATATATATATATATATATATATATAGACCCACACACAAGAAAGCAAAATTGTGACGACCATGGCTGTCACCATGACTGTCACCATGAGCGACTTCAGTACAGAAGGAACTCAGTCAGCGTGTCAAACTTAATTAATAATTTATTATATTATGTATGGTTCCAAACTATAAGAATTCATTTGAACCTTCCATGGTTCAGATACACTGGAACAGCTTTTCAAGGTTTACACAGAGCTAACCAGAAGCCAAATAATATAGAGGACGAAGAACAGCAGCCGGGAATGAGAAGAAGCTGGTGTACACAGTTATTCATAAGCCATTGCCAGCATTGGACTCCATCTATTCAATATTTCAATAAGGCATGCAAAGCATCAAATACAAATGGAATGAGAGAGGGTGGGAAGTAAAGTAAAAAGTGAAACCCTTTGGGACTTTCACGTCTACTATTGTTGGCAGACATCCTCATAAAGATTATACTAAGTTCAGAATAAACTCAGACACTGCCTTTCTCTCTTTCCACGTCTCTCTCTCTCTCGCTCATCATGAAAAAAGGAATAAAAGTAATTTTTGCATAATTATAGAACTGCTGCTCACTGGAAATGTTATCTTTTTCGGACAATTCTCTGGAAACTCTAGAGATGTTCGTTCGTGAAAATCCCTGCAAATCAACAGTCTCTGTAATACTCGTCTGGCATAGACAATCATGCCACATTCAAAGTAGCTTAAATCACCTTTCTTCCCCATTCTGATACTTGGTTTCAACATCACCAGATCGTTGTGAATTTGTCCACATGTCTAAATGCATTGAGTTGCTGCCACTATGCTATGCAATTATGCACCGATGACCTACAGAGCAAATATAGAAAAGACTAATTCTTACTCCAGGATATTGCTTTCTCATTATTATGCGTCCCTCCGGCCTCATACGTGATAACTTTTTGATTAAGGCAGTTATGTCACTTGAGAGCCTGAAATAGCCCACCTTTTAATATCACCTGGCTGAGTGATTTCACCAGCAAGTCAATTAACGTTGAACTGCGATGCTTGATTATAATGCTGATGATCACAACCCGGAGTGACAAAGTGGCCGACTGTGTCCTTCAAAGTTATTTATTCCACTATTTATCTAAATAGTGTCTGACTAGTCAGATATTTTTCGTTTGTTGAATTCCAATTTAGTCTGTCACTGTATGAAAGAGTCATTACATCTGCCTGCCTTTCAAAACTGCAAATTGAGTGTTGCAGTGCTTGTCTGCGCCAAACGCAGTGCGGGCTAGCTCAATGCAAGGACTTTCCATTGAAGTAAGGAGATTGTCATACTTTTGACAATGCCTCAATTATACACGCTGGGAATAGGAGCTGGTGTCAAAGTGTTTGAAATGCACTTCAAGTGTTTAAGTGGCTTTCGGAATGCCTCCAAGGGTCCTGGCTACTCCATTTTAATGGCTGAAGCCTGTACCGAATATTCATTAAATTACTTCTGTATTGAGACCGGGGCCCGAGAGGCTGAAGAGAGAGAACATCAGGGGGTTGGGTTGTTACTCTGCATGTGTGTGAAACGCATGAGGAGCAGGCTGAAAACCGGCGCGAAGCTCTCAAAGGGACTGGCCACCCGACAAATGACAACCCTGCGTAGCTCGTTCTTTACTGATATTGAATTAATATTGAATTTCAGGGGCCAAGCAACATACTTTTCAATGAGTCACTAAGAGTCGGGGCAGAGAGTGGGTGGGTGGGTGGGGGGGGAGCAAGAGAGAGACAGAGAGATAGCTTTGAATGTGCTAAATAGAAAAATAATGTCCTCTTCAATGGAACGTGTGTCATGGCTCGGCCTAATGCTCCCTGTCAGTTTTGCCTCTCATATCATTTTTTCCCTGCTAATCTGAGCTAGGATTACAGCACGGCTGTGGAAGTGGCACCTAAATAGGATCTTGATCTGTTCTGAAAGTGGTCTCTCAATGTCAGTTTCAGTTTCAGTTTATTCTTTATTTATAGTGCAACATCACCCCAAAGGGTCTCTGTGCACTTCACAACAGGTCATTCAAAAAATACATAGTAGCCAAATGTATCTCATGGTCCCTCTCTCCTCGGCGTACTGAAGGTATCATCACAGGTGAGAGCAGGATTCTCTCTTTGTAGCCTCTTACCACAGAGTAAATAACGCCCAGAGTGCACTGCTGCAAACATCAATAGATTCCTATGTGGCGCACTAGAGCGAGGGAGAAGAGACTTTGTGAGGCAATATCATTTACATCACATAGTGCGGCCAGGGGCCTGCCCAGGGCAAAAAAAATAAATAAAGAATACCAAAACACATTATCTAGTGCTTGCATTCTTTTGATCTGCATTCATTAATTAGATAAGTGTAGCATTACATTTCCTTTGTGTGTGTGTTTGTGCATGTGCGCATGCATGTGCGTGTGTGTGCGTGCACACGTGTGTGTGTGAGTGTCTGTGAGTTCATGCGTGCGCGTGCAATGGGCATTATGGCCCATTAGCTTGTGATGATTGTATGGGACCTCTGGGTTTCCAACGGCGACAAAGCCAATGAGCTGCTCTGTTTGTCAATCTTCTAACATTAACACTCACTGCCCTGATATCCTCTCTCTCTCTTACTACCCCCCCCCCCCCCCCCCCCCGTATCTCTCTTTATCTCTCCCTCCCTCTTTCTCTCTCGCTCTCTCACGCACAGCAGCTCGCATGTTCTTAGATCGACAGGGGCTTCATGGCAAGTGCGTACACACACTGGGAACACAGAGGCCGCCATTAACATAAACAATGTGATGATGATCACAGCCATAAATCAGCCGGCAGTCCCAAACCTCAGTGTTTTGTTTAAGGGCCGCATGTGCCCTGATAATGAAGCTCCACAAAATGCGACCCTGTGCGATTAACAACCCAGAGCGCAACAGAGAAGAATATACAGTATACTATCTGTGTGTGTGTGTGTGTGTGTGTGTGTGTGTGTGTGTGTGTGTGTGTGTGTGTGTGTGTGTGTGTGTGTGTGTGTGTGTGTGTGTGTGTGTGTGTGTGTGTGTGTGTGTGTGTGTGTGTGTGTGTGTGTGTGTGTGTGTGTGTGTGTGTGTACATTTTAGTACTTTAAGTACATTTTGATGCCAATACTTTTGAACTTCTACTCAAGTAAATTTAGAATTCTGGACTTTTACTTGTAACAGAGTATTTCTATATATTGCAGTATAGGTACTTTTACTTAAGTAAAGAATTTGAGTACTTTTTCCACCACTGTTTATAACACAGTTGTGCAGAAAATGAAGAGGAAATGGGTACAGTACTGTACATGTGGGGAAAACCAAAGAAGGGCGAGAGATGTCCAGGAGCCTGAGTCAAGCTTAGCTTGACCATAAGCCAAGGGGAAGACAGCCTATCTACAAGCTCACAGTGTGTTGCATCACAACGTGTTGTCAGCTAGATAGATGGATAGCTGGATCGATTGATTGATTGATTGATTGATCGACCAATTGATCAGATGAGAGCCAGGCCTGTAGGTAAGTAAATAGATTAATACTGAGGTGGCCTATGGAGTTTCTATACTGTAACACGAAACCAGGAAATCTGTGACTCTTTTCAGTATACCGGCTTCATCGGAATTGCAGATGAGATGCATAATAAGGGCAAGATAAGGCGAGAGGAAACAAACTTAAGTGGCAGGCAACATCAATCTTTCGCAAATGATCACAGAGCATACCGTTATATTTTGTTTAATCTTATTTTTGTGCATACACGCTGTTAGGAGTAAAAATGAAATGCCATAACACAGGGTAATGTCCCCCGTATAGTGCAGCGCCAGAATAAATTAGCAGCCTCATACGAGAGCAACATACAATATAGAGGTAAATTTATAGGGGTGAGAAGTAACAGATTATGTGAAGACAGTATGTAGGCTAATTATATTACAAAATAAATGTAACCACAATTACGAAGAAAAAATTGATAATGAAATTGCAGTTACTAATCAAAATATTGCTTACAGTCAAATAAAATAAATACTTAAAAAGTTCCATGCTCTAGTTCTGGTCTATCGCATTTTTGCATCTGGCTGGAGAAGGCCATGACAGCATGTGGACTCCAAGGCAAGTAGTGGAAATCTAAAACTTTGAGTAAATGATCCTTGAAAATAAACATTGTAGCGGTGTTATACTGACATTGCCTGTTGCTGTATATAGAAAGAGAACGTGACGTCACACCATTGAAAGTAATAGCTGAAAACCTCAGAAGATGGCGCCACTGAAAACCTCAGAAGATGGAGCCACCTGTCCATTGAACTCAATGGATGGGGGCGGGGCGGTCACTAGTTCTAAAGAATTATAATGCTGTGGAAAAATCTTTAATCTGATCTACTGTAGCAAATAGGCGATTTACAAGCTCACAACGCGTCGCGATGCGAGAAGTTTTTTTTGTTCTGAAAATGTTACATCTTTTAATTTTGAAATAAGGTAATACATTTTTTGGGGGGGAAATAAGAAAGAGGTGTATTTTCTAACGACTCATACAAATTTGTCCGCGACCCACAAACAGGTCCCTACCCATAGCTTGGGAAAAGAACATCGACCATATTCACACAGTGGCCATTTTGTTCTTACTTAAACCTCACCATGAGTACAGCATGCAAGTAGTCAGGCAACATGACTATGAGAGTGATTTCTGACTGTTATTATTAAAGCAAATTAAATTAAGCTTTGGCTCCTCCTATTAAAACTAATTAAAGTGTTCAATGGGGTATGACACTAACATTTCACTGTACAATGCCCTTATTGGAGTGAATTAACTTGTGTATTAACCTTTGGAAAATAAAGCATTTAAAAGTCATACTGTGTAACTTTTTCAATTAAAACAAGTTATTTTTTATATAATCTTTCACTAGTTAATTTTATTTTGCAATAACCATTCCACTTGTGTTTTTGACAACTTCTCTAAACACACAAAAAATTAGATTAGGGTTACGGTTAGACTCGGACCAATGATACTTCGGAATATTATAATGGAAAATGGAACCGACACTCACGGCAAAATGACGCAGGTACTCGGAGTAAGAGCTTTTGTACAGGAAATGTATTAATTCATTAATTAAATGTATTTATTTATTCATTTTAAAGTGAATACATACTGTTCCTGATGACATTGTTGCTTTCCAAAATACTCTGATAGATAGATAGACCGTGCTTCATTTGTTTTGACCACAGTGCGTGTACAACATTTAACGTGAATCTAATTGTCTGTCTAATTGTGTGGAGTGCGTGAACATTGAATGCCTGTCTGACTCGTCAACCGAGTGAGGCATAAGCCCATAGGTGATTTTGTTTTATTTTCCCATTGACATTCTGATTGTCTAAACCAGTGATACTATTGACTTACACTGTCAAGAGTCATTTGTTTTAACTGTCAAATCTGCTCCTTCAGGATATGTACTGCAATCGATCACAAATCCATATCATGTCCGATATGGTTTCAGCTTGGCATCCCTATTATTTTTAATTAAAGTACAAACAAGGGAAAATAGCAGACCTACAGTTGTAGTTGTGCCATTTTCACTGTTTCTATTTTGAATTTATTGTTCTGCAAAGTAAATATTGCTTAAGTAGTCAAAAATCAAACACACATGAACTTAAAGGTAGGGTAAGGGATTTGCGTTGGTTAAAATAATTGTTAAATAGCTCTATATTGTGATAGTACTCATTGCTATAGAATGTTTGTTCAGTATTAGGAGTCTCCTTGTCTCTCCACCTCTTTATTAAACAGAACATGCATTTTCGTTTCAGTTTCAGTTTCATTTCCAATTTTATCCAACCAGGACAGAGAACTCAATCAGTATACAGATTAAACAAGTGAAATTGGAAGTGATGACACTAAGAAATGAGCAGACAAAATTGGAACTGGAACACTATACAAATTAAGCTTAAAATGGGTACTTTCTCCTGATTGGCTGAGATTTTGACACCTACCGAAAAATGTATTTTCTGTTTATTAAAGAGCTGGAGAGACAGGGAGACTCCTGTTACTGAACAAACACTCTATAGCAATGATTACTATCAGAATATAGTATTTAACCTTTTAACAAAATACTTTTTGTTTTAACCAAAAAATATCACTTACCCTACCTTTAACGTCTCATGTTGTATGTGGTGGAAGCAGTTCTGACTGTTTCTGTCCCCACCACTGAAATAATGTCCTGTGGACATTTTCTTTGGAGAAGAAGACCCTTAACCCCTAGCTGTTCACTCATTTGAACCACTTTCAACCACGGTCTGCTATTTTGCACATTCCGAAAATGTTGGATCACCCTCATCTAAATTCCAACACTGTCAAATGTAAGTGTCGTTTAGGCCTGACAGCATTTAATTGAATCTGAATCCAGCATCAAATGTACTTATTGGGGTATAGATTCTTAAGCAAGCTAAACTCCTTCAGCAGCACTCATCAGTTAGCCAAGGTCAACGACATACAAAGTTGCCCTCGCTGCACAGCGCTGTGTTTGACTTGGCTGAGGAGTAACTGGCTTAACTCACAATGACAGGTTGCAGGGGGATCCACTCGACCTCAAGTTGTCAAAAATGCCATTCTCCTCCTTTTTACTTGACGCTGCATGGCTCCATGTTTAAACATGATGGGGCTTTTCTCAATTCCTGGTCCTGGCAACAACACCCACCCTTCCTGAAGAGGGCCTTGCCAGTTGCCACACATATTGCATTTCATCATTCACTGGTATTAGTGAACTGTGCTCACAAGTTAAAGGCAATATAAACCACCCTATAGCATGATGATTCTGGGCATGTCACGACAGGTGGAAAAACTAAATAGGCAAACATTCTGTGAAAATAGTCAAACATTTGGCGGAAATAGCAGATCTACAAGCACACAGAGTGGCTATTTTCTCTTTTTGACGTGTAACAAAGTATATACGGTTTATAGTCTGCACATCCGTGTAGTAACCTATTTCAGATTTCAGGTGCTCGTATTATGACATTATGTGTGATGTAAATGTTCAAGGCATAATGAATCCAAGGATTTTATAAACTTGAGACCAGTGGTGTAAAGTAACTAAGTACATTTACTCAAGTACTGTGCTTAAGTACACCTTTGAGGAAGTTTTACTTTACTGGAGTATTTCTGATTTTCAATACTTTTACTTCTACTCCACTACATCTCAGAGGCGAATATGGTACTTTTACTCCACTACAATTATTTGACAGCTTTAGTTACTTTGCAGATTTAGATTATTATCACAAAACATACATAAACCACTTCAGCCCTATATACATTTCGGCCATTTGAAAATAGCCGATCTACAAGCTCACAATGTGTTGCGATGCGACACATTGTGAGCTTGTAGATACATTTTGAACTGCACAATGAGTACTTTTACTTTTAGTACTTTAAGTATATTTTGATGCCAATACTTTTGTATTTTTGCTCAAGTACATTTTTATTACCGGACTTTTACTTGTAACAAGAGTATTTCTACACTGCAGTATTGCTACTTTTACTTAAGTAAAAAAATATTGTACTTTTTCCACCACAGCTTGAGACCAGCTAATGGAACGCAACAGTCATGACATCATAGGCCTGTTTCTTCGACTACTCTGTGCATCACACTCATTCTTGGTATCAGTCATATACTGCATCTCAACACAACTTGTGTCTTGTTTCAAAGAGATTTTTTTCCGAAATGACATCTATGATGCCTTTTGGTACAAAGGGGTGATTGATTGCACGCAATTAAAAATGCATCAGTGTAATTTTTGAAGGAGAGTAGATAAGTCCTTGGTTGAGTCCTCTGTTAATTAATGGTTAATTATTGATGATAGCCCTCTTAAAGGATGGGTTCTCTATTATTTTAGAGATACTGAATGATGAACTTCTGCATTAATTAATTGTTTGAAAAAGAAGGCTTCACAGCCTTTGCAATGGAACTCTTCATTGATGTCTTTGCTGTCGGGTAGAAACCAACATTAATGTCCAAAAGCCATTCATTTTCAGGAAATGGAAAAAAAATAACCTGTGTTACAATGGATCCAGTGTAGTTATTATTCAATCACAAGCTCTTGTTGATACTTTCCGTTGGTTAAATTAGCAAAACCCACAGAGACTTTAAAAAACAGACTCTTTTATTTTGTGTGTGTGTGTGTGTGTGTGTGTGTGTGTGTGTGTGTGTGTGTGTGTGTGTGTGTGTGTGACTGCATGGGACGCATGCCTTGAATATCGGCGCTATTACATTTACATTTAGATCCATTTAACCACCCTAACTCTTACCCCAGAGTTCCTACAGGTTCAAGGTCCTTTACGTCTTGCCCGTGTGACACGTGGTGAGCTTGTAGATCAGCTATTTTAACTATTTGATGTACAGCAAAGTACTCTAGGGTTTGAGTGCTTCAACTGTGGCACATAAGCAACACCTCTGGCTTATCTTGAAACGGGCATACCGATAAACACAACAACAGGTGATGCCACTCTGGCCGCGCACGTGCAGCCTCCCTGTTTTACTTTCTGGTCAGCACACTGTTTTTCATTAGCCTTTGCAATCGCAACAGTCGTTATGTTGTGTAAACAATGAGCGCTGCACAGCGCACACAGTGCTGCAATTCATTATTCAAAGTACTGATTGATTCATTGTGCGACCAAGAAGTAGCTGTTGTACACATATGGGGGTTTCAAAGGGAATGAATAAACATGAGGCAAAAACACACAGCAGACCGCAGATATTGTTCATTATTCATTACTATGGCATTTCTAATGTCGTATAGCACGCTATAGACATTCGAAAATGCTGTCTTACACCTCAATCCTCCATCTCCCCAGTCAAGCTATGACGAATAGTGACAATAGCTGATCAAGAAGCTCATACTAGATTAGCTAATTTTCATTTTTTTTTTTAAATGTTTGACTTTTTAAAATGATTTGTATTTTGGGATTTAAAAAAAAAACATATGTGCCTACAATGACATGCAGTCAATGTGGATGGTAGTTTGAAAGTGGGTAATACTGATGCAGTGCTCTTTTGATGTTAGTCCATTTGAATTAGGACGGCGAATCCATTTTGCTGCGTTAAATAATTAAGGAGGTGCACTCCAAGTTGAAATGTCCTCATTATTTATGCAGAATGCTCATTTCAATTTGTCAAAGATATGCTTTTGCTTGCTTATATGATTTTTTTATGTCATTTCACAAACACGGTTTTAATTTTCCACAAGGAAAAAGCTTTTTTAAGGTGGTCACATATTGACCCAGAAAAAGTGCTTCTCAGATTCGCCAATCAGGCTGGAATGTGAAAAACCGGACAGATCCGTCTTGATCAAGAGATAATATATACCGATTTGTGTGACAACATTTGTAGGAGTATTTTAAAAACAGTGCGCGCGCGCGCGCACACACACACACACACACACACACACACACACACACACACACACACACACACACACACACACACACACACACACACACACACACACACACACACACACACACACACACACACAGGCTGCAGGCAGCTCTGCCTGCACTCACACAGACTGAGTGAATGTTTTTTTCTGTGCGCGACAGACTTCAGCGTTGTTGTTTTTTTCATAGCATGTGTCGCATCGGCCTCACACACTGTAAAGAAGTTCCACACCGCGGACATTTTCAAACCTCTGCTGCGTGCGTGCAGCAGAGCAGTGCAGCGAGATCATAACAAACACTTCTTCCTTCTTGCTGTTATTCAGCCAGCATTTCACCGCCACCTTCGGATCCGGAGTGATATCTTGACATAAGTCATGATCGGATCGGTTAATTGACCTATTTATCGGAATGACCGATCAAATAATTTTCATTGATATCGGGCCTATCCGATCCATGGCCGATTGATCGGACCATCTTTATCTGCAATTGGACGCGGAGATTAGCTGTCCACAGACGGAGGGGGCGACGGACACACACACACACACACACACACACACACACACACACACACGTACACACGGACGGACAGGGTGCAAAACATAGTCTCGGCAATGCCTTTCCGCCTGGCGGAGACAATGATAGAGAACGTATTTTACAACCTCACTGCTTTATTTAGGCCATCATCCTTTTATTAGACTAATATCTTCATCATTTTTTTCTTTCTTTTTTATCTCCGGTACCCCATTCTACACTGCAAAATCCTCTGTGTTAATTGGGTCCATTTGATTCCATTTGTACTCTCTTTGAGTTACAGACCCGCAAGGCTCCATTTGGTTCCATTCGTACACTCTCTGAGTTACAGACCTGCAAGGGTCGATTTGGTTCGAAAATATCAGTCATTTAGCTAGAGACCCCCTGGAACGGCCCCTGTGTGGACCCCTGTGGGTCTCCGAACCCCACGTTGAGAACTAGTGATTTAGGTGATGCTGTGAAGTGAGAGAGGGATGAAAGGACAGCGAGAGGGCAGGATCTGCAACACCGATCCAAGGGCTGGTTGTGTCGCTATAGGACTGATGGATTCTGAGGAACGCTCTAAGAACCGCTTCTGAAAGCAATTGCAAAATGTTACATCATTATATTACAGGAATTGTGATGGTGTGACAGTATTGTTTAAAAACACACTGCCAGCGGTGTGCCGCTGGCTCCGCCAGGATTGTCACCCATGCAACCGCAATGTCTCCACTTCAAATGTGGCTCCTCTGTGCTCTTACTTTACTGTCTCTCCAGTCTGTCCTGTCACAAAATAATTATTTAAGCCACAGACAAATAGTTAAAATAGACGATCTATGAGCTTGTACGTTAGATATCGAGCCGCCATCCTTGAGAAAGTAAATACAAATTTGAAAAACTATTGTTTCAACATTTTAGCAAAATGTTGAAACTTTTGCCTGATGAGAGAGAGGGGTCTAGACTGCCATACTTTAGGCTTTTTGAAGATGCCATGCTGTGATCCAATCAATAACTCTGTATTGTACTTTTTAGTGTGTGTGTGTGTGTGCGTGCGTGACAGTGTGGCTGTGACCGTAGAAGAGTAAAGTTAGATGCAGCTGCAACGTATTGAGTACAGTGGATGATTTTCTTGTCTGCCGCAAATGCAAATTCCATCATCCCAAAATGCCTACGTGCTTTAGACACCTCTTGTACAAGCATTACAGTACTCCCTGTACTCATTACATGCATCTAAATTGGTAACAGACACCATACGGAACTTCTCCATAAAGGAGGCCAATGTGGGAATGACTATCCACTGCCTATGCCGGCTATTTTTATCTAACAATGACGTGGATTCCCGGTGGGAAAAGGGCTTAACGCCACCATCACAGCTCCATTCCTATACATTCCTAATATATTTGAACTGCTTTGTTTAAAAGAGTCAGGCGGTGAGAGAAAGAGAGAGGTATTAGAGGCCATCTGCATACGACTGTCAGCCAAACACCTCAATGTAAACATTAGTAATCTTTTTTGCTCACAGTTCACATACCCACAAGACACGCAGACAGCATTGAATTCACCAGCAGAGGAAACGATGAATAATTGAATGTGAATGAATCGGAAAGAGAACCCCCACAGTCACCATGAAAGATTGTGTATGTACTGTACATGCGTTCAGTATGCACTATTTGGCTTTTACGCACTGCTGGCTCTCTTGATGCATAAAACAAATTGGGGCTAATACACGTCTGTTCAACCAGCCACTTTACATGTGGTTACAGACGAAACTAGGAGGAAGACACAGTGGTTTAGTCTGCGCTGCCCGCAGGTACACACAGTGTAACAACTGAGAAAGCTCCAGGATTTCCGTATAACCACTGAAAAATGCACCATGCTACAATAGGTGTAACTGTTGTCAAAAACAATCACTCAGGCCCAACAAATCATTAACATTAATGACCCTGGCTGAATATCAATGGGTGAGGCTAACCTGTTAAGTACTGCACTTTAGGCTTGCTTTTAAACCGCCACTAATGCGAAACGACAGTACTGAGAATGACTTCTGGAAGTGACGCCAACACAGAAGACAGCAGAATGGGAACATATGATGTGATTGTATTATAGTAGCCTAGCCTATTATAAGGCGTACAAGCAATCGCGACTCTCATGGCACTGGGTGATCACTCCAGCCTTGGAAAACAGTGCTCTTGTGCTCCAAAAATGTTGCCCGGCCCCTGGTGTACTGTCACCCTTTCATGCTGATCTGTCATGATCCACGTACTCTACATGTTGTTAGATGGTGATTCGCATTAGACCAGTCTAAATCAGTCCAACACATTTAAATCTCCCCAGCTTATGTGGTGTCACTCCAGGACAAGTGTGTACGAGGCTGGGAGGGAATATTTACAGTATACCCTTTGCAAGAAAAGAGAAGAAAAAAACTACGCCACTGCAGAGACAGTACTGTACGGCTACTGCCTTATCTGTGCTGGCACAGAGCAGATTTTTTCCTCTCTGCTCCAAGTGGTTTGAAACTAAGGGCTGGTTCTAGGCCTTTAGAAGCATATTCCGTTGATTACTAAACACCCTCCCTCATCGGATGATTCTAAATGTTTTCACACCGAGCTTCTGTCGTTTGATAAATTGCCAACAACGATCTCCCGGAAGGATTTGTTGACAATGCTAATGTGAGTATGCAGAGAATTAACGCATTTCTTTCAACACTGCGTGCAGGTGAAAAACAATGCTATTTATTCTCACTATTACTACAGCTTACGCATGTGAGTGGAATGGCTTACATGCTACTTTATTCTATTATCCAGGCTGTGGTGCATTTGAACACGGTCTTATTTTGCCCTTTTTTAAAGAAACAATTGACTGTATAAAGTGAGAAGAACGACCTATACGTGGGTAGGGGTGTTCCTCCGTCTTCAGTCACTCTAATGAATGGAAAGGTGACACAGGGGCCAGCAGAGGTGTCCCTGACCTGGCCGATACATACAGTGGAAAAATGGAATTGAGCGCTGGAGCCAAGGCGGCACCATGTGCTATGGGAGATTATTGGTTATCAGACCGCCGCCACTCATTTTACAGTCACACCGGTGGACAGGAAGGTTCAGCCCTCGGTGTTATGGATGTGTTTACAGTGCAGAAAGAGAGAGAGGCAAAGATAGGAGAAAGCCAACTGTGCCCGTGTCACTCAGGCCCCCACGACCCGTGCGAGGTGAGATTGATGGCCGGGGCAGAAGGGAAAGGCAGGCACGATGAAGCCTTCTCACTGCCACCTCTCCATATTGGCGTTTGCAGCAAGGGATCACGCGGTGTGAACACGGTATATTCCTCCCTGTCTCCTCCTCTATAGTATATAAAAAATAAAAAAAAACATAGAAATCATTCTGACACGACCGCAAGGAGGAGAAAAGCCTCTCTTCTTAACTCGCTGTGACATATAGATATGGTATATCCCCAAAGCTTACATAAATATTTATATCTTCATGGTCATGGTCTGGAGGTTGTTTGATTAGTGTTTAAAGGCAATGTTTGCATCACTGGGCAATAGAATAGCATAACTCTGCACCTGATTCCCTTCTGTAATAGCACCCCCCCCCCCCAGCCCCATGAAAGAAATCACCCGCAAATGCCTCTTAGATCAGGCCCTGTGGCAGAATTTATCTCATGTGGTTATTGTTTATGGAATTAATAGTACCTTTTTAGCATCATGTCAACTTCATAAGCAGTCATCCTCACTGTTGATTAAATTCCAACACATCCAAGATGGGACAGAGTCTGGGAGAAAAAAGAAAAAAAAAGAAAAACATAAAAATCTAAGAAAAATAAATTGCATCTCAATTTTAGCGCACATCCTGAGCCAGAAGCGTCATTCTGTGGAAAAAAGGGACAGTTCAAATTTGCATTTAGATTACTGTGGTAATAGAAAAACCATGGCGATGAATCTTGTTCTGAAAAGGAGACTAATGTGCTTGTATTCTGAATGAAATCATGAAAGTTAAACACTTGGGGATAGTCTGTATGGGGGGAAAAAAGACAATGAAATTGAATCATCGTAGTCAATCCATCACACTGAGTCAATATTAAGGAGGGTACAGTGTATTAGCAACAGTCAGGGACCAGGAGGGGTAGGGGATTATATTATTATACAACAAAAACAACAACAAAAACAACAACACATAAACAGAGATTATGATAATGAATGTGTTCTATTACACAGATTAGTGTAAGCAGTAATTGCCGGAGGTTCTATTTGTTGCAAGCCCATACCATGTAGCTTCATGGTCTCGTGGGTGAGCTCCTGGAAATTAAGCCTTAAGCCGAACCTTTTTTTCCCCCAAACATTAATAATCACATCAAATAATGTCATAACACTGGACTGCCTTCTTGGACATCATCAGCCATCATATCCCCTTCAGTAAACAGATAACAAACTTGAGGTGGGCTAATAACACCTCCAATAAACAGTGACAATTCAGTTTAACACATTTGATGTACTGTATTGATGCTAATTTGGCGGGTGCAGAAAAAAACGACACCTTAAGTTACAGCACATCTACACATAATGTAAAGAAACCCACACAAAAATCTAAACGTATTTACAGTATGTGCGACCACACTGACACACACAGGAGATGCAAAAGCCTATTTCAGGAACTGAGATAGGCGTTTGCCACACCACGCGTCATGTTGATTTTCGTATTCATGAGTGCCGCATTGTTTGTCAATAGCGCATGCCGAGAGGCCCTAATTTGTTTTCAGTTTGCTTTCCCCCCTCCAATCTTATAAATGATAGCTCCTCCTCACCATCAGAGGCACTTAATTAACCACCAGCCAAGCCTGCACACACAAACACTTTTTTTTTTGAGCTGTCACCAAATCTAATGATGAGGCGTCCGTTGGATGTTGAGTCCCTCTTTGGCACCAATCGTCACAACAGCGGGAATAAATGTCCACCAAAGGAGGGGAAAGAGAACTCTGCACTAAGTTGGGGCTAATCTGTTCAGTGGTGACTTGTCGTCCTGTGCTTTGCCTTTTTTTTGTGAAACTGAGGCATCAGTGTAGGATTGTGTGACATCCTATCAAGCTAGTTAGCGCTTGACACTCGTTTGCAGTGTCAGATGGGGGTGACGGAGTGATTAATTTCTCGACGGGAAACTGAAAAGCCAGACCTGTTACACGATGGAAATCCATGTAAATGTCTGCCAGACAGCGTCAGCATTCAGCCGTATGCTGAGATGAAAGATGCTGGCCCTATTTTTAAGCTCTGGCGGGTAACATTGTGGAGGTGTTTACTTCTCGCATTCTCATACTTTTTAATCCTGTAATTGTGCTGAAAGAATGCTTGGGTGATTCTATTCACAAGTCTGTATTATTGCTTATACCCACCACATAGTGTGCAAGAGGTGCTGTGTTTTATCTGGTGGTAGAATCAACATTTGTTCTGCAAGGAATGTGTGCTTGCATGTGCGTGCGCGTGTTTTGTTTTACAATCTTGGAAATGGACCTTGCGGGCAATTTTTTTCTGGTCCCCATGAGGAAAAGGGTCATTTTTCTTGGTTAAGAAAACATTTAGAGATAAAGTTTAAATTATGAAAAGATTGTGTGTGTGTGTGTGTGGGTGCGTGCGTGCGTGTGTGTCATGCGCGTGTGTGCGTGTGTTGGGGGAGGTATGTCTCCATGTTGCTTTCCTTTCATCCTTGTCCTAGCTTGTAAAGCAAATGTAATGTTGTATAGTTAAGGCCCACTCCACACTAGCATGGATATTTTGCAGAATGTAATTTACTCAACAGTTGGGCCTCTCATCCACATGCACATTTAGTTTTTGGTTACTAAAAGTGAGATTTAAGTGAAGTTTTCCAAATAATGTCCAGAGATTTGGAGAAACGGTGACGTCAGAGCTCAATGTGTGCATGCCCATTCTTGCTCCTGGAAACGACCACAATAATGGTAGATATCTACCAAGTTCTTTGTCGTTCTTCCGTGAGACACACACTATGGGAAACAGCGCCATCTGGTGATGCAACAGAGCTACACACAATACGCTCCCGGGGCCCATTCATTGAGCAAGCGGGTATGTCACGTCACCGGCCGTCCTTCCCCTTTCCGGAAGGACGTATAAGGCCCGGTCGTGGCGTAGTACTTCCTCTTCAGTTCCTCTGTTAGCAGATGTAACTACGGCTCATACGCTAAAATCTTCGATTCCAGTCTTCACGAGAGAAACCAGCTTTAGCCCTAAAAGCGGAGATTAGGATAAATCACCCACAGGCTTTCTCTCGCTCCAGAAACCATCTTTACAGCTTATTTCTACCTCGTGGCGAGTTGGCTAACTAGCCACCTTTAACTGCTAGACTACAGCCACAGCTTCTGCTAGCACCTCGTTTCTTTAGGCTAACTCCCCGTATAGAGCTGTTAGCCTAGCTTACGACCGCCTCTCACGATGGCCAACGCTAGCAGCGTCTCCTCCTACGATGGCCCCCTACCACCTCCTTTCGCTTCGGCGGAGGATGAGCGGTTACATTGTCTTTGTCCAGTGAGGGCCTTGAGGCTCTGCTGTCAGAAGACGGCGGCCAGCAGGTCGTCTACGCAGCTGTTTGTCTCCTATGGCCGTGGTGACCAGCGGAAGGCGATCGCCAAGCCGACGCTTTCCAGGTGGATAGTTGAGGCTATAAGGCTCGCCCATACTGGTGGTGGAGCCCTGGTACCTAATGGACTGAGGGCTCACTCTACTAGAGGAGTGGCCGCATCCTGGGCCCTCTCTAGGGGGGCTTCGGTTCAGGAGATTTGCACGGCCGCTGATTGGTCGTCACCTTCGACCTTTGCAGGCCTCTTATAGCCTGGACCTGTGTTAGAGGAAGTACTACGTCACGACCGGGCCATACTGTATATGTCCTTCCGGAAAGGGGAAGGACGGCCGGTGACGTGACATACCCTCTTGCCCAATGAATGGGCCCCGGGAGCGTATTGTGTGTAGCTCTGTTGCATCGCCTCACTCCAGAACTAAAAGAACCGGGGCTACATATGTAACCTCTAGTTGTTTATGTTTGGTTAGCACCGTTCGGACTACAAGTGTATAACTTAACTTAGCATTGTTGCATCAACTGCACCAGTGAGCAATGTCAACTGCTGAACCAAATATTACTTAGTCCACGACACCCGCGGTTTAATGTCCAGCAGATGCGACTGTTTTGGAATACCTATCTTTGACTTTCCCCTTCACTGTAGCTCCAGGTGGCTGTGTGACTCACATGAGCCACATTGCATTGCCACAATGGTCTATTTTTGACTCATTTCCGAACATTGTATCAAAAATGTAAATGTAGATCAGAGTGTCTACTACAGTATGTATTTAGTAAAGACAGAGTGGTAAAATCAAAGACATTTTGTGAAATCTTTACTTTTTTTTATGTACAGTGTTCGAAAATATCAGTTTCGAAAAATGTAGTAAAAATAGTCAAGGCCTAAAGCTCCTTACACACCGGAGGCGATTTTTTCATGCGAATAATACGTTTTTTTAAAAAACCTTATAAAGTCAATGCAAGCTTCCATGGAGCGAAAAAGCGAAGCGAAAAAGCGTATTTTAATTATTCGGGACAAGTCCGAATTTTGCGTATATTCGCATAATCACCGGTGTGTAATGACCTTAAGGCTGCAAAAAACAGTAACAAGGCCACAATGTAGAGACACTATATTTTACGTAAAAGTGCTGTATTGAAAATGTGTTTTGATTAAAAGTATTGGCATTAAAATGTACTTACAGTACCAGTTGGTTAATTTATTATTATTACCCTTATTATTATAATAATTATTATTATTATTATTATTACTACTACTACTACTACTACTACTACTACAATACAGTGTTGATTAGATCATAGTGTGGCATCTTCAAAAAGCATAACGAATGGCAGGTAAACATGGCCACCGTTACACTTGAATGGAGCCAGACCTCTGACTCCAATGCACTCTCTCTCTCGCTCTGTGTTAAGAATTCATTGCCATCTGTACAGCTGCAGCATGAGTGTAAATCTAAAAGTGTACTGACTTGCTCACCCAAGCTTTATCTGTTAACATTTCACTTTGTCTAATTGAAGCGAAAATAGGAACGCGTTGGCTGAAAAATGTGCTGGCCGGATAATAGCAGTCATAATAGTTTGGGATGTGTTTCTGTCACACGATGCAAATTAACTCATTAGATCAGGGCAATTAGAAGACAACAGCTATAATACACAGAAGCTGTTCGACTATGATTAAAGATGCTGAAGCAAGGGCATCAGCAGTGCTTTTCTTTTGTCTTAACCACCAGTGTTGGTAAATAGGCAAGACGAGGGTAAAGCAACAGATTTTTTTATATTATTGCTCTTACACTTTGTTAACTTGCCGTCATTATTTTGGATTATGTCGGAAGTATGCTGTGTTGCAGCGATAAGCTACAAGCCTTCAGGCAACAGCACAGTCAATTTGACGCCAGTCTAACTCCCCCCAGCCCCTACCCAAGTGTTGTAACATTGTAAGTTAAGTTACAATTTCCCTTACCTTGTTTTATAGTCCATAAACTGAATGAATGAGAGACTTTTCACTATTTGTACCCACAACATTATTATGTGTACATACGGTAGTAGGCTATGTTCTTGGTTCCACGGCATGTCGCACACTGAAAATGGCTGATCTACAAGCTCACCGGGCGGAGGTGGTATTTCGACGCGTTGTGGGCTTATGGGTCAACTATTTTTGTTAATCAGGAATGCTTCAAACTCTACTCGATCCAAATATGCTTTTGTTTAGCAGTTCAAATGTACAGCTCAACGTGATGTAAGTATAATGCAAGGCAAGGCAATTTTATTTGTATAGCACATTTCAACAACAAGGCACTTCAATGTGCTGAAAACAAAACATCAAGCAAGCCTATTCCTTGTCTAGAGTATGGACCAGATAGCTTGCAAATGAATGTATTTGTTTGTTTGTTTTTACCTGGGCTCGCATGTTGAATACACAGTAAAGTCCTTAACTCTGATAGGCGTGTGCAAATGTAACCGAATGGACCAACAGGATTCAGCAGTGTGTACAGGAAAAACGCAATTAACCAAAAAGTAGTGTACCTAGTTACTTTTGGTAGGGAGTAAAGTAAAATTATGACTTCTGAAAAGAGTAACAAGTATAAGTAAGTAAAAGTAAAGATTTGAATCCACGCTGAAAAACTGATTGCAAACTAGAAAAAGTGCTCCTCGGAGCACAAGTCTCCGCCAGGTCAGCTAGGTTATTATGGCCTCCTGGTGGCGCTATAATAGGCCAATGTGAAAAGGGTGCCATTTCTTCTTAGGCCTTGCACGGCAATCGGACACTGCATTCATGAGTTGAGGCATTTTGTTCCAAAAATGTGGTTTGCTAAATTAGACCAGCTGGTGGCGCTATAACAGGCCAATGTGAAAAGGGTGGCATTTCTTCCTCTGCCTAGTGGGAATGTGTGTGCAAAATTTCACAGAAATCGCACACTGCGTACATGATTTGAGGAATTTTGTTCAAAACGGACCTATCCTGCAAACTTTAGAAGCCAATGTTAGCCAAGTAGGATAGAATATGAAGTATCGGACACATCCATCTTGATCACATGACTATAGAGAGACTGTATAACGATTTGCGTGATTTTTGAACAGAATCTGAAGGAGTAAGAGCAAAAAATGTTTTTCAAAACTCAGCCTCCTGGTGGCGCTCTAAAAGGCATATGTGAAAAATGCACGGCAAAGGTTTTTCCTTGGCCTCTAAGGAGTGTGCATGCAAAGTTGCACGCAGATCGGTGCAGTTATAGCTAAAAACGTGAATCGGCCTGTTATAGCGCCACCATGAGGCTGATTTGAAAGTTTTCAAGTGACATTTCTTCCTGGGCCAAGTGGGAATGTATGTGGAAAATTGCACGGAAAGTGCATGCTGCGTTCATGATTTGAGGCATTTTGTTCAAAATGAACCAATCCTGCTAACTTTGGAAGCCAATCTTAACAAATCAGGATGGAATATGGAAAATCGGACAGATCCGTGTTGATCACATGGCTATAGAGATACTGTGTACCAATTTGTGTGTCATTTGGAGAAAATCTGTAGGAGTAACATTAAAAAATGTGTTTTGCAAAAGTCGGCCTCAGACAATTATACCAAATACATTAAATGTATTATATGTATTAATGTTAATAAAAAGGAAACTAAATTAATGTTAATAAAAAGGAAAATAAACACTGTGATATTGTAGGTTTCTACTAGTACACATTTGGTCCTTCTGCTTCATACACGGTGACATTCACAGACGTCAACAACTCAACATATAAAAACGCTCGCACACTGAAGGGCTCCAATGCGACAGATGCTTTATTGCACCACAAAAAAAATCCTGTGACGTTTCGAGCTCAAAGCTCTTCCTCAGTCTGAGGAGGAGCTTTGAGCTGTCTAGATTGTCCGTGTGTCCCCTTGATCTTATCTGAGACTGACAGGGTGACATAATGGGAGGAAGACAGAGTGGTCAAGGGTCTGTTGGCTGTCCCACCAGAGGCCTGTTTGTCTCTTCTGATGTGTAAAAGGGAAGACTATGACACTGTCGGTTGACTTGGCAATCCTGTTGTCGTTTTATAGCTGTGCCCGTCAGTTCACCCCGACAGGTCGGCAAAGTTTTGTACATCAGGCTATGTCTGACTGCCGCACCGGCCTCAGTTTCTAGGCTGCAAGCCGTGATGGCAGTGACAAATTCTATATGTGTGCATTCTATATGACCATCTATCGGCGACCTCTTGAATTATTATTTTCTTATCTTTGTCGCTGCCAGGCCGAAGCCATGGCCGAGACACATGATCTCTATAACCATGTGATCAAAACGGATCTGTAAGATTTTTCATATTCCATGCTGATTGGCTAAGATTGACATCTAAAGTTTGTAGGAGTAGTTTTGAACAAAATGCCTCAAATCATGAACGCAGCGTCCGATTGTGGTGAAACTTTGCACGCACATTCCCACTACGTTGAGGAACAAATGCCACCCTTTTCACATTTGCCTATTATAGCGCCACCAGGAGGCCTGCCTTCGCGGAGACCTCGGAGCACTTTTTCTAGTTCTTATCTTTTCCAAAATGCGATGTCCACAAATTGTGTTCTTCACAGGGAGACACTGCACCAATCACCTTACTCTCAATTAAACTAAAATGCAGTGGCCACATGCTGTTCCTCAGCAGTAAACCAATCACGGTACCCGCTCTCAGCAATGGATGCATAAAAGCTCTCAACTGAAATGACTTGCCATCAGCCCGTTAATCAGTGGTAATACTTGACGGATGCATACAGTACCTGTTGCTCAATTTAAATATAGCCGTACCTGCCTCTGCTCCCTTTGAAAGGCATTTTATTGCAGCTTAATTAGTCGTCAGCCCGAGAAGGGGAAGAAATAATTCACACAACTTCAAAAGCAGCTTCTACTGAAGTTAAAGAAGTACTTCTTCAACTTGAATAGTTTGACGAGGCTGGTCAAATTAGGTGAAAAAGTGGTGACAGGGGGAGAAAAGAAATACATTGATACTAAAACGAGACTAAAAGCAAGTACTCCAGTACTCAAGTAAACATTTGACTGACAAACTTTGAATTGTAGTGGGAGTAATAATTGACCAGCAGGATACTTTGTCTCAAGTACTGGGGTTGTGTACTTTGTCCACCACTGGTTGTCTGTACCATCTTCAGTGTGAATGTCGTACATGGACACACACACACACACACACACACACACACACACACACACACACACACACACACACACACACACACACACACACACACACACACACACACACACACACACACACACACACACTAGGGAAATCACACAGAGACAGAAACACACATATCAGCGAGGCAGGCAATCACCTTGTCTTCCCATTCAAAAATCTATATTTAATAAGAACAATAGTGAAGCAAATCTATATGCATTTGATATTTTTTCATTGGCCTCAATGAAATGGCAATGTCAGCAATATTGGCTTTAATTTAGCTGCCAGTCCCTGCAGTCCATAGACGGTAAAATGGTAGGAGATGATAGCTTTGTCATGTTAACATGCATAACTGAGGCTATTATCAACACACTAGCCAGTGTGCTGCACAGTTAGCCATTTTAGATGATGGTCTTATACAGGGTAACTACCACTCAGAGACCACATCCAATCAGATACCCACTTACCCTTGAGACACCATCTGAATGTGATCAGCTTCCTGGTAGGCTAGATCAGTGGTTCGCAAACCTCTTCACGCCAATGATCCCCAAATGTATGTTTTTTGACCCGGAACCCATCTGAAAACATTTGGTGCCAGGGACATTTGTGTATGCATTTTTAAAATTATTCCAAATTGTACAGATCTGCTATTTTCAAATAGCTAAGGTATAAAGGATATCAGATTTTTGGTACGCATACATTTACATTTGTGTATGCGTACATTTACATTTAGATACCAATTCAATACCAATAATAGTAGGATAAATAACCTTTATTTAAAGGTGTTTGCATAAGACTGACATGACAGTGACACTTGACAAACATGAATGAAGCATTGTAATGCTTATGTTGTCATAAAGTGTAAATTACATCACTTTAAATGCAAAGTTGACATGTTTTGAGATTGTCTTTGTTAGGACACACAGTTTTGTCCAACAGGGTCAATGTTTTTGCTCCTTGTTTTGCAAAGTACAATATGACTGAACACTTTAATTCTTGTTTGAACTTTTAACCTCGGAATGGAGCAGGTGCAATTGCAGGTGTATGGCTTCCTGCTCAATGTTATCCATCTTGTTAGAATCAAAAGCGCCTCGTATAACCACGGCTGAAAGCCCCCCACACCCCCGACAGCTGGAATTGAATAGCTCACTAAAGTTACAGCGCAACAGCAAGGGTCCAAAACGTGTGGTAGCATGGTAAAGCCTCTTCTTTTATTCAAAGTAACAGCTTCCAGCAGTGGGTAGTCCAGTTTCCTTCTCTCTGTTAAGTTTGACTCGCGGGGTGTGCAGTCAAAGCTGTGTTCTGACAGCCTTTCCCCCTCCACGACCCTTCATGTCCAAACACATCTATTTGCTTCAGATCAGAGTTAACCATAACAGCTTTCGCTCTGACACACAGTGGGGTATATACGTATGTCTGTTTTGAGTGCTTTTGAGATAGCCATGCCCATGATCAGATCAAGGACTCGTTTCCGTTCTTTTTATACCTTCATATTCCATGTGCCATATGTCACTCTCACGGTATCTCGGATTTGGAAAGACAAATGCATAATTCACACCGTGCTGCAGGCATTCTTCGATGCTCTCACAGAAGTGTCTCTCCTTTTCTCTCTTAATCACTGGCTTTCATTCGGAACGCTATCTGTTTCATCAGAGACCTCGGTGGAAGTGGATCCAGACACATTCACGCAGGGGAGAGCTGACTCAGTGTGATGCTCCTTTTTTCCGCCTCAGGCCGTTTCTGTCTGTACAGCAAAGCCTTCCATATTATCTTTGGGGGGGAAAAGTTCAGTCTCTTACAGAGCACCCTCGTTCAGTAGGACATGCATCTCATTTAGTACCCGTCATCACTATATTCAAGGTGATGTGCCATACCGAGTGTGCATACTCAACAACTTTAGAGGTGTGTATGGGCAAGAAGTCACCCCAAGACTTAAGACATTTCACTTCTGTATAGTCTATTTTCTCTTATATATAAAAAAAAAAATAGATTGCCTGAAGGTTACAGTTTGTTCCCCACAAGAGATCAAACCTCTATATGTTCAGTCGCTGTAGTTGAGAACAAAGCTTAAATCTCTAAAATGTTTCGATTCCAGCCCCTCTCCAGCAGTCCAACAAGGGCCTGTAATCACCAATCGGTTTTAGTCCACTGTCCTCCAGACGAGCGGCCATGGGGAGATTTTCCTTTTTTTTTTGTAAAGGAAAAAAATAGTTTTGGCTTCACACACTGGCAGAACTGTCCAGCTTGATGGCAACAGTTGCATACACGCTGATGGCGCTCCTCAGCTGCCTTAGGGCAAAGACAGCTGACTTATCTCATCTTGGTAGCTGTCTGTCTTTCAAGCGTTCCAGAATGAGATCAGGCATGTCTCCTGACTATTTTGTATCTTGTCAAAACTTCAGATGTCAGAGTCATGATGAAAGATAGCCGAGTGCCCAAAGATCAGCAAGGCAGAAACTTTAGCGGGGAGAAAGAGGCTCTCATTTGTCGCCCCACTCCTAATAAATCCCCACCCCAGTTATAAGAGTCGCTCCGACCGCAAATGAGGATCAACAAAGACACTTGATTGCTGTTTAATTACTCTACTGTGTGGCAAAGTGCTCAAATCTCTCTCCAAGGACCCTCGCTGCTAGTGACTTTTCTTGTTGTGCAGACATTGCACTTTGGTAAAGTAAATATCGTGGAGATTTATCACAGAAACAGCTTTGGCAATGAGACTGGGCTGCCATTCGTCACTATTAATAGCATTTGGCTCTCCATCTCGGTAATATAATGAACTCACTGGGAGATAAGGGTGATCCTCTGCAGGGGCGAGGTATTGGTTCCAAAAACCAATTGCTCATTTTCATTCCAGTTACAAGGTCTTTCAAATGCCTTCTGCGATGAGTCAGATTATCATTGGCTCAATTGCTGTTTGTGCAACATATGGAGCAAAGCCCAACAATTAATTCCTTTCAGACAGATATTGGCTTGTAAACAGTTACCAAGAAGTTATTGAGATCAGGCATTTCAGGTGTGCTATAGCCTGTTAATCACTTAAACTATATTTACTTTGTAATACATAAATTGATAGATAAATGCATAATTTCCACCTGTAATGACATGCCCAGATGCTAGGGTTCATGTGGTTAATCCCATTTGTCATGACTTCACTTGCACCTACTTCACAGTCCCACCCACCTCTCCCACTAAAGGGTCACTGTGGGTTCTGCTTCAGACTTGTCAGCTTCTTTGACGGAGTGAAACACACATTTGTATTCCTTCACTCTGTTGCATCTGTCATACCTACACGTTGGCCTGCAATGGTGTTCTGTTTTCCTCCCTCTCTGACCCCGGTCCACCCCATGTCTGACTCACGCATCGTGCTGAGCATACTAAACCTCGAAACATCTGTTATCATCATGAGGCAAATGTGTTAAATCAGCTGTACGTACACCTGTCTTCTGTGCTGCACCGATGCACCTGTGATTTATTCATGAAAAAAGAAACTGTCGTTGGTATTTTTGTTTTAGGTGGGACAACAAACAGTGTCATTCCTGATCGTCATATCTAATGTTCAAGACAGACATGGACACAAATAAAAATTCAAGGCTTAACATGTGGTGAACTTGAATAACTTGAAAACTTGAAAAAATGAATAAATAAACAATAACAATCCCTCCTCAAAGTTTTATTTTCAGTTACTCATGAGAGCTCAAGCACAAACATATTGGATCAGATACTATTGTAGTGTGTAAAGCTGGGCTCACACTACAGGCGTTTTTTAAATCCTCTGAATCTTGTATTATCAAACGCATAAGAATAATCTTTTAAGATTCTCTTCTCTGTAATCTTAAACATGCACACAATAAACAATTTCAACAGCACAGCATCTCACACGATCACATGCAGAGGCAGACGAAAGCAATGGAGACGGTTAAACTTCGGCTGCGGTAACGGATGAACAGTTGTAATATGTCTGGGGAGACATATTATACAGTATGGACCTTTTGTGTTCTTGCCACATGTCGACAAGCCTCAGCTGCCCAACCTAGCCTCAGCGAGGTTGTTTCGACATGTTGACACGTTGACATGACAAGTTTTATCACCATGACAAACGCCCTCTCATTGACTTCAATGTGAATTCACTGATTCACTTCTGTCTCCTTGTAGACTTTCTCTCGTGGTCACTCCCTCCGTCCCACTTGGACTTTAGTGACATAATCATCCAGATAAATCAATCAGATAATTATCAGAGCGGGGCGATCGTTTGAGCGGGCAGTTTAAAGGAGTAGTTCACCCAAAAAAATACTTATTTTCTATCAATTATTATTATTATTTTTTGTCGCATTCCTGAGCCAATAATTTGACCCGGTCATCAAATTATTGGCTCAGGAATGCAACCAAAACAAAACAATCTTCATGAATTCAAGGCCTCATGGGATGAGTAATGGATAGAAAATAGGTAACTTTTTGGGTGAACTACTCTACTACTCTACTAGATTATAGATCTGAACTCTTCACGCCACTAGTTCTGACCAGCCTCAAACTGGAAAGCCCACCTGCCCTGTACCCAATACCCAGTATTGCCCACAAATAACTTGGTAAGATCAAGTAGCAGCAATGCACTCAAACATGCAAAAATAGGACTCAACCTCAGTCTGTAGGAAAACGGGGACCATGGAAATATCTTTACTCGTATGAAAGGCACCAACAGAAATAGAAGCCATCATCGAACTCCCAGAATCTGCCATAACCTCTGCCTTAAATAATTGCTCATTCTCTTCCCTAAGAACAAGCAATTTCTCCTGAGTTTCCAGGTGAAGATGAGCTAAATACTTTATTTTTTATTTTTAGGACTGACAGGCTGCTGCTCTGTTGCCTTGAATTCCCACCACACAGAGATTCCACAGACTACAACTTAACACTTGAAATCCACTTTTAAACAAAGAATAACACCAGTATATGCAGACAAATGCATAACACAACATAAAATAACAACAAACAAACACCCTTACTTCTAAATGGCTTTGCCCCCTATAATGGTGCATACACACAAGGCGAGCACTTGCTCAGTTGGGTAAACAACACGCAGCCTCAACTCTGCTGAATGGCCCACTGGCCCAGTCTGCACAGTTCCCCAGGTCTTTAACCACCAGGCCCTGATGAGAGCAGTGAACATTGGGGTAATTAATCGCTCAATGCAGCTACAGTATAAGGATATTTTTTTTTATATCATTTGTTTTCATAAAAATGATATACTGTACAAATTGTGAAAAAACAAGTGTGAGGAAACTTAAAGTTAAGAAAGAAAATAAGAACAAAACCTGAGAACTTTCCTCTCAGGCATTCAATTTGTTCGGTACAGTATATCTTAAGAAATATAAAATACATTATATTCTGGTATTATCAACGTCTCTTAACTTTTTTTTCTCAAGTGAACATTTAGGCATGATTTAAGTGACTCTAGCCCCAACCTTTTCCTTCCCTGAACCATTATTATTTTCATTCATGAGAAAAATGTGTCATGATTAGGTACTTGAACAACTCTTACCATAGCAGTGTATATCTCCTACAAGTCTTTTTTTAATGAGAACATTACAAACATGATAAAATTGTCCACAGCTTAATGGCAAAGACAAAGTGGGCCTGTTGTACCTGTGTTGCAAAAATACTGTAGTACAGAAAGAGCTAGTCGATTGTTGCCTCTTGTAAAATCACATCCTTAACCTCGTTAATGAAGTGACTCTGACTTCTTTTTAATGCCTCACATTTACACGTCAGTCCACGAGGTAAAACACCTGTGCCAGGGACATAATTAAAACGTCGCCCTCTGCATGTCTCTTGTGTAAAATATAATAAATATGCTAAATAGCTGTTTCTCCCTCTCCCCCTATTTCCCTGCTCTCCAGAAGTCAACGTCTATTTATGTTTGTCGTATTTATGGCGAGCCTTGACAACTAATAACTTTCAGAGGTAGTCTCTTACGGAAGGTGCGTGCGTGCGTGCGTGCGTGCGTGCGTGCGTGCGTGCGTGCGTGCGTGTGTGTGTGTGTGTGTGCGTGCGTGCGTGTGCGTGTAGGGGGGATGTGGCTAATCTGCACCAGCAGATTGGCCGAGCCATATGCTCTTTGATTATTGGGGGTGACGTGCAAGCAAGAGCGCTTGTCAGCCCCGCCACCGTCATGTTATCTGAAACCCAAGACATGGCAGGGTCAGGGCGCACGCGCCCGTTGCCCTGACACATGCTAATGGGACTACCTCATCAAGTATGCGTGGAGCCGTTCTCATCACAGGCATCCTACAAGCAGTGCTTGGCGGATAGAGAACGCTGGGGCGTGATTCCACAGAAATTATGGGAGCGGTCATTATCTATTAATGTCGACGCTAAATGAGGAGCGGCCTCGTAGGAGAGGCATGTCTGGTTGTGTTCAAAACTTTCCTCATCAGGTTTGACTTTTAAGAGGTAAAATTCCCATATCAACGGCATAACCTCACTTGACCACTTAAGCCCTAAATATTTATTTGCTTCGTTGTTTGACAAATGTTCAAGGTTGTAAGTTAACGCATTGTGAGATTGTAGATCGGCTATTTCTGCTATCTTTTATATTTTTTTGGGAAATTATAGGAAAATATATTTATTTATTATGTTTGCCTATAATGACATGTCCAATATAGCAGTAGTTATCAACCTGTGGGTTGGGACCCAGGGGGTCCACACATGATTTGGGGGGTCCCCAGGGGATAAGCTTAATGTGCAACATTGTTTTCTCACTCCACAGTGTATCAAAAGTGACAATTTAAGGACTTTTAAGACATATTTAATACTCCCAAACATTGCCCAAATTGTCAAATATTACCTAAGAATGAAGCAAAAAGTGTGAAAATAGCTGATCTGCATGCTCACAACGCCTCACAACGCAACACATTGTAAGCATGTAGATCGGCAATTTTCACAATATTTATCTGTGGAACCGAGTCAAATCAAATGTAATGCATCAACTCCTACAATTCCAAGTGCTTGTCAGGGTGGGGGGTCCCCAGTTCAAATATGATTATGTTGGGGAGTCACGGCCTGAAAAGTTTGAGAACCACTGCAATATAGGGACACCATTTTCAAAGTGGTTAAGAAAATGTCCTCTGTTGGCAAAAGGTTGCATACAATTAACCACAGAGCCATTATAGGTAGGCCTGTACGTGTGAATGTACATACTGCTACTCTGCAACACCCTGCTTGATGTGTGCTCAATAATTCATGTATGTATTCATACAAGCACATTGTAGAATGTAGTATTATGCTACTACCTTCTATGTGCGCCTCCATCCTTCATCCATCCATCTTCAGTGAAGGATGGACAATGGACATAGAAGGTAGTAGCGCCTAACGATCTACATTCAATGTAGGCGCTTGAACTGGGTGGAAACAATTCTGAGATTTAAAGAAATAACAGTATTGCAGAACCAATGCAAAGACTAAGGCAGTCCTTCATATTGGGACAGTATCGAGATTGGTTGCCAAAGCAGTAGGTGTAGGTTTGTTAGCAGAGCATTTCTCTCCTGTTCTAGCCCCCATCAAGAACATACACACCATTCAAAGTATTAGGGCGACAGAAAAGAACATCGGCAGCCAGGTCTATTGAGTTCAATGGAGAAACTGGCACCGTGTTATTTTTGATTCCTCAAGCTATATAGCCTATTGAATTTAGATTTATCTGAATAATCTCTGAATATATAAGACACAGAAGGTCCACACACACACTAGAAAATGTGCTTCATGATTTCTTCTTCATCTAAAATACAGATAGCAGGAGGAGAAGTGACAGATGACAACACACATTCATATAAACCCTCTATACAGATGTAGGCAACGAGGTGTGATGGCACTCCGACAGGTGCTATCTCACACGGCTTTAAAATAAGTACTGGTTCACCTGCATGGCTCTCAGGTGTCAGATGATGATGATCAGCATTATGATCTTTGTTTTCTCTTGTCTAGCAGAGTGTTGAAGCTACAATCCGGGACTTCCGGATATAAATGCGGATCTGTATGGTTTAATACATTATAACTACCGTAGTGAATGTGAATTCCTGAGGAAGGGGATTCCAGAACTGGCAATCAGCAGTCACTGACTTCTAGTCACAGCCAGCAGTCACTAACTAGTCACAGCCATCAGCAACCAAAATAATCAGGAGCTCAAAAACATAATGAGAGTAAACAAGAGCTGTCTTTAGCATTTTGATTAGATTTCAGGCTATTATCTTCTGGTTGCTTTATTGAAAAAACAAGAAAGAAATGACTTGAAGTCATATCCTACCAGGTGCTCTGTGTGTGTGTGTGTGTGTGTGTGTGTGTGTGTGTGTGTGTGTGTGTGTGTGTGTGTGTGTGTGTGTGTGTGTGTGTGTGTGTGTGTGTGTGTGTGTGTGTGTGTGTGTGTGTTTTCATAGACCTGATTACTTGTTTTTCGGATTGCTTGTTTCTCTCGCCAAACCTGGCAACATTTAATCTGCGACAATAAACGCTAGAAAGTGGTGGCAACATTTTTTGACACCACACGGGTCTTCCCAACAATGGCGAAGATTGAGGTCAGTGTGAACATGGCCAAATAATAACTTAATAGTACAAAAGTATTGGCATCAAAATGTACTGAAAGTACCAAAAGTAAAAGTACTAAATCTGTGAAAATAGCAGATCTACAAGCTCACAACGCGACCACTTGAGGCCAATTACATCAGCTATTTTCAAAAAGAATCTTGAAAGCAAGCCCAAATAAGCAGTGGTGGAAAAAGTACTCAAATTCTCTACTTAAGTAAAAGTACCAATACTGCAATATAAAAATACTCTGTTACAAGTAAAAGGCCAGAATTCAAAATTAACCTGAGTAAAAGTACAAAAGTATTGGTATTAAAATGTACGTGAAGTACCAAAAGTGAAAGTACTAAATCTTTGAAAATAGCAGATCTGCAATCTCAGTACAGTACTTGAGTAAATGTACTCAGTTACTTTCCAGCACTGCAAATAAACAGCTACAGTACATGACGTTGTGACATCTTTGTTGAACTGCAACATGGCGTTTACACTTTGTTAATTTACAGCCTGTAGGCCTACATCTACATAAACGTTCAGATTTAAAATATGAAGTGCTTACCCCATGGCCACGGATGTTACATTTCATTTCGGGTGGGTCTCAGTACCCGTATATTCCGTATTGTTCAGTACAAAGCATTTGAATGCAATCGGCGGCCATTTCCTCATAGAGTTATAATGTGTCAGAGTGCATACCATAGATATAGAAACCTAGATACCTCATTGGCCTCTGCAGTTCATTGTAGCGACTGGTATCTCAATACAAGGCTCTTCCGCAGGGCTGTTTGACTACTGATCAATCACATCGCGTTAACTACTGGCCAATCACAGCGCGTCTAACTGACTAGTTGCTGCGCGGCTGCCTCTTAAGAAAAGACCCGCCCCACCTGCCTCTGATTGGCCTACCGAACGCCCCCTTCTGTGACGCACACGGAAGTTTCCAGCTTGCCCAAGCCTTATATGGGATAGCCCTGCGGAACAAGGAAGCGCGCCCGAGATAGAACGCTTCAGAGCCGAAGGAGGCGTCTACCTTTATATGTCTATGGTGCATACACCCCCCAACCGCTACAGCCGCATAGTTGAAAAAAATGGCCACCAATCGGATCAAAAAGCTTTGTATTGAACGATACGGAAGATACGGGTACTTATGAGGGCCCGTATATAATTATAACACCCGTAGCCATGAGATAAGCACTTTATTTTGAAATCTGAACGTTTATGTAGATGTACGAGTTGTAAATGGAGAAATGCAAACACCAGGTGTAAGTTCAACCATGACGCAAGTTCAACCACGACGCTTAACAATGCTAAGCTCGTCAACTACCGTCGCCACCCCACCGTTGTATTTGTCCACATCTTCAGTGAAATTCTTCCATACAAACGAACATCGAGCGGCCTGTTGTTTAGCTGGGGCCGCCCTCACCTATAGCTGCTGTGTTTGCAACATGTGAGCAACATCATGTATTTGGTTTTAATGGCAATCATTAGCGTCCTGTCTCGGTCTCTCTCGCCCAACATAGCCGTTCATCGTATGGGGAAGTCTCAGACTTCCAGTGGGGGTCCTCGTGTGTGTGTGTGTGTGTGTGTGTGTGTGTGTGGCTCTCGCTGCTGCAAAGGAGGAGAGGCGGGTGCTGTATGGACACTTACTCCCCATTGGCTTAAACGGGGGGGAAGTGTGAAGGACAGCCAGGACAGCCAATGAGACTTAGGTGTCGACCCCTGAGTGCTTAGGTGTCGACACCTAAGCACTCAGGGTGGCGAAAGTCTACTGAGGCTGTTTGTAGACCCGGCGCTCTTCGAGCACCTGGTAAAAAACAAGTTTGGATTGGGTTGAATAGATTCAACTGTGAATGGCCATATACTGTTATGCATGTTTTTTCTTTACTTTTGCTTACATTTGTCAATACATGGTACCATTTTTAACTGCAATACAAGTATCTGAGTGTTCTTTAAGTGTTATCAGTGCAAGCGTCCTCCCTATCATACCTGTCCTCTGTGTGCAATAACTAGTCCAGTGTTGGCAATATATATACTAAGTTATGTCCAGTAAGCATATGCATACTGCTTTCGGACACCTGTACTGTCTGGTAGTTATCTTTAGTACGTTATTTGAAGCAGATGGCACATTAGATTGAACATCTTTAGTGTAGTTTGAACATCATTGCCATTACCTCTCTCTGTTGGAGGATCAGACAAACACATTTGGATTGTAGCTTCAATGGATAAGCTTTGTTTCTGTCTAAATTCAGATTGGAATAATTCATTATGATGCAATAACTTATATCCTATTGATCGCTGCTGCATGTATATAGTATATTTAAAAAAAGAAATAAGCTGTTGCCTTGAGAACTCTTTACCCTGCCATGCATGGACAAGATGTGATTACTAAAGCCTTTTGCGGAGTGAATATTTAAGAATTGATTCCATAACGTGTTGAAAAGGGAAAAAAAGCAGATTCCCACATGATGTTTTGATCATATTTATCATTTCGTTTCGGCAAATGAAATGCATCCTGCACTCCTGTTTGATGCATCCAACATCAAATTGAATCTCTAGCCATTTGGCATCTTGTGAAGCCCATAAGTGCATAGATTGAACTGCTCTGTATGTGCATTCGATAATATCGGAAAGAAGACACAACAAATAGATATTCAGATGCATACCTGGGGGCTGAATATAATACTATTATATTGGTTATTCTCCAAGAGAGTTCCAGTTAATTGGACTGCTTAGAGTGATTTGACACGTGCTCATCATGCCATTGTGAAAAACATTTGTAATTTTTTTTACCAATGTGTTGCTGGTTAATTGAAGGCGAGAAAGCTGATATTATTATCAGAAGATTAACTCGGTGTAGAAAAGAAACTGCCAAAAACAAGCCTTTTCCAACACCTTCTAATTTATAATTATCTCACGTTAATATCTCATTAAAGTGGATACATTACAGTAGTTTACTTTTTTTTTCTTGGACAACTTTTTTTTTTGTTTAGTTTTTTTGCTCCAATTTCTAATGTTGAGCTGTGGAGTTCACATTAGAGAGCATCTTATAATCGAAAGTCCACAGGTTTGGCCCCTCCAATAAAGCTCCCAAACTCCCTACCACTCTCTGGAATGGCTTACCACTGTCCCTAAGAAATGCAGAGTCAGTCGATGCCTTAAAAGATGCTAAAAAGACCATTTGTTTCGCAAACTTTTTGTTTTGTAATGTTGTTTATGTCTATGCATTGTTTTGGCTGTTTATTTTACTGTTACTCTATTTCATTGTGATGATTTTGTTTTTGCTTATTTATTGTAGCCTACAGCACCTTGTAACATTTGTTTTGAAAGGCACTTTATACATAGATTTACCTTACCTTACCTATACTGCTAACTTATAACCAAGAAGCACCATCAGGTGGCTGCATTAAATCTATTTAATGGTCGAAAACAGATGGCAAACCAGAAGCATATATATGATGAACAATCGTCATTGTAAACGTGTGGTGAAAGTGAAGACAAAAACAAGTCACAGTACATATATGTTTTGTCATTATAGTGGCTTCCTTCCTTTTTAAACGAAATAAATGACAAACACAATCTTCCACCAAAAGGCGATTTAAGACTTGGAGCAACAGTAGCCTGAAATGTAAATATGAGCAGATGGCTAAATGTCTTTTCTTCTCATTACAGGTAATGAACTTCATTCCTCGGTGAGTGGGACCGACTGACTGACGCAGGTGCTTTGATTTCCGCCACGCCGCGCCACACCACGCCTGCCTGCTCGCCCGGCCCGGGCCCACTCCCCTACACCAACCTCCCCCAGACCCCCCCATCCCCCCCCTACCCCCCTATCCCTCCCCCCCAACGACCGCTCCTCTTGTACGCATTTCCATCTGAAGAACCAAGGTCCGTCAGAGTGGCTCGGCTCCCGTCGTTGGACTTGGAACTCGGGGACTCCGACCTCAAAGCCCGCCAATGCTTACAAGGAACTGTTTGCTGCTGCTGCCGTTCCTTTGGTTTGTGTTTGATGAAGGCTCGGTCTCTTGCACGCGCCCAGCCTTGGCGGCGGCGACGCTGAGCAGGAGCCGGGCGGGGAGGGAGCAACGTCCCAGGAGTCTGGTGGGCCCGCTGCGCAGCAATGGGGCGTTGGCCGCGTTTCAGCGCGTCAAGCGGGGCTGGGTGTGGAACCAGTTCTTTGTGCTGGAGGAGTACATGGGGTCGGACCCGCAGTACGTGGGGAAGGTAAAGAGACACCTTATTTCTACAGTTATTTACAGGCACAGGAAAGAGATGACATAAATCACATAAGTAAAGTGCCCGGGGAGAAATTGAATTGGTGGTAAATGGAGGGAGCGATGGAACATGAGGGAGATAAAATAGTCAATGGAGGTAGGGATGGACTGCGGCGTAAAGTAGAATATGGTCAGGTCTACTCCAGCACCATCACTACTTTCGCTTCGTTGCCGTTTTAATCTCATGATAGTCTGTTTTTAAGACATACATTTTTTGTGAGTGTTTCAACGTTATTAATGGACTGAGGTGCGGAGGGGTAAGAAGGAAAAAAAAAATCTATACATGCATTTGGTTCCTTGCCAACATTTCTGTGCATTTCACTTGCATCTCCATGGCACACAGACACACATTGCGGTGCAGAGAGGATCGATGCAGTGGCAGGAATAAATTTAAGTTATGGCTCTTGTAAAGCTGTCAGAACATCACAGTTATGAGCCAGGGGAAGATGCTGACAGCAATAGAAAGATAAAACGCCAGACCCCTGTAGCCAGAAGTGAATTTCAAACTGAAAGCCACCTTTCCCTTTGTTCTAGGGAAGACGTGTCTTCTTATGCCATAATTTTTTTTTTTTTTTTTTTTTTTCAGTTTTTTTTTTCTCCAGCACATTTATTTATTTATTTATTCCTTCTCAGCGGGTAGCTTAAGACATGTGCAGCTAACCTCTGCAGGGGTTTAAGGCTGCAGTTGTAATTTCGGCACTCCTCGCTTTCGCGGGATAATAGTAAGAGTGACTTATCAGGCCCAGCGCCTCCGCAATCGGCCCTGATGAGCCACGCTGTTTGTGGAAATCTCTGAAGGCTGAAGGCGAAATGAGGGAGAGAGGCCGCTGTCTGTGGCATTCTTAAGTCACTTAATCCCGGACTGCTGCACCGCTTCAAAATAATTGACTGATTCCCCCGCCCATGCGAAAGGCATTTGGACATGACCCTTTCTTAATACAATCTTAAATAGAATAAGGTGTATAAATAACAGAGCTAACAGGATGAGACTTGAGCAGGTAATACCTGCATGCTGGGCGGTTTGCAGGGTGTCGGTGACATTTTCTCCGGGGAACGTATCAAGCAGCAGCCACGGAGGGCGCCGTAATGGTGACAGTTTTGTTTTCAGTGCACATAAATGATCTCTAATGGGCTGTGCGCCTTTGTGGAATGAATGCCCATCCCTATAATACATCAATGCCTAATTGTGGCAATGCATTCACTCCAGAGCATAAACATGATTACCATTCATTAGTTCCAGAAAAGACCTCAACAGCTTGCCGTGTGATGAAATGGCTTTTTTTTTTCTTTGGCTGCTACGGATATAAAGCCTAGGCTACATACTGCATACATTTTGCTTCCAGGTATGGTCTTCTGCAGAGAGGCATGGATACACAGGGCTCACATAACAACTTAAACCATAGGCGCTCGGGTGGCGCAGTGGTAAAATACCTGCGCACCTCCTCAGAGGTTGTGGGTTCAAATCCACAGCGGTGCAGACCCTTTGTCTGGCGTGTACACGAACACAATTGGTGTTCGGGGGAGGGAAGCCAGCGGGGAGGGAGATATGTGTCACTGCATGTAATCCTACAGGCTGGGGCGGCACCTGTCAGCGGGAGGAGTAGAACGAAGGCTCTACGTCCTCCTGGTGGGGGCTTCTCACTGGCAGGTGAGTCAGTAGGATACAACAGCAGTGACAACACAGAAATGTGTGTGGGTAGGAATTAATTGGCATAACGACAGGGGGTACAAAAATAATTGGCGACTCTAAATAAACAAAAAACAAACAACTTAAACCATTTATACTACTGTACCTTCTTTCCTTCTACAACAAATTTCTTTGCCAAAAAATATACAATCTGCAAGCTCACAGCACGTCACAATGTGACGCGCTGTGAGCTTGCAGATTGGATATTTTTGCAGAATGTTCTCTCTGATGGCATGCCCAGAATAGCGAACACTGGGGTTCAAGTACTGTACACTGGTTTGAGAATCACTGACTTGACTGTCCCCGGACAGGATCCCAACATAACTATATGTGTCCCTAAAAACAATGTCTGTGTGTCTTGTGAAACTTATACTCTTTGAGACACTTTGACTTTTTATCTGGCAAAACCCGGACATGCTGACTTTTGACTCAGTTCCTCATTGGAATTGATGACGGTGGCTCTGACCATGTGGGAATAGTCGGAATCGGAATGCCAAACCAAGCAACTTCTTTAATTTTGTTGCTGTGCTGTATATGTTGAATGGGGTTGAATGTTGTCCTTCAAGATGGACACACACACACACACACACACACACACACACACACACACACACACACACACACACACACACACACACACACACACACACACACACACACACACACACACACACTGGCATAACTTCTATCCCTTTCAGGATAGAAAGGGAGGGGAGATATGAATAAATCTGTCTTATCTAACCCCTACGGCACATCTCAGATCTGCCTGCTATGTGCTCATTGGAGACTTTGTTCTGTCGGGCCTTCTGGATCAGTACAGTAATTCCATCAAACACTTTCAGCTCTTCTTCCCATGGCACCAACAATACTCTTATTTCATTACTCTCCTCTGTAGCATCTTCTGATGGTAAAAATGTGTTAATGGATCCAAAAATACAACAAACGGAGTGAAACATGCACAGAAATGCATACATTGGGCTTTGTTCTTACTGCTTTACAATGCTAATAACGCAAAAGTGGGAGAACGTTGAGAATCCTTTCTGTGCCAAACAAAAACTGTGAAAACCTCAAACCCGTGACCATTGAACACAACAGAGACAACATCCCTAAGAGCCTCATCCACGGTGTTTAAATAAAACCTTTTAATGAGGCATAATACTTTCACACACTGCCACATTAACTCCAAAAATACATACAGATGTGCCACTTCAAAACTTCACACGTTACTGTTCTTTCCCTGAAAGTCCCCTGAAAATGCATGTTTTTTCCTCCCTTTTCTGCCCTTAAAATGCACTGTTTTGCCCCTGAAAAGAAGTTGTCACTACACACCCCCGTTTTTCCCTTCAACAGACATCCATATACATGAGAACAAAAGAATGTGTGTTTAAGAAGGTGTCAGACTCATTATGAGGCGAAAGGTGATTTCACCAGTTGCTCAAATTAATTAGCATCATAAAAGCAGTGATCATCAAAATAATTCAGCATTTTAAATGCCCTTCTTTGTCCCTCTTATTGCCCTGGGAATCCCCTGAAAATGTACTGTCTTGGCGATGGCAGGACATGTGAAGTTTTGAAGTGGCACATCTGTATAGCTATCCGCCTCCGGCCCAAATGAGCATCATCCAGAAGACTTCACATGAAGCCTCGGAACAGGATTTGCCTATTTGTCATGCGGCACACGAGAGATCGTTTTTTCTAACCCTCCAAAATTAATATCACGTTCCAAGTACACACCTTGTCTTCTCACACTGCGGCGATGTCAAGAACACAGAGGTCACATCTGTACATACGAGCTGTGTGTCACCAAAGAACAGGGAATGGGCTGAAGGGGGACAACTGCGATGAATCTGCTGTGCGGTTACGAGTTCTCTCGTCTTGTCTATTTTTGGTTAATGAATGCAAACAAGGCAGACTTTCCTTTTCTTCTGCGGCACCAGAGGGAAAATATGCAGCCTCGACAGTTTCACTCGCCATTGTGTTGTTTGGGGGGGGACAAGGTACTGAAAGAATTAATACTTGAGTTTTGATGCCGTTCAAAGGATGACAGCTTTTTTAATAGAACAGTGTAATGACATGCAGAATGTTCTATTCATATCAGTTTTATTGTTATTTTATTTACTGGGGTTTCATGTTCTCGTCAAAAGGCATACATGGTGTTTTTTTCTTACGTTTCTTAACGACAAGTTGACAGAGGGCTTACAGCAAACCCTTTGTGCAGCAATAGACTGGGGCTGTGGTGATAGAACTTGCAGGGTCATGGCGGTTTGCACACAAACCTCATGCTCACACCTGGGACCTGCCTAGTACAATCACACTCTTGTACTGTAGTGATTTGGTTTTTATTGCCTTACTGCAGGCCAGTTTAGTGGCTCTTAAGGGAGGGAAGGATGTGGCTTTTATTCCCTTTGATGCATTTTCTAGCCAGGTCAGGGATTCGAACTTACACCTTATTGACAACAACCGTTACCTTTTATATTCACCAAGGCAATTATTGTGTTTGAAATCAGAGATGTGGAAGTTATAATTGGTGTTACTGAATATTGATAATAAGTTATATTAAATGAAAAAAAAAAAGAAAAATAAACCTGTTTATTTCCCTTGTAAATGGGTGACCAATTTGTAAGGAACATGGACCATTTGTGGAATGAGTAGCACAGCTGAGTATGTGGGTTGTGCCCATGGAAATGTTGCCAACTCTTCTCTGCCGATGTCAAACAGCTTATTCTACTGTTGCTATTGACTCTTGTTTGATGGATTGTCTATCAGTTACAAGGAAGAAACAAGACATACTGGCATTTTACAATTTATTTAAGCCAAACACAAATTTAAAAACATTTTGTTCAATGTTTTATACATGTTAAACTATGGAATGCGATACAATAGAAGCAAATAATAGCTCCACTAACTAAACATGATAATACTGTAAGCGGGAGTCTTTGAGGTTAACTGCAGAAAGCACTACACAACCTTTTCAAAGGCATTTTACACACTCACGGTTATGTATGCCCATATTTGCACTTGTAAAGGTGTGTAACCTGTTTGAAATGTAACTCCATCATTTCATACAAATAAAGAAATTGTTAGAAATCAATTGCTGCACCACGTGATGTCAACGTGTCTCTGTGCAGAGACCTTGTTTTAGTTTTCCTCTCTCTGTTTTTGCCATTATTCAGATGAAGCAAGGATTTCACAGCAGATCAGCAATTAAATCCCAGACTGCCTTGGGGAATAATGTAACAAGGCTATGCACTCAACAATTAGATAATGTTTTAGCCTTTCCCAGCACTGGTAATCGACAACGAAATACTGCCATTGCTGGTTTGCCCATACATCAAGCCGAGCCTCATTGCTCTCAATCACTGTTATAGCTACTCTTTGCTGAGGTCAGCATCCCTTTTCCTCAGCATTTCTCCCTACTGACGTATAAGCCTCTATCCCATGCACGTAATGGATATGAATGGCTGTTTGATAGAAAAAAGGTAGTTTTTATTACATTTTTTTGTTACTTAGGAAGTTTGTGACAGTTTGATGCATGATAAACATAATCACCACTTAGAATTCACTGGAGACTAAGGCAAGGTTTTACACTTAGCCGTGCGATGGTGCCGCACACCGAACATAGTAGATCTACCAGTGTGCAACTAAGTACAACTCAGGGCTTACACACCATGGTCGTTTTGTTGTGTGTGATTAATTAATCTGAACATATTTTTCCAGCTGTTTATGTCATGAATACCTTCACACAGAAACTAAAGAAATACAGGTGGGTAAAGCGTATTTTTTATTCGGAACAAGGTCGATTTTATTCTGAGCTTCCGCACCGTGAATAAACCTGTATGAGGCATCAACTATAAGAAAATATTATTCGTCATGCCCCCCGTGTGTAAAGACCTTTAATCATAAGCAGCACTTCCAGCCAGGCTCATGTCGCAGTCCCTGACAATGTTGCAATACAGTGTCAATGTCATAATTCCTGTAGTTGCGGGAGGATGCAGAATGCTTCCCGGACACAGCTGCTTGCACTGCTCGCAGAAAAGAAAAGAAACAATTCCACACTACGCTTGTCTGTTCAATGGCTCTTTTATTGTGATTGAAGGCTTATGAAGATGCCAACCACATGTTGCGTTCGGTATATGAGTAATATTAGTGGAGGAGGAAGAAATAGCATGCGACAGGCAGAACATAAGGAGAAGTAATGAATAGTATTAGGGGGCATAGAGTGAAGAAAGAATGAAGAAAGTGAGAGCGAGTAGATGTTGGGAGTAGCTGTGTGTGTGTGTGCTCGCGCAGGGACGTGCAAATAATGTTAAGAGTGGCAGGGGCTAATATTTCTAAAAGAGCACTTTTGCCTCTTTGTCTCTTAAATGCTGCCTTCAGTATACAGCATGTAGCCCCCTCTCCATGCTGTATACATTCGTGGTCTGGAGAGGGCACATTTTACAGACGGGTAAAGGGGAAGGGGCTCAACCCCCCCCCCCCCCCCCCCCCTGTGTGTGTGTGTGTGTGTGTGTGTGTGTGTGTGTGTGTGTGTGTGTGTGTGTGTGTGTGTGTGTGTGTGTGTGTGTGTGTGTGTGTGTGTGTGTGTGTGTGTGTGTGTGTGTGTGTGTGTGTGTGTGTGTGTGTGTGTGTGTGTGTGCGTGCGTGCGTGCGTGCGTGCGTGCGTGGCAGAGAGATACATAGAGGGTTAGAGAAAGACGAGAGCGATCACACAGCCTTTGTATGAAATCCACTACGCTCCCCGTCCGATAAAGGCTTGTTCACATAAAGCTGAATCGTTTGGTCTCTAGTCTACACTCTGTCCATCTCTAGGCTGTGGCTGTTTTAGGCTGTTTTGAAAAGGCAGCGCTCAGCAGGGCTCCACCGTGTTGTATCCACTCCCAAAAATAACAACACTACAGGGTTGTTGCAAGCATGTTATTTAGATGTGGGAATGGCAGCCTTGTAAACTCTCACAAGGACTAAACAAATTATTCAGTCAGTGGGCAAACACAGTCAGGGAGAATCAATTCAAGTCACCAAGGTTGAGGCCACTGTGTTCTGAACCGTCTTCCCATAGCCATACCAATTATGCATTGTGTAGATTACTGAGAAACCGATCAATTTTAGTGGAGGTTGTAAATGCAAAGTGTGATGCTGAGGCCCAGAAACGGAGAGGAGAAAAGTCTGAGGCAGCGCTGAGCTACTCGAGTGGATGTGACACTTAAAAACATGTGACCAGTGTGCGGTTGTACAGCCCAATAAACCGCCCCTGACCTCTAATGGAAAAGGTTGCTCATTTGAATAAAAGTCAATAAACCAGCTTTTGCGGATGAGGTCAACTCCAACAACTTTGTTTATCCGGCTCGCTTCCTGCCTTTGACAAGCAGTGGCCATCCCTTCCTTTTTTATTGATGGCCCTGCCTCATGGCCTCGTCCAACATCTTGGCATAGATTTATCACCGGCACGAGGGGCCACGTAATTTAATCTTTCAACGGGAACCTATCAGTAGGTCATAAAACCTTTTCAACAAGACTTATGCCCTGATTGATTGCCACGCCCACCAACAAAGAAAGCCTTCATCTCATTCAGCCCGAGCTGGATAACTACCCTGTGTTCCGCGTCATTAAAGACAACCGGGTTTTAAATATTGTGGCATTTAGCTGTAAACCGCTTCCAAACATGCAAGGGGCCATTAAAAATAAAATGAAAAAAGCCTCTTGAACCCAGCAAGTGCTTTGATGATGATGCCCACCGCTCTACCCCAGTGTGGTTGCATGGAGGCAGGGCAGTTAATTAACTTTTACTCCGGGACTCGCAGGCTTCATATCTGTAACCCACCGTGTCAGTACCGTGGAGGGGGCAAACTCAGTGACCCGTGAGCCAATCAAGGTTATTGCGAGCAGAGACCAAACGAAGTGGCAGATAATTATCCTGTTGATCTAGCCATGAAGCATGGCTAATGCAGGAGCTGGGTGTCTCACACTGCATAAGTGCACCTTCACTGATACAGAAAACGTTTGTGTGTGTGTGTGTGTGTGTGTGCGCGCGCTTGCGTGCATACAGTATGTGTGCATGCGTGAGTGTGTGCCTGCCTCTCTGTTAATATGCACATGCAGGATGTGTATAAGTAATACTGTGTGTTTTTACGCGCATGTTCAGCAATTAGTCGAATCAATGTCAATGACATTATCTCACGACAGGCAGCCGTTACATTTTGAATTATGCAAATATGTTTGCGTAGAGGATAAAATGTGGTAGTGAACGTGGATTAAGTTCAAAGTGTATAATAACGTGCTCACACATATAAACAGTCTTGCAAAATAACGTCCATCTCATTGCGGCGCCCAAGCTCCAAAGCCTGTGGCAAAATAATTCATGGTTTGCAGACGCAAAGTTAATTTGAACGGATCGCTGTAGCGAGAATTATGCATGAGCCTTGCCAGGCACTCGTTAGAACATGTTAAGAAGTTTGAGGACCATTTACAGTGGTAATGCACGTTGATGATGAATGCCTCGAGAAGCCCTGAAAAGTACCACAGCCCGAAATGAAATCTAATGACGTCGTCCATCTGTCCTGCCACTGGAATACCTTACCATAAATGTTCTTTCTCTTTGATAATGGACCTCCACCCCATCCCCATATGCCTCTCCATGAATTACCTGAAAGATATTTCCGAATGGTTCAGCTAATGTTTGCAATCAGTATCACTTATTTGGCCCCTATTCGTGTCTCGGCTGTGATGTGCAATGTGTCAGTGACTCTGGGCAGAAAGTGACATGCCTGTATGTTGAGTCAATAAATTCTATATTGTTTAATCAAGTGTGATATGAGAAATGGGGGATCCTAGATCCAAGATCAATAACTATCACATACGTTAATGTGATGTGTCTGACATCGCTCGAGTGCCATGCCATTTTCTGAGCCAAACATATCGGTAATTTCACCCGAGTAAGATCATCATTTTGGATCAATTCTAGGAACTCACTGCACCTCGTTATGAACAGATATTGCTGCTTATTGCATTCCTTTGCCATGTTTAGATGGTAGTGTTGGTTAATAACGCTGTCCACAATTGCGGGTACAACTTCCTAATCCCTCATCCCTCACCCCTCTCCACAACCAGTGAGTGTGTGAGATTGGACTGGGCGATATATATATGAATAATATATATATGTTACATTATGATTGGAAAACCAGTCGGATTGAAAAAATGTCTTCGAGTTCACCTCCCACGCTCCCCTGCGGCGGGCGGGGATGATTTACAATTCTGTCCCTATCGGGACGTAACTCGGATGGCGCTGAGTTGGCTGAAGGTGACTTCGCAACGCCCGGCGCGGCGACTCGCTCGCCTAAGCTTGCTTGCCGGTGTCTCGTGGCTCAAGTCACCTTCAGACCGTCGGTGAAAACGAGTGCACCTTTTTCAATCTGACTGGTTTTCCAATCATACTGTGACATATGTATATAGATAATATATATATATAGAGAGAGAGAGAGAGAGAGAGAGAGAGAGAGGGAGAGATTATTATTCGATGAACCTATATGGGCAAGATTAAGTCGGTTATTTGTTCTAAATATCGTAGTTGTCAGAGTTTTGATGAATGTGTTTACGACCTCAGGTGAGATGTGGCAAGAGCTGTGAATAGATGTAATAGGTTTTCAGAGCAGAATGTAGCCCAACCGCTATCTGCTTCGAGGCAACGATGCATCTATCAGTCTATTCCATTTCACTCCTCTCTCTCTCAAGCACACAAGGCACAGGCACACGAATGCACATACACACCAGATATCCACACACAAACATCAACTTCCAGCAGATGCACGCACGCACATTTCCAAGTATGGCACATTCATGGTTATCACAGGCAGACACTGCCAGCAGTTTCATATCTACAAGAGTAGTCCCCTGATTTGTATGTACAGTATGTTTGGCTTCCATCCCTGTTAACTGACTGAGGCATGTCACAAACCAAACAGCAGGCACCTAGTAAGGCTGTCAGCTGTAAAAGGGTGATTTGCGTGCCAGTATTGATCCTCTGCAGCAGGCAACCCAAATCTGCCACGGTGTTAGTTTTTTTCTTCTTCTTTTTCCTCCTTTTTTTCCCCCTCGATGGACTACCAACAAAAGTCCTGACTCACTGGAAGCACCTGACATCTGCCTGAAGCTAAGCTGTGGTGTGACATGGCTCTGATCTAATCTGCATCAACCATCATGTCATAAGCCACCTCTGCATGTCTCCTAAACAGCCTATTTCTGTTAGTTCCTCTGCTCTTCATGCCCATGTCACTATCTGGCAAAATCTGTCTCCAGTATGATACATACAGCATTGTATCCATGTTGTGTTAGTGCTAACGAGGGCTCCTTCCTCATCCTAGAAAGTAATTTTGGTTCATACTTTATGATCAAATCAATCAGTAAAATAGATATTTTGTTTTGAGATAATCATGTATGTGTACATGTTCAGATTACAGCATCAACATTGCAGCATATCGCATTTAATTCTACATTTTCTGGGGCGAACATTCAGCGAAAATGGCCATTTTCTGCAAAGATATTCAGTGTAATGCAAAAACAGGATGGGGCCTAGTATAGAGCCCTGGGAGAGACTGCTCAACTAAGTATAGGGTGTAAGGGGTTAAATAAGATGTCCGATCGACTTTACACTCAACATGCACTCCCTTTGGTCCTCTGCAATACACCTGCATAGTGTGAAGTTGATCGGATGAACGGTTTGAGACATGCGTGGCCGTCTGGAGTGGGTCTCTTCAGGAGAACTGCTCATCCGATCGACTTAACACTTGACACTGCACTCCCTTGGGTTCTCAGAAAAACCACCCACTTCAGTGTGAAGTCGATCGGATGAACAATTCTTGAGATATGCAAAAGACAGCCATACAGTACATACAGACAGACCTCTGCTTCAGATTTCCCTTATAGGCATAGAGCAAATTACAAATGGAGAAGTACAGTTATGAGGAGGGGGAGTTGCATAAACGGCCAGTGAAATGAAGTGTTGTCATTGCAGATAAATAGATATAATAATCTAGATGGTAGACTTTACTTTCCAAATTTGACAATTTTTTCACATAATGTAAACATGTCTGAAATATATATAGATTGGGATTATAGACAGTAGAAGGACATGAGTGGAACGTTCCATTCCCAGTTTGGAGACAGCAGCATTATTTGTGGGGAGCTAAACTCACAAGGAAGTGGAGAGTATATACACTTACCAATTTATAATCTCTCATCCCATTAAAAATCATCAACATGGCTAAATATTACAAATGAAAAGCAATACAAAAAAAGGATTTTACTTCCGGTAAAAATGTAATGTCAAATTTCTGAGGTGGCACTTAACTCCTCAGAATGATTGGATGCTAGGCTAAAGTAACAGTACAGAGACTTGGCAATTTACATTGTCACCCAGGACAAACCCAAACCATAGAAGGACAACAGGAAGAAGTAAATATCATTATTCATTCTTTAGTTTAATTCTCACTAAGTGCAAACTGTGTTTTTTAAAGATTAAAGTCACAATGGTTTTTGCTTTCTTAAGACAGATAAGTGAAGAGTGCCTGCCAGGTGACTGAGGGCAGAGTAGGGAAGGATACACACAAAATGGTGTCCAGACTAAACCAGAAACACCTTGTAGATTGGCTATCTTTGGGAAACGGACCCAGAATAGGCATGCTGGGGTTCAAGTGGTTCCTATTTGGTCGGTACTGTCCATCAGCTAACACGCACGCACGCACGCACGCACGCACGCACGCACACACACACACACACACACACACACACACACACACACACACACACACACACACACACACACACACACACACACACACACACACACACACACACACACAGAGAGAAAAGCTCTATATTTAGTTATTGCTATAGAGTGTTTGTTCAGTAATAGTGGTCTCCCCGTCTCTCCAGCTCTTTTGTAAACAGAAAATAAGTTTCCAGGTGACACCAATTTCATCCAATCAAGAGAGAGAACACACGGATCAGTTTCAATTTCATTTGTGGAACAGTTCCAATATTGTCCTTTTTCCCTCCCTTTTTTTCCATTGCTTCCAATTTCAATTGTTTATCTGGTATCCTGTATGAGTTCTCTCTCTTGATTGGATGAAATTGGTATACCGACTTGAACATGTATTTACTGTTTAATAAAGAACTGGAGAGGCAGGGAGAACCCTGTTACTGAACAAACACTCTATAGCAATGCTTACTATTAGAATATAGAGCTGAGCTATGTGCCAATTTTTGAATAGCCACCATTTCGTAAATGTTTGGAAGATTTTGAATAATTTGTATTTATTTTTTACTCAAATCTTCTGCGGTCAAATATACAGTATATCATTTTTGCGGTCCTTGGCATGAAGTTTGAGAACTATACTGACATAAAGCACCTTTAATATGCACAAGCTGAACAGCAGCAGCAGAGTGGTAGGGGAGGGAGAGCTGGTGAATGAGGTGGGAGACCTGGTGGGATGGGGACAGATGATCATTTTGGCTCAGCTTGCTCGCCGTGAACCTCACCGTTAGAATGCTGCCACCCTTGTATTTACCCAGGTCAGATTATGTGTTCATTGATCTGATCTCAGATATCTTACATAAACAGTGGATAGCACGAAATTGAATTCAGAGCCAGCCAACAGGGACGACTACTATATCCCTGGTAATGCATTTTATTTGTGTTGTTTATTTGATGCATTGCAAATCCACGTGATGTTGGTGTGTGTGTGTGTGTGTGTGTGTGTGTGTGTGTGTGTGTGTGTGTGTGTGTGTGTGTGTGTGTGTGTGTGTGTGTGTGTGTGTGTGTGTGTGTGTGTGTGTGTGTGTGTGTGTGTGTGTGTGTGTGTGTGTGTCAGGAGATGGGTGACTGAGCACGTTTGTCTTTTTTAAGCATTTTTAAGCACCTCACTGTGAAGACCTTGACATACTGAAAGTGACGTATGCATTATAAAACGCACCTGTTGTTTTCAACATCTGTAGCCCACCTGGAGGCGTCAGGTTGGCGTGTCAAAACCTGCCAACGCCTCTTTTTTTTTAGATCATGGTTCTATTTTGGAGTGTCGTTGACGCATTGGCACAGACCACCACAAATACATATCATCAAGGCACTGACAAGTTTCAAAAGTTGAAACTATAGTTTTGTTGTAGAGAACAAAGTTTTGAAATGTTGAAAGTTGTGTTTGAAAGTGTGAATACTTATTTTGAAACGTTGTAGAGTGTACATGAATTACCCCAGAATATTTTTTTCTAAGCTGAATTCATCAACTTTTCAGAGATTTGCTCACACCGTTACAAGCTTGTGCGTCACATGATTATTGGCAGTGTTTCAGCAGCTGAGATAGATAGTTTAGCAAGTGTGAAACGGATTCTCTGAAATGTCCAGTCACTTGTCGGAACTACAACATGCGATTGGACTGGACTTCAAGCAGCCCCGCCTCCAGGAGACCCCCCCCACATACATTAAAGAGATTCAAAACGTTATGCAAGTTTCAACCTTTTTAAACGTTTTTCCCAGTTTTGAATAAAGGCATGATGAGTGATTTATTTTTCTGCTGCACAGAAAAATAATAAGTTTGTCTGTGAAACTACAGTACGGCCTGAGTTTGAAGTCAGTCGGCCCCATATATGCGCATGACCATATATGGGCAACACGGTTGGACGTTCTCTTGCAGGAGCGTAGCGCCCCATATGTGTTCAAATTGCATTTTTTCATCTAACTATTTTCATGGCAGACCCCTGAACAGTGTTAGTGCCAAGTTTGGTGCGGATTGGAGCACCAGTGTGCCTTTGGCCCCTGATGTGGCCCCTTTCTCATGGCCAACCCCTGAACAGTGTTTGTGGCACGTTTGGTGCAGATTGGAGCAATGGTGGCATTCGGGGGACACTCATGGCCCCTGATGTGACCATTGTTACGGCAGACCCCTGAACAGTGTTTGTGCCAAGTTTGATGCATATTGAAACAACAGCGTGCCTGTGGCCCCTGGGGGCCACACGTGGTCCTTGGTGTGGCTACTCTGATGGCAGTCCCCTGAACAATGTTTGGGCCAAGTTTGGTGCAGATTGGAGGAACAGTGCACCTTGCAAGTCTGGATGGTACGTTTGTTGACCCAACCTCTCTCTGAGAGAGAGACAGACCCTGAACATAGCAGAGATATCTGCTGTCCATGGCCCTGAAGTAACTGCAGCTGCTGTCCATGGTCCTAAAGTAACTGTAGCTGCTGTCCATGGCCCTGAAGTAACTGTAGCTGCTGTCCATGGCCCTGAAGTAACTGTAGCTGCTGTCCATGGTCCTGAAGTAACTGTAGCTGTTGTCCATGGTCCTGAAGTAACTGTAGCTGCTGTCCATGGCCCTGAAGTAACTGTGGCTGCTGTCCATGGTTCTGAAGTAACTGTCTGCAGCTGTGGCCCCTGGTGTGACTATTCCCATGATAGACTCCTGAACAGTGTGTGTGCCAAGTTTAATGTGAAATGGAGAAATGGTGCACCTGTGGTCCCTGGTGTGGTTATTCTGATGGTAGTCCCCTGAACAATGTTTGTGCCATGTTTGGTGCGGATTGGAGCAACTTTGCGCCACGCAAGTCCGGAGGTCAAGTTTGGGACGTCCACAGTCGACCCACCCTCTGGGCAATTAGTATTTACGATAGTGTGTTTCAATGGATCCAATGTAGTTATTTTTTAGTCTCAAGCTCTTGCCAATACTTTTCATTGGTACAATATAAAACACACAGACTTCACCACTTTCACTTTCAATATTTTGCAATTGCAAAAATAGCCGATCTACAAGCTCACACCGCTTTGTGATGCATCACGTGCTTGTAGATTGGCTACTTTTGCTATTTCTGCACTACACTCTGGTACAATGCAGTAGGGCATTAATTTATGGAAAAAAACATAAAAAGTTGAAATATCGATATACAAGGTATGCCCAACAGCAACAATATGCATTCCCAACATGAAACTGAGATAATCCTGGTTTCAAGGATCCAATTATTGCGTTTTCTACAGAGATTGGCTGCATTCGCCACTTTAATCACTCAAATTAATCAATATACAAGGTCGACTGCATAGCCAATGAGGGGCAGAGAGCCGCAATTCCTACAGAAAGGGGCTAAATCTTTTGAACTAGCCTACCGCACAGAAGTGCAAAAGGATATATTTCCTCCGCCAAGAAGGTAAATGTTTTCATCCCTGCCTGTTTGTCTGTCTGCAGGATAAAAATGAGGGGTGTGTGCGTGTGCGCGTGCGTGCGTGCGTGCGTGCGTGCGTGTAAAGGTCATGAATGGATTTGATCACGACTTTGTAGAAAGTTTGGGTGTGGGCCAAGGAAGAACTGATCTGAACTGATCAACTATTCATGCTGACTGGCCAAAATTGGGTGTGGTGGTAGCCTATCACATTAAGGTGCATACTTAATGTGATAGACCCGATTCATGTAACAACCCAAGAGTTTGAGGAACGGCTTTTCATGGGGCGACTGTCAAGTGGCAATTGACAGTCAATGACCCCGGGGATGCCCACTTCTTTGAAAACCTTCAGAGGGGGGCCTTGTGAGATGTCATACAACTCGGCTTGGAGCTGTTGACTTGCTGGTCAGGCATGAGAGCCATGATTGCCATGGAACATGGAGGCACAGGGCTGCAAGAAAGTGTGTTAGTCACTCATTTCATGTATGGTGAACTCATTTCATGTATGGTGGATACATCTTATCTATAAATTCCACAAATCTTGTGTGTGTGTGTGTGTGTGTGTGTGTGTGTGTGTGTGTGTGTGTGTGTGTGTGTGTGTGTGTGTGTGTGTGTGTGTGTGTGTGTGTGTGTGCGCGCACATGCCTTTCCTCCACACATCTCGTGAACAGTCCAACAACGAATCGCATTTGCCGAGTGCTGACGTCCCAAGGGAGCAGTGCAGTGTGGAGAGTGAAGTCAGTCGGATAAGCGCTAATCCAGAACTGGTCTGCACCACCAGTGATGGAAGAAGTACTCACACGTTTTACTTAAGTAAAAGTATCAATACTGCATTGTGGAGATACTCTGTTACAAGTAAAATTCCAGTGTTCCAAATGTAAGAGTAAGAGTAAAAGTACAAAAGTATTGGCAACAACATGTACTTAAAGTACCAAAAGTAAAAGTACTCATGGTGCAGAATGTCCCAAGTTAAAAATGTATACAATCTGTAGAACATTGCAGCTCTACAAGCTCACGATGTGTCGCATGGCGATGCATTGTGAGCTTGTAGATCGGCTATTTTCAAATGGCCGAAATACATAGGGCCGAAGTGGTTAATGCATGATTTGTGATAATAATCTAAATCTGCAAAACTGTACTAAAGCTGTCAAATAATTTTAGTATTGGAAGTACGGAAGAAAGTAAAAATACCTCTACATTTGACTTTAGTACAGTGCTTGAGTAAATGTACTTAGTTACTTTACACCACTGTGCACCCCTATTACAGAGTTAGAGTTAAAATGACACTGAGACTTTTACATTGTAGATAAGGGTTCAAAAGATTTACCAACAAAAGGTTCCATTTGTTCTCTGAGTTACAGACCCGTAAGGGTCCATTTGGACCCCTGTTGGGCCTCGGACCAAGCGTTGATAAACAGTGTTCTAAGCCAAGGTACTTCACAACCTCTGTCAATCTAATTCTGTTCGTTCACTTTACTCCACTTATCCTCAATCTCTAGATCCCTTTGAGGTGAACATTGGTTCACAACAAGGTTTGCCTTTTAAAATGCAAACCCCGCGTAGATACATATTAATGCTAAGATGAAACAGAGAGGTGGTATTTTCACTGGGCGTGTGTCTCTGTACGACAAACACATTAACAAAACTGTTTTTCTTGTTACTGCGAATTGAACCACCCAGCATTGAATAGCTGCTCTCAAGAAAATACATTTTGCACTTAAGAACAGACAATGAATATGGACCTGCCTGTTGGTAACCACAGTGATGCACTGAATTCTCCTGGACTAGACAAGGACCTTGGTTTTAACCCATTAAGACCGGGCATCTGTCATTTTTAAGATTTCTTGTTTTTCAAGCGAACATTTGTATTCTACAAATACCTTCTAATGTTTCTATATCAGTGGTTTTTAAAACTTTTCATGTCAAGGACCTCCAAAATGATATGTATTATGCCACCAACCCCCCCACCCCCGCCCCCCCATCTGAAAATATTTTGTTCCTTGGACCCCCAGAAGCAAAGATTTGAGTCAAAAATGTTTGCTTTAAAAAATATGTACCGTATATTCAAAGATTTGCAGTAATGTTCACAATCTAAAAAAATAAAATTGCCAAAGTATAAAATACTGTCTTAAGTGGGTACACAGATGCGTTCCCGGTTTGAATGGGATAATAAGTATGTGCAAATTCTAGACTCTAGAAGGTACACTTAACACAGCAGCCATTCAGCTGCTGTGTTAAGTGGCCGGTTTGGGTGGGTCGTGTGCGTTTCCAGAGCATGCTTATTTTAATGACCAATCAATCGACTGCATGTGTTCAGGCTTGGATCAATGGAACAAACATATTATACTTTACGTTCCCGTAATCGATATCACACTGAAAACTGATTTTTCAAGGTTTAAAGAAAAAACACCATGCCTTTTTCATATAATGTTTCCTTATTTTATGTTTTGCCAATTATTTGGCGGCCCACTTGCTGCTGTACTGTAACTGAAAGTCTGATCCCCACAACCACAAATTGTATTGATCACAGAATTTAGCCAGGCAAAAAAGTGAGCTGATATGCCATCTGCTCCGTTCTAATATCAGCTACAGTAAATACCTAAAATGTTAAAAAGCTTTAGCTTGTCGTTGAGCATTGTTGAGCAAAGTAACATTTATAGTACTCTAGGTGTGAATTGTGACGGTATTGCTGCACTCTGCCAGTCTGTCTTTTTATAGCTGCTGTATCAACTGGTGCCTTGAACGGAGGAACATTCTAATTGCTCCTCTCCTGTATTGTCAAAACAAGGCGAGGCTTACCTAGTTCTGGCTGTACCTGTGCAAGAGTTTTGCATAGTGTCAGTGCTGAAGGCGGTGCATGTGTGTTGTAGCATTTGTACATTCTACTAGCAAAACAAAACTGACATCAGATCATCATCAGCTTAAAAACTAAACAAACAGAAAATAATAATATGTGTATGCAGCTGCAGAATATATCCATCAGGGGAACGTGTGTGTGTGTGTGTGTGTGTGTGTGTGTGTGTGTGTGTGTGTGTGTGTGTGTGTGTGTGTGTGTGTGTGTGTGTGTGTGTGTGTGTGTGTGTGTGTGTGTGTGTGTGTGTGTGTGTGTGTGTGTGTGTGTGTGTGTGTGTGTGTGTGTGTGTGTGTGTGTGCGAGAATAATAAGACAGGGCTACTAGCAAAACTGTTTACTGTTGATATGCGGCACATTTATGTATTTTGTGGGAATAAAAAATTATATTTGCCATAGATAATAGCCTACTAGCAAAAAGTTAACATTTTCAATAGAAAATGCTCCAGAATATGTTTTGTATTTTCATGGCATGGCTACTGGAGCCAAGCATCTAGAAATGGGTCTGTCTGTTTGGGCTAGTCTCGCAAACCGCTGGACTAATCAGTGCAATATTGCTTGTGCACGTTGCCAGTTGGTCAAGGAAGTGACTCCACACATTTGTTTTCACACATTTTGTTTTATTTGTATTTAACTTTAATTTTCTTATGGACATCACTGGTGATCTGATCAGGCTGGAATCTTGCCCAAATATCGGTTTATACGTCATAGATAACTGACGTCACAGGCTGGCCATAATAGAGCACCGAAGTCTGACGTCACTGCCACTAGAGGGCGCTGTTCCACTGGTTCGTGGCTTTATTTTTTGTGTTGATATCGCCATTGGGGAATCTTAGATCACGTCATATAAGAACTGTGTTCCAAACATAAACACACCACCCCGGCGATTCTGTCAGGGGGGTGGCTCTGCATCGTTTATGATATTCATTCATATTTGATACAGCCTGTTTCTGGTGAAAATGGAATTAATTCTTAAGAGCTACTACTTCCGGGTCTGAAATCACTGTCCCTACAGCAGCCGTGTTCATGGGAAATGTAGTCTTTGGGTCGTTTGACTCGTTTCTAGTGTTTATATTGTGTTACTCTTTGGGTAAATGTGTACATTTCCACCTTCAGTCGATGCTTCATATCCATATGAGTAAAATCGCCGGGTGTTTAATTTTCGAACACAGTTCTTATATGAGGCGATCTAAGATTCCCCAATGAGGATATCAACACAAACAATAAAGCCACAAACCAGCGGAACAGCGCCCTCTACTGGCAGTGACGTCAGGACTTCGGTGCTCTATGTCCCAGATCCACATGGAAGTCATGGCGTCATTAGTTTTCTACTCTTGGCCAAACTGAACAATCCATTGATTATTGAAAAATAGCAGATGATACAAGGAGAGAAACACTATGCAAAGCAAGAGTCTGCCTCTGCCAAGCATAGTTTGCAAATCGGCTTTTTCTCTGTTTAACTAAAGTACATACACTCATATCACACTCTTATCTGGCTTTCTCTCTTGAGTCACTTTCTCTCGCTTTTCTTGGATTTACATAATGTTATCAGTAATACCACCATCTGAATTCTGCACACACATAGCCATACTATATGTCTGTTGATTCATGTTATAACTTGGAAACAAGTGCCGCAAGGCATTTGTTTAATCAGAGATGCTTTTTCTCTCCTATAAAGAATAAAACCAGTTCTGCCTGTGTTCTGTTGGGCCCAATGGGGTGCGTGGCACAGTTTAAAAAGAGACAAAACGTCTGCCTTCTCTCATTAATGAATCTCTTTATATAATTGATTACCATTGTTGCAGTAATGGAATTTATAATTAGTACCAGCCAACCTTTGCTTCTAATTAATGAGTCTGTGTGCCTACAGTATTATTTTTCCCCCTCCCTTTTATTTGCATTTATGCTTCTATTTCATCTTTAATTGTGTTATTTTTGAATAGACTTGCAGGTGTCTCTCCAGGGTACTTCTGGTAAACGGTAGCAGCTGTGTTGAACAAACGGCAGGCTGTTGCTAAACTGTCAATCAATGTGGGACTGTCAAACATGTCCTGTAAATATGTTCACACAGTAGCTGTATCACCATGTAATTCAGAGATCCTCAAACTGGACAGTGCTACTGCTGTTGACTCATATAGTCGACAGCTGTGTGTGTGTGTGTGTGTGTGTGTGTGTGTGTGTGTGTGTGTGTGTGTGTGTGTGTGTGTGTGTGTGTGTGTGTGTGTGTGTGTGTGTGTGTGTGTGTGTGTGTGTGTGTGTGTGTGTGTGTGTGTGTGTGTGTGTGTGTGTCAGAGTTCACGCTAGGATCTTAAACTGCTGGTCACAGTGTACGGACTGATTAAAATTTATCGGACTTCTGATGAAAATGACGGCCATAATCATTTTTAATGAATGTATGGCAAGTAGGTACATAAACGTGGCCAATAACAACAGTTAAAGCATTATATTTGGAACTGAAAGCGATTTCAATGTAAATGAGTAGAATATAGAAAATAAGCTATTTTTTTCAGCGCGGGGCGGACGGAACGAGCGGTAACAAATGAGCGCTCTGCTAGCGGCCAATGGCTACAAACAAAAGTGGCAGCAAAAGAATCGGGTCGAAACGTGAGCTAGGGTGCTAGCTAAACAACCGGGTCCGGTAGCGCGAGGTCTCGTCCGCCCCGGAGTTGAGTAAAGAAAAAACCCCGGCCGATCAATATACAGTATATATCAATATTTGAGATTTGACTTTGTTATGTAATGTAATTATGAAAGTGTTTCTTGACATACACGTCTGAGAAAAACAGACATTTTACCAGAGGGTTCAGACTTCAGAGTACTTTTGGCAGCCCAGAAGGGGTTTCTATAGGGGTTCATTGTGTTGCTCTAGGACATTGCCTTTCCGAAATCGGCTTATGTTCCACTTGTTAGAACTATGATTGCATTTTTTTTGTTTAGTGTAAGTGTCCTCTGTACTACTACAGAGGTCCTTGAACTTAAACTCTTTTTCCGCTACAGCAGTTAAAAAGCCTGATTCCAGAGGTTGTGTTTTTAACCTCTGAATGTAGTTTTTGTAACTTTTGATATATATTTCTTTTTTTTTTCTTGTCTTTGTTCATTTTCAATCTTCTTCTTTGTTATCTTGTATGGCGTGGCATTGAACGGCCAGCTGTCTGAGTGTGACAATCCACTTGTGCTTCGATGCACACAGGATATATCTGCCATCCCCACCCACACTCAGAAGAAGCCTCTGTCTTGACAGGTTGTTTTATATTCTCTAGTTTGGATCTTATTCCTGTGTGGTGAGAACTCATTTGTACATTTGCAATGTGCATTGTTTTTTTTAATCTGCCGATATATGTATAATAAGGTGTTGGAGAGCGCAGGTGCATAGATCTAATCTTAAAGGACGACTTCACCCATTTTCAACCTATCTTCATATAATGTAGGTTGGTCCTCACTAATACTCATGATAAAATGGTACAATTTTTTTCTACTTGGTCTGTGTCTCGTAGGAGGGCTGTGGACAGTCCAGAAACCGTCTACCAGTGACATCATCAATAGGCAGGATGTTTTTTTCCAACAATATTTCAAGTTTATTATTTAGATTTGTATTAACGCGAGAACAATGGCTTCTATTATTGCATTGCAACTTTCCAGGAATGCAAAGCCTGCAGTTTCTATTAGCTTGGTTTCCTCATCGATGATGTCACTGGTAGACGGTTTTTGAACTGTCCACAGCCCTCCTTTGAGAAACAGACCGACTAGAAGAAAATGGTACCATTTTATCATGAGCATTAGTGAGGACCAATTATATGAAGATAGGTTGAAAATGGGTGAAGTCGTCCTTCAACTACTGTAAATCAACATAAATTAATGCACATTGTTTTGCGTTCTTATAGACCAATTAATTGTTTACTAACATTGAGACTGGACGCACAGGTGATTGTTTCACGCAATCAATTCCCAACCTGTTGTTTCGGGGTACGCTGGTTTCAGCACACCCCAACCCCCTCTTGTGTGTTGGCTAGTGAGGCGCGTCGTAGCGAGACCTGACATAATGGGTTTCATTGCGCGCATACTGGTAGCACGAATACTGGTTCTTATCAGTGTGACGTCGTCTGTTAAGGGGTCTATAGTTTTTCAAATGAATATCGCTATTTGCATCAATACATCAAGAAGACTTTTGCAAAAGTAGAAACTTGATTTCCTCCAATATAACTCAGTTTCCTGACCTAGAATAACTTCCAGCAGGAAAAAAAATGGAATACAATAAATTCACCGAGAAAGTGGCCAGCAGTCTACCAGTAAATGTTGAAGTTCATTCTAACAAGGGCGTTCGAGTGAACAGTTCGTTCGATCGTGTTCAGTGAGCTTGTCTGTTGTTCAAAGTCTGATTCAATGAATCAGTCCTCCAGTGTAGCCTGCCTATCAAAGTCTGATTCAATCGGTCCACGCTCATCCACTGATTGTACCACTTGTCAGTCATACTTCGAGTGCGTGCACATATCATAGCAGGCAGCTTAAGCAGGGGAAAGCCCAATTCATACTGTGTAGTGCATCGGAAATAGCCAACCTCGAAGCTTATATACGCCATGCGGATGCAACACGTGTGGGTGTGCTGTTTTCGGCGTGCGACACCGTCGGATGATTAATTAGGCTTTACTCAGAGCAGCTTGTGCAGTAGTATTGAGTAGAAACAACAGGAACAGAAAACTAAGCTTGCGTTAGCATCTTAGCTGATCAATGATGATGTGTAGGCATTGTCCTATAGCGATATGCGTATCACTATATGTAGATGTTTTCTCAAGGTGAATTGGAGATGATGATGATGATGATTATGACGACAAGATAAAGAATGGGTTAGGGTCAGGCTGCAGTGGTGTGAAGTACATGTACTTAAGCACAATTTTGAGGTACTTTTACTTTACTGGAGTATTTCCAGTTTTCAGTACTTTTACTTCTACTCCACTACATCTCAGAGGCAAATATTGTACTTTTAGTGCACTACAATTATTTGAAAACTTTAGTTACTAGTTACTGTGCAGATATAAATTATTATATTATAACGCACATTAACCACTAAAGCCCTATTGTTAGCCCTATTTTTTTTGGGCCATTTGAAAATAGCAGATCTATAAGCTCACAACACGTCGTGATGCGACACATAGTGAGCTTGTAGATCTGCTTTTTTCAAACATTTTAGTACTTTTACTTTTGGTACTTTAAGTATATTTTGATGCCAATACTTTTTTACTTTTACTCAAGTAGCATTTTTAATACAGGCCTTTTACTTGTAACAGAGTATTTTTATAGTGTGGTATTGCTACACCACAGCCTATATAAGCACGACACCGCTCTGCCAGCCCCTAGAGTGCAATAATATCAGTGTCATACTATATTTCCTTTTGTGATAACAAAGTCATTCATTCAACAAAATGTTCCACCAGCAGTGTGGGTGGCAACCTTTAAAGTAATATCTCTGAGCTCTCAGAACTATATTCACACTACAGATTTTAGATCCATGTAAAGTGTGACAATCTACACAAAGGTCTCTTTTCAAAGTGAACTTGAGTAACACACTGGTCTCTGAATACAATATAGAGCCAGCCAGGGGGCGTCAAAGGTGTGGGGTTCTAGCAAGGAAATGGTGTGTGCGTGCCCAGCGTGTGCCTTTTTTGGGGGGCCCTTGCGGCATTTTTGGGACCGTTTCGGGACTTTTGGGGGGTGTTTGCTTTACAGGGTGTAAGCTCAATCAAATAGCTTTAATGTTTTTGAATGAGCTCCTACACGGCATTAATACAAGAACAAAAATAATGCAGTACTATAAAATATAATGATCTTAATCACAGAATGCAAGCTAGCTTTTCCTTCCAAAGCAAAGGGCTAGCAAGCAAGCCCATAACTATAACTCCACTAAGACCAGTTAAGTACATGGCCACTTGGCTCGATAAATGAATAAGTCTTCTGCCTTTTCATTTTGTGCAACTAAAAGAGCAATGACATTGTTGGACAATGTCCAACTTGGTGGATGTCAACTGTATATCAAACTAAAACTATTACACAAAAGCTAAATAATGTATTCGAATTAATCTAATTATGTACAATGACAAATTTTAGGTGACAGATCGCACAACGAGTTTGACATGACTAGTTAAACTGCCATTTCATACCATATCTGATTTGCATAATCAAAACAGCCTGACAGCAGTGAGTGACAGAAGCATCTGTTGTTTACCTCCAATGGCCTGGTGGGTTCGCCAAATGTCTGTAATTGGCTGTATGGCCAAACAAAAAACTTGTAGTCACATCACAAGTTCTCTCACAAAGTATAAAGGAGTGGGTGAAAATATGTTGGGCAAGGTTCCTATGACACAGTTAAAGTGTGACATAAAGAATAAGATTTGATAAAATAGTTAATAAAATGTGCATAAAAGATAAAGGTAAAGGTAGGCTATATGGCACAATAATGTTGCTGACTTATTTACTGCACATAGTCAAAGAAAGATACAGCAGGTGCAAATATGCAGTTTTCCCCAGTCTAGTGTGCTTCTTATATACATGAAAATGTATGAGGATATGTGTTTAGCTTAGGGGCGGACAGGTCGGTGTACCCGTGGGTGCTAATAGCGAATAGAGAAACAAGAAAGAACAGATTGCGGGCAAAAGTGCAGCAGGTAATATGGGAGAAACTTTAGTGGTGGTGGTGCAAAGTGATGCAATTTAAAAAATATCGTTTTCCAATTCATGTCGTACTGAATTGTCGTTACTTGAGGACATGAGTGATGACCTAGAACGGATAGGATAATTCATTCCATTTTGTATTTTTACTGTTTCACTTACTTCGCCTTAGACTTTCCAGCTCGTAGGAAGAAAATGTAATTGTCCTCTTCCTACTCTCCTCGGAGTGCCCTCCAAACCACTGAATACATATTAGCACCTCCAATGTTCTAATTGGACAATTGCATTTGCTCTGAATGGTCATAGAACAGTAGGCTAAATCATGGGGTCAGCTACAGTCCTTAGAGTTGAGTGCCTGCTTAAAACGTGCAGCACACTCCTTAGTATATTGTATGCCCTCTTGTCTCTTTTGAGCAAAAGAATGTATTTCATTTTAGTTCCCCACTGAAGTGAAGTACAAAGGAATCCATCTCAGAGTGCCATGGGTAGTTCAAGCAGATAGTGAGATGACACCTCAGCACCCCCTAAATCTGTTTCATGCCTCTCTGCACTATGATATTCATGAATTCAATAAAGAATTAAAGAGGGATTAAATCCCTATGTGGTGACCATCGCATCGCCTTGCATTACCTCCCTTGAATATCTGAAAGGGTTTTAGATAGTGTGTCATGTCAACAGGTGTACCGCTACAGGCCGGGGAAGTGTTCATTTTAGATGCCGTACGGGGATGAGCTGCAGTGTGCATTAGATCTAGGTCAGAGCAGATCTTTCCTCTGTGCCGGATGAAGTGTGTATTTATTTCTACGGCGTGGCTCCTCAGAGTTGAGCCGTCGAGAAGAGGGTCGGCCTGTCTGTCTGTCTGTCTGTCTGTCTTTCTACACAACCTCAGTCATCTCACAACCCACTGGGCCGATCAGTAGGCCAGTTTTATGGAAGTCAAAGTGGCTCTGTTTGGGTTGAAACCTTGCCCGAATTTTGAGTCATACATCATAGATATATCATAGATGTCTGACATAGATAATTGACACCACAGGCTGGCCAGTGGCCACATAAAGGCTGAGATCCACATTGGAGCCAATGCCAAGTTCTGACAACCTGACACATTTTGGCTTCGCAAGCGGCTAGTAGCTGTCTGTAGCTAATCATTTCACTAACCCTTCAGGCACCGGCCTACTCTGGGAATGCTTAAGTTGGGAATGACGTAAGTTGAGAACGATGCAAGTTGAGAATTCATACCCCACCCACTTATGCAATAGCCGTTGTTACCTGTTGTTATAGTACCCCATACGGTACCCGTTACCACAGCACTAATAACGTTGGATATTACAATCACCATTTATAAACGGGCACCTACCTACTCGGGAACGATGCAAGTCAGGAATGTCAGATGGGGAATGCATGCCCCACCTGTTTTGTCAATATGCGTTATACGTACTGTACGTGTTGTACCTGTCAGAGTACCCAGTGCGGTACTGACTACCATACGAGCAGTCAAACAAATATGGAGGTACAGGGATCCCTGATGTCAGCAAAAACTGCTGACGTCGATTTTCAATGAATTGAGTACAAATGACCCCAATGGAAACAAGCCATAGGCTTTCTTGGGTTTAAAATCCTCTTAGCAGACCTTGTATTGAACTGTACTTTCCTGTGCTTTTTTTTTTGCAAACTACTAATAAAATATTCAATCAATCAATCAAAGTTGTGTTGAACATACACGGGCATACATGGGAGACAGACAGACAGACAGATACATACAGACATTTTCTGTAGTGCGACAACTGCAGCCTCACTAGAGTAGCGAAAGGTCTGCCAATCTGTGAAGGGGTTGGGTTGGGTTGGCTAGTCAGGGAAGCCGATGCCTAACCCCCCCCCCCTCACCTCTGACTCAGAGATATATCATAGACTGACATCATAGATGAGTGATATCACAGGCTGGTCACATAAAGTCCATGACGTGTTGAGTCAATCTTCATGACCATGATTTACAACCATGACCAAGATGTTATGAAAAATGTCACAAACGTGATTTGATTGGCCAAGCTTCTCATTGATGTAGTGCTCTGATCAGCTGTAGATTTTCAGGAAAATCTAAATCTGAAGGCTGCGTAGCAGCCTGAAATTGTAGTGTGATTCTTGTGGAAAACCTTTCAAGCCTGAATGTGTTGGTCTGAGGTTTGTTACAGCATGGGACAATCTCATAATACAACGATTTTGGAGGTGCACTTAGACTGCAATGTCGAACGGCTATCACGGCAACAGTAATTGCACAGGGAAAATACATTATTTATGAACACATTTAGCCTCATTAATCTGCAAAACGCTCTCAAACATCTGATCATTTTATTTTTTCTTTATGACTAACTTGGTTTTTGCACGTCTCCACTGAGGCGAGAGTCTGCTCTTTGATGCTCCTTCTGCTTCTGCTCGACACTCCTCGCAATGTGCTTCATTAAAGATCTTCCCCATTGCATTCATCCAGTCATTATCTCTGTCATTGCGTGGACTTGACCCGTCTTTTCCCAGTGTCTCAGCCAATTAGCCAATTCACACTCCTCTCAATTGCACCTGTCCCCCTTTACTGTAGTGTTCAATGAAAGTAGAAATGCTTGTTTTGTTGAATTTTCTCGCCTCTCGCCTCTCGCTTCGCAGCTGCACACTGACATGGATGGCGGAGACAATGCGGTGAAGTACACACTGTCAGGGGACGGAGCCGGCTCTATCTTCACCATCGACCAGACGACGGGGGACATCCATGCCTTAAGGAGCCTGGACAGGGAGGAGAAGCCTTACTACACGCTCCGCGCCCAGGCCGTCGACATAGACACCAACAGGCCCCTGGAGCCCGAGTCGGAGTTCGTCATCAAGGTCCAGGATATCAACGACAATGAGCCCAAGTTCCTGGAGGGGCCATACACTGCCAGTGTCCCGGAGATGTCACCTGTAGGTGAGTGCACGTGAGGTTACTGTGTATGCGCCAGTAGGGGCCATACTGATGGCCTACAAACCATGTGCGCCACTACAGACGCAGAGGGCCAGGTCAGGTGTTAATTCATCTTTATACAGTCTTTTATATTATACAGTATCTTGTCTTGTCTGCCTCCCCACTCTAGGCTCTATTAGCTCAATGGTAAAAATGTCAGCACTTGTGCAGGAAAAACGGTTCAAATCCGGGGTAGAAGAGGAAAGTTGCATAGTGCATGGTTCTGCCATTTATTGCTAAATGGCAGAACCATTTAGCAGTAAATAAATTAAACAACATTCAGTCACTGTAGGTGTCCATACAATGTCTTTTTGCTGAGTGAGAAATAAAACTTTTGCAAATATATTCCGTTCCCTTCTTCAGAAGACTGCTTTTCTGTCTGGCAAGGTTCACGGTTCAAGGCCGTGTTTACTGTTGCTCCTTGTGTACAGATACATAAGAGTACGATTTATTTTTATTCCGCTCCTCAGTAATTCTATAGCAGCATTCTAGCAGCCTGGGAAGGGTGCAAAAGTGCAGTTCAGCATCCATGCAGAACTAAACAAACAAACAAACAAACAAACAATAAGGCATAAAAAGGTCCAGGTCCAGGCACTCAAGGTGAATTTTGTAGGTAAAAGGCCTTTATCAAATGTATCTGTGTCTCATCACACCCTGAAGAAGGCGCAAGCCAACACGTGTTGGTGTTTTTTAATGTCTGTAGCCCAAATTTTATAAAATTTAACAAAACCCACCTTGAGTGCCTGGACCTGGATTTTTTGATACTGTATGCTTTTTCCTCTTTTTTGAACAGTATTCCCTTCCACGAGCATCGGTGGATACCAGTAGCGCTCCTGTAACTTACAAACAATAAGTCTGACAATGGCTATCACCAATGAAATCTACAGTATGTCCAGCTGGAGCACGTAAACATAATAACAGGACTAGAGAAGGACTGGCATCACACAGGATATATAAAGCAGCTGCACTTAAGGGCGATTTATACTTAGTTGCGCGTCAGTTTCGCACACCAAAAACAGACGAGCTAAAAGCTCGCAACATGAGCTTGTGGATCGTATATTTTCGATGTAGCACCGCGGTGCGCAACCAAGTGTAAATCAGGCATCACTCAGCTTGATTTCACTTTTCACAGAGGCCGGTTATGCTCAGAGTGCTGCGGCGATATTTCACAGGCTTTATGCTGCCCCCGCCCCCAGGGGAGGGCAGATCAAGGTAATTCACTGGGTGTATGGCTCCCCCTTGATCTGAATGGCAATGAGAGCTCTCATAGAAGAGAACTGCAAATCAGGCCTCTCCAGAGTATTACTGGCAGAGAGGCAGGAACAAAACAGGCCAGGCTCTGTACGTGGGCTCTCCAATTCTCTCTCGCTCACACACACACACACACACACACACACACACACACACACACACACGCACACACGCACGCACGCACGCACACACACACACACACACACACACACACACACACACACACACACACACACACGTGTGCACTTAAATGCACGCACACACACAAAAACCCCAAATGAAGCGATTTCTCTTGAAGTGGAGGTTAAATGGAGTGTATATTAGAATTATGATGCTCTCTCCCATTATTTGGGCAGAATAAATTGTGCTTCGTTGCCGTGATGGAGTGTGTGCTTAAAAACTTGGAATCGCTGCTAATTACATTAATGAGAGAAATGGAGCGGAAAGGGCCTTCCTCAGAGAAATGGATTGAAATCAGGCCGACTCCAAAGAGTTGCCTTCTTTGCATCTCACACACTGAATGCTGATAACCCATAGCAATACTAATTTTACACAAAGCTTGTCTTGAGACATAACTCGTAATTTAAAAAAAAAAAAACGTATTTGATAAATTATGTCAAACTGATAACCCATAGCATTATACTTTTACACAAAGCTTGAGACATAACTTAAACAAATATTTGATTAATTGATTGATTACCATTATTATGCATTTGATTAATTATGTCAAAGTATGTGTCAACTGCACATATTGCAGGTCTGTGCTGTTACCGTCTGCCTTATTGTGCATGTGTGGCTTGGTTAAGGAGGATTTAGACTCTAATCTCTGAAACCTAATGTTTCAGAACAACAGTCACCATCTGCTCAGACTACAAAGCCATGTTAGCTCTTTACAAACAACTGGGAGATTACTGCAATGCAGCAATGACCATCTAAATGCTATCCCTCAGCAGGCTAGAAACCGGGCAGTTTTACCCCTTAAAACCTATATACTTAGTTTACCGGAGTCCACCAGGGGTCTATCCTGGGTCCCTGCCTTTTCCCCCCGCTACACCATATCTCTTTACCCAGAATCGCAAATCTACAGAACCACGCTGAATGTTCACCTATTATTAAATGTCCAGAGGAGGGACTCTATAGTTTCAAGTGGTTAAGCTGCTCTCTGAGTTGGCTCTGTACTTGGACTGATTTTCTCCTCCTACACCAAATCTCTTCGCCAAAAATAGGCGATCCACAAGCTCACGACGAGTCAGGAGCTTGCGGATCACCTATAATTGGCTAATGTTTGCCCCCCAGAATATGGATGCAAGGGTTCAAGTGGTTAAGAGAGTTAAATGCTCACCCGATCTTTCTGTTTCTTTCTCTCCTTCTCCACCCCTCTCTCTTCTTTCTCTATTTCTCTCTCTCTCTCTCTCTCTCTCTCAATCTCTCTCTCTCGCTCGCTCGCTCGCTTGCTTGCTTTTTGGCCTAGTAGGTCAGGTATTTAATTGGATTGACTATGGGAGCTCTGGGACACTCGAGTTCCTGCCCAGCCGTCATCTTAGCAGTGCCAACTGCAAAACGGGGGCTCTCATGGGTTCTTCGCAATGATGAACCCAGTTATTCTGGCTCAGAACACTGCCGTTCTTTTGGTCAATTTCCCGAAATCTAAAGTTTGTTTGTCAAAGTTCTGATACAATGGTGAGGATGCGGATTAAAAAGCGGTTGCATTCAGGATTGCCAGCTAGTTTAAAGGGAGATGAACCGTACGGACAACAAGTAATTACTGTCCCTATTATTGTGCGGGGGCTGGAAGGCTGCCATCTTGCTTCTATGCTCACCATGGCTCTTTGTTTTCTAAATGGTAACATTGCTTAATGAATTGGCCGGCATTTTTTTTGGCCTTGATTGATTTTTCCTACCAACAGCCACATAATGTTACAAATATAAATTATATACAAAACATACCCCAGGAAAGTACAAAAGCTATTCTGCTAAATATTATTGTCCTCTTACACCCCATTACCGGCCATACATAACAGTCTTTCCACTTTGCATGCCTCTAACCATTATCTGAAAAGGGCTCGCACAGGGCGATGCTGCATTGATGTGATGCACAGAGAATTGGAAATGCAAGGATTTTTTTTCATTCCCTTTTATCACATCTATACAGACTGCTGAGGAAACGAGTCATGACATGACACTAAACACAATCCTTTTGCCTCCCATTATCCTCCCCCCTACCCCCAAATACAGGTACATACGTGACGCAAGTGACGGCTACGGATGCGGACGACCCGACATACGGCAACAGCGCCAGGGTGGTGTACAGCATCCTCCACGGCCAGCCATACTTCTCTGTTGACCCGAAAACAGGTATTAGCCCATTCAATCCGAGAACGCATCTCTGTCATTTTAGATTTCTTTGGCTATTCAAAAATAGCAGATATACTATGAGCTTGAGCTCTGCTAATTTTGAAAAATCGTGAAAATGTGTGCAAATCTTTGAATATATATATTTTTAAAGCGAACATTTGTAACTCAAATCTTTGCTTCTGGGGGTCCCTGGAGCAAAATATTTTACAAATGTTCGCTAAAAGAATATATATATTCAAAGATTTGCACAAATGTTCACAATTTTTCAAAAATAGCAGATCTACAAGCTTGTGGTGTGGCACCGCGGCTATGAGCTTGTATGTCTGCTATTTTTGAATCGCCAAAAGAAATCTAAAATGACAGAAATGCGTTCCCGGATTGAATGGGTTAAAAAAAAAAAAGTGGGGAAAAGGAAGAGGGCAGAATGTGAATGAAGCACTTGAGCACTTGACACGTGCCTGGTTGGATTCTCTATTGGAAGTTTGTATTCATAAGCCAGCATTCCATGTGTTAGCGTGTGTCCGGGCAGCGAGTTGCCATCTCCCCAGTCAGTGACCTTCTGTGCATTTGCTGCTAGGAGACTGCTGGCACATTCTCAGACTACAGCAACTAGAAACCCACCACAGCGGCAGTGGCTAAATTGGCATATCATGGCTAGCAGCAATTTAGCTGCGGTGACATTCACAGAGGTTTTCAAAGGAAGCAATCATAAGAGAAAGAGAGGACTTCCAATTCCGACCAGAGATGTGCTCTGGCGTAGCTCCCCAGAGGGTGAGCCGTCTAGAAGATGGTCTGTCTGTCTGTCTGTCTGACTGCACCATCAGTGCCACATTTCTTGTGCACACTTCCAGTTGGTCACTGAGGTACCTCCCCTAATTTGTCTTGTCACATAATTATACTTTATGAAAAATGTCACAATCTTATAATGGAAGTCAATAATGCTCTGATCAGGCATTGGAGCCACGCGTTTACACAATCATGTGGATCTCGACATCCACATGATTAGATTTGTGTTTGTAGTGTGTTACCATAGATGTTTTTGTTTGATGTATTGCTACAGTACAATTTTTTGGTCAAATGGTGCTCTATAACGGTTCAGCACGGCGCCCACCGGACAGTTTTGTCAACAGGGTGGGTGCTGCGCGAGAAAAAAAGGACGCTCTGCTTCCAAATTCCGCCGATTTTGCCGTTTTTTTTCTTTCTCTCACGCCGTTAGGAGAAGCCCCCAAGGTTGGTGCCCTGTGCTGCGCTGCTTTTATCCGCCAGATTGGGACGTTCACGGCATATTTTGCACCATTACGGTGCGTTCATCATCGGTGACGAGTGCCTCTAACAGCCGCTGCTGGCTGCGTGCACGCAGTGAGGCGATGCGAGGCAATGCGAGACGCCGCGAGGCAACACTCACACAATCACGTGCAGCATGCGTCCCCTCCCCCTGTGCCTAATGGCTGTACATGGGGCCGACGTGTGCTTTTGCGTGATTGTGTGAGTGTGGCTTCAGGAAGTAAATTCCTAGCCTCGATCTCCAGGCTTTTATTTTTTAGTTTTGCTAAAAAATAAAAGCTTGGAAATTCCTGTCCCAGCTGTTGGTACGCAAAAGCGCCTCGCGTCGTCCGATGTGCTGCGCATTATTTATTTTGGGTGCGCATGCGCACCTGTGCACCTGCGCACCAGCGCACCAGTTATATGCACCCCTGTCTATAACCATTAAAGGTGCCTAAACTAAGCTGAAGAACCAGTAGAGGACCTAAAGCACCTCTAACAGACCCTCTAACAGGGGCTGAACAGGTTCTTGGAATAAATGATGGAGGGATAGACGGATGGATAGATATAGGTAGAGAGATTATTGTTATTCTTGCCATGAAAAAACAGGTTTGTATATTTGCACACAGGGGCAGATCAAACACAATTTTCTCGCTGTCTGGAGGACGAGGAACAAGTGGAGTGCGTGTGTGTGTGAATATGTGTGGGGGTGGTCTGGCTTGCAGGCCCTGCCTCCGCTGTCTCCCTCCACAGTTTTTTTAGCCGAGCAACCTCCTAATGACCTAGCTATTAATCTGCAGTACAAACGCTGTCTGATCCTGGGGCCTCTGATCCTCAAGTGAATCATTACGGTGCCTCCTCTACTGAATGTCAAGCGTCTCTGGGTTTGAGGATGACCTCTGCATGGCTCAGCAGTGCAGCGGTCAGGACTCCTTGATGCAGGCGGCCCTCGATCTCTGACTGGGCTCTGATGGCAAATTGGTCATTTTATGTTGCTAAACATCTTCTTAAATCCTCTAGACTTAGTTATAACTGGACCTGGGTGGGCTCTGTACTTGGACATCCCCCCCCCCACCCACACACACACACACCCACACAAAATCTCCTTGCCAAAAATAGGCAATCTACAAGCTCATGACGAGTTGCGAGCTTGTGGATCACTTATTTTTGGCTAATGTACAAGTGGTTAAGAGTGTTAATGCTCACCCGATCTCTCTGTTTATCTCTCTCTCTCTCTCTCTCTCTCTCTCTCTCTCTCTCTCTCTCTCTCTCTCTCTCATATATATATATGTCACCTGCTTCCCCTCATCTCTCCGGCTGTTTGGTCAGGTGTCATAAAGACAGCCTTGCCCAACATGGACCGCGAGGTCAAGGAGCAGTACCAGGTGCTGATCCAGGCCAAGGACATGGGGGGTCAGCTGGGAGGGCTGGCGGGGACGACAACCATCAACATCACCCTGAGCGACGTCAACGACAACCCGCCCCGCTTCTCCAAAAGTGAGTGCCCATGATCTGTTTGTGTTGGTGATTTATGTCTATCCCCTAAAATCAGTGAGTTGAGATGTTCTGACAGGGAAGGAATAATATGACTAAATAATAATAAAAATAATAAGGGTAATAATAATAATAATAATGATGATAATACTAATAATGACTATTTCTTTACTATTTTAAAGGACTATTGTATCGCTCAATAATGTTTTGTTATTTATATTGTGTTGCAACATCATGGTAGTTGCAAGATTTTGTCTCCCTGTGTGGACAGAATTGGTGCGGAGGTTATTACTGCAAAAAAAAAGAAAACAAAAGGAAGGTACAATACAAATAGAGGTCTAAGGGTTGGTCCATTATAAAATATACAAAATTGGTTGTATATCATAAGCGCTCGTGTCGCAGGGGTGAAGTACTGCGGTGCACCTGGGTTGCTGAGAGATCAAGCACAATTGAACAAGTTTGACAATCTTTGTCGCTGCACTAGTAACGCCTACGGGCTGTGATGGTGCCTTTCAGTGGGGGTTGTTAAACGGGAGGGTGGAGCTACGTCCTTCCGGTGGGGGCTCCTCACTGGCAGGTGAGTCAGTAGGGTGAAACAGCAGTGGCAAACCACAGAAATGTGTGGGAAGGGCTGCTTGGCGTAATGACATAAAAAAGAGAACGATAGGGTAAAAATAGGGGTAGAAATTGGCCTCTCTAAATGTATAAAAAAATATTCAACAACTTTCAATAACGGGCAATTCTGCAAAGGGCAAACATGTGCATGTGCACATGCACTGTACCAATTCTGCTACAGTGCATACCACTGTACTCAGCAGGTTGAAATGCTGTCATAAACGATAATGAAAATAAAATTATCATTTAGAATGTGCTCATTTAAATTTTAATGATATTGTGTTCACTCCTGTTTTTTTTTTCCTTCATAATAACGTTGATAACTGTGTACTGGCTGGTCACATCACATATTAGACGGCAAACACCATCCAATTACAAGGGTATCCATCAGTACCCCTCATTTGTAATTGCTTTTTATTATTTGTCATCATGCATTATTATCAGCAGAGGGACCTATTTATTTACGATGATTGCATCTCACTATCTGGGTAAATAAACGGAGGGTTTTGTCATTTCGCTCATTGGCTCACTTTTTGTATTGAGCATACCAAGGTTGTCAGGCAGAAACCTTGTATCATATTCTTTTAATTAACCACATGAACCCTAGTGTCCCTATTCTGGGACTGTCATAATAGACAAACCTTCTGTGAAAATAGCAAATATTAGTATAGTGTACAAGCAAATATACCAGGTGTACAACTTACAAGCTGTGAGCTTGTAGATCCGCTATTTTCAGAGAAGAGATCTGATGCAGAGGGGGGAAAAAGTACAGGAGTGGCCAGGTACAGGAGTGGTTAATGCCTTATTGTATACTTTGTTGTATGACAGTGTTTTGCAAAACCATAGCAAAGGTTGCCGATCTACAAGCTCACAACGTGTCATAGTGTCATGTATTGTGAGCTTGTACATCTGCAATCTGGTTTTATAAATATTCTCCAATGAAAAGTATTAACACTTGGGCGTCTAAGCAGTCAGATTTTTGAGATTTTAAAGTTGATTATCTTTGCTCATGAAGGTTCTCTCAGAAGGTTCCCCCTCCATGACGCTTCCTAAATATTCGGTTCAAATCATCTCCATCTGAAACGTTTTCTAAATATGAAATTAGGCATCATCATACTATCCCTGATGTTAATTAGCGGCAAAATATACCGCTCTCACCCTTTCTGACCGTCATTGTTCAAGTTAATTGGATCATTTGCATTTCACTGTCAGCTCGGAACCTGGCCAAGCGATTTCTCCGTCATGCGAGTGTCAACAAGATCGTCTGACTAATAATAATGTTATTAGTTTCTACCATTACTTTTCATGATTACTATCATGAAAAGTAATAGTTTTAGACATTTCCCCGGCAAACTGAGCCCATACAGGCAGCAGCAGTAGGCAGCAGTATCAGTACGGCAGACAAGATTCGAGTCTGTGTACTAAAACCCTGTATCTCATCTCTTTTATTTTCATCTAAACCACTAAACAAGATTAATCGTGTTGTCTGGTTCCTATACAGTCACGTAGCAAGGTACCCCCACCCCGAAACTTTCCAGTGCCTCTTCAGTGTACTCGTTCATCTGTGAAAGCACATTATCGCACTCAGCACTAAAATTAGTCTGTGCAGGTTTTTTTTCCGTATTCCAAAAGTGTATGAGGCAGATTTAGAGGGAAGCAACATCTACACAGTTGCCCTCGATTCTTCTTCTTCTTGGGTTGATTTCAGGCGCCACCGGGAGACCCTCCGCGAATGTAAACAGACAGGTAGATGGTCCATGGCCTGTGTTTACCTCCTTTCCTCTTCTCTGCTTCTCCCTCTCTCTCTGTCCCTCATCTCTCTGCCTCTTACACTGAATCTAATCTTTCTGCTATCTGCAGTGGTGGAAAATTACTAAGTGCATTAAAGTGCTGTACTTTACTTTAAGGCACTTTTATTTACTTTGAGAATTTCCATTTTGTTCTGTACTTTATATACTTCTCCAGTGCAGTGTTACCCCAGTACAATTACTTGAAAATGATAGTTACAAGTTACTTTATAGATTTTAGTTTTGGTACTTACATTGTGATGCCAAGTTGCCAATACCTTTGTACTTTTACTCAAGTAAAATTATGGACTTGTTCTTGTAACTTAAAGTAAATAATCTGAGTACTTCTGTCTTCTCACCCTCCTCTTTCTCTATCTTTGGCTTTGGTTTTCTTGCTCTTGGCACAATGTGCACGCGCACATGCAGGCACAATAAGTCATCATCACTGTCGGGTGGAAACCTTCTATGTCCAAAACTGTTACTTTTCAGAAAATAACAATTAAAAAATAATAAATAACCTGTGTTCCGATGGATACAATGTAGTTATTATTTAGTCACAAGCTTTTGTTAAGACTTTTTTCATTGTTCCTTTTTAAAACCCACAGACACACTTAACCAATCTCACTTTCACTTATTATTATTTATTTTTATAGCAGTAATAACAGATCTACAAGCGACGCATTGTTAGCTTGTAGATCTGCTATTTTCAAAAGGCCGAAATATATATATAAGGCTGAAGTGATTACTGTATGTATATTTTGTAATCATAATCAAAATCTACAAAGTAACTAGTAACTCAAATTTTCAATCATTGTAGTGGAGTAAAAGTACAATATTTGCCTCTGAGATGTAGTGGAGTAGAAGTAAAAGTACAGACAATTGGAAACGCTCCTGTAAAGTACAAATACCTCAAAATTTTACTTAAGTACAGTACTTGAGTAAATGTACGTAGTTACTTTACACCACTGCAAGGTAGGGCAGTCATTTACAAGAAAACTCAAATAAAAGGTTTGGAGATACAAGGTTTACCGCCACAGAGCAAAGAAGTTGCACACGCACACATGATCCGGCCCCATCTGCACAACACAGAAATAATGACTCCTCAATGAGCAGATGCCTCAACTCTAACAACCTGCCATCTTCGGGGGGTGACATGCGAGACGCAGAGAAATTTCCATCTCGTGTCAGGTTGCTGGTAATGAATGAATCTAATCTGCTGTTTGGATGCTTTCAAACGGGTTCTTATATGCCACACTGTTCCTGGACTCTGTGCAGTGGGAGGATCAAATCCCATCGGCTGTCCAGCTGGTCTCAATTTTGATCCAATGGGCTGGCGCAGCCTCGATGCCCGCATAGACCAAAACAGTCTAGATGTCCACCATTGTGCCGGTGCTCCAAGCACTCCCAAGGTATCATGTCTGCACCACTGGAGACCTGTCGCCCTCCCTTCTGTTGACGGTAAATGCTTTGAGAGGTTGCTGAGACTACATCTGTTCCTTGCTACGTTGCCTTGCTGGACCCATGGCGATTTGCATACTGTTCAAAACAGATCCGCCATGTAATTGCAATGGCTCTTCACACCACCGTTGTGGACTAACAGCTCAGCATCCAACACTATAGTTCCTGCCAAATTCAACACAAAGCTCAGATACCTAGGCCTGCAATCAACCGTGTGCAGCTGGATACTGGACTTCACTGACAAGCTGCTACTAAGAGGTTAGAATGGGCAACATCACATCAGACCCCTGACCCTTAATACAGGTGCCCCTCAGGGTTGTATGCTGAGCCCTCTCCCATACTCCCTGTACACATAAGACTGCACAATCTCACACAGCTCCTACTGTACGTCATCACCAAGTATGCTGACGACACGACAGTGATGGGCTGGATTGTCGAAAACGATGTGCATTGTGAGCTTGTAGATTGGCAACTTTTGCTATTCATCGTACACCAAAGTATATCGGGTGGTTAAAACAAGAATCAGAACTGACATCAAAGACTTAACAAGGATCTGTTTCAAGTAATTAGCACAATTCCCTGTGGCTGACCTGAAGACTGCTGCTGGTGCAAATAATTTTCAATAACATGCCCTGCGGCGTGCGACAATAATAACATTCCTGGTCCCCTTTTGGTGGAGGCGGGGACTTGGTAGCATTATGAGCTGAAGGAAGAAAGTGTAAGGGAAGAAATAGATTTTTCACTGAGCGGTGCAGTGAATACAGACCTGTGTGTGTGAGGACACACTCATCAGCTAGAATCAATGGTAGGTGAACCACACCACTGGTTCTCAACCTGGGGGGAGGGGCCCACTGGTGAGCCGTGAGGATATTCCAAGTGGCTCCCCAAATAAGTTGCAAAACACTAAGATTTGAATGATATTAGGACATTAATATAAAAACAAAATCATGTACAACAATTATGTTGACGATTTGGGGATTTTCAAATGAGCCCTGATCCTGAACCAGTGCACTACACAATGCATTCAGCTAAACCTTCCTTGAGCTCCTCAAGTATGCCCAACTCCCACAGTGATTCAAAATGGACTACTTTTTATGATAATGTAAACTTCTGTCTACATGCCTCAGGCACTAATTAAGTGCATGAAAATTTGCTGTTTATTTTATCATATTTCAAACCGTCCTCCAGAGGGAGGGCTGACACTATACATCTTTAAACCATGGATTTTGAACGGAATCAACGATACATAGTATATGGCCACTGAAGTGCAGAGGCAATACGCTCAAATGCACTAAAATACAAATCTGCTTCAGACTCGCAGAAAGTAGGTACTAACAGCAAGAGGAAGCCGTGTGCGCAGAGGCCGCCACTGGCATACAAGTCTCCCTCCGATTCAAACTCCAGCTTCCGTACCTCCAGCTAGAAGTCTCTGTGCAGTCTAGCTGTGCTTGGGCATATTGGCACATTAACCTCCATTTGGAGATGTGCAATGTGCACTCTTGCATACATTTGTGTATTCAGTGTTGTACATGTTGAGTATTTTCCTCTGATGGTAACTGTGCAGTGTTGAAATGTAGACTTTTTTTTGTATATGTATTCATTTATTTTTCCCTACATTCATTTATTAATTATATACTATTCGCCCTTATGTTTTTTTTTTTTAAAGATTTATTTTAGGCTTTCTAATTATGCCTTTATTATACATAGAACAGTAGGCTGACAGGATATGGGGAGAGAGATGGGGAATGACACGCAGCAACGGCCGTCGGGATCGGGACTCAAACCCGCAACGTGCTGTCGGGCTACATTGTAGCCTAGGTGCCCGGACCGCTACGCCAGCGATCCGGGCGATGCCCTTATGTTTTTAATGAGTATTTTACCCTGACGGTTGAGTTCATGAGTTGATGGTGTCATGGGTCCAGTCAACTATATCTTTACCGTATGCTTTTTTCCCCCTACCTGACTCTGTGTGTGGCTGGCTGGCCCCTTATGGTCTCCCTATTGGCCTTGTTACAATCTATCTCAATACATTAAACTGTCAGGAGAATGAACCCTCTTTTCCTTTTGGGGAATAACACAACAACAACAAAAAAAGATAACAAATGAGTCCAATCTTCCTCTCTGTTTGTGTTGCAGGTTTCTTTCACCTACGAGTTCCAGAGTCTTCGACGGTGGGGTCCGCCGTGGGCAGAATTAAAGCCCACGACTTGGACATCGGGAGAAATGCAGAGGTGGAGTACAGCATCGTGCCCGGTGACGGAGGCGTCATGTTTGACATTACCACCAACGAACACAACCAAGAGGGGATCATCCTTCTGAAAAGGGTACGAACCGGAGCCCCGTTGTTATCCTGTTAAGTTACTCTTCGTGGCTGTCAGGGTGGAAACCTTGTATGTCCATAACTGTTACTATTCAGAAAATGGGGGGGGGGAAATAACCTGTGTTCCAAATGGATCCAATGTAGTTATTATTTTAGTCACAAGTTATTAAAATATTGTACGTTCAGTGCCTGCATATCTTCCATCCACTTACGTTGATTTGTTTCGTGCTGTAGAAGCCCCGACGCGGAAGTGCATGTAAACAAAGCGTGCGTGCGAGACGGCGGAGGGTCCCGACTAACGCCTGGAACAATAATATTTCTAACGCGATCCTCCATTGCAGAGTGATCGCCAATCGAAAACGGCTCACTTCCACCACGTTAAAAAGAAATGGAGATATTAAGCTTTTAGTCAAGGAGTTAACATTGGAAAGGCCGACCGGAATTTTTGACATGGATCCACATCCGGCCTCTCCTTCTCAGAGACTCCTTGGATGATCCCAAAGTTTCGTTAGAGCGCCCCACGTATAAAAAAAAAATTTGGTCAAAAACGGTCCGGACCGTTTATGGCACATCGCGCATGGATTCTCAAAAGCGGTCCGGACCGTTTTTGGCACACAATGTGTTAACTATCACAAAAAAAGTAGCAATAATAGAATACTTAAGTGGTGCGTGGATGGCTGGACTAATGGTGAAATGCTGTTAGGTGGAATACGTCCAAAACAGGAAATGTATGTATAAATATTATTATCATAATAGTCACAAGCTCTTATTAGTACTTTTCCTTTGTTAAATATTCATAAAACCCAAAGACGGACACATACTTAACAACTTTCAACCTGGCATCCCCTATTTTGGCCATGTCATTATAGGCGACAGTTTTAAAAACATGTGTGAAAGTTTCCCCGGTAGGACGTAGTGTACCTCCATCAGGCGCCCGGCTGACCAGGGGGAGGCAGTATAGAGACCAGGATTACTACATGTTTTTTTCTGAGGGTACCTACCCTAGGGGACACGGGGAGAACATGCAAACTCCACACAGAAACGCCTTCTCGCCAATAGATCTGTAATGGACCGCTGGACAGTCTGGACCTAGGGCACAAGCTCATCTAGTCATCTAATCCTATAACTTGGGAACACCTGGTGGCTTAGAAAACCAGCAGCAGCCGTTGTACCCAGCAGTCAAAACGGAGAACCGCTGGTAAAAGACTGCCAACTCTACGAAACCATTTTTAGCTGTAGTTTTGCTGAGCACACACTGGTGTTTACAGCGCCGTCCCGCTTCACAGCCATTCTTTCACACCTGGGAGCTGACCAGTACAACCACAGTGTTCTACTGTTGGCTATTCCCGGCGCTGCTATAGCAGTTAGGGGTTAAGTGTTCTCATCAGGACACCCCGGCAGGATTCGTTGAAGAGCGCGACTGTAATTCATTTTCCCTAGAGTGGTGTAAATACAGAGTGGCGACAAGAACGTTCACTCCAGTGGACCATTTTTCAGTTTTTTTCTAACAGGCGTTTCCGGATCACAGAGCTTTGGTTCAGTTCCCGGAAATTAGCCGTAAACAGCAGTAGAGTTTTAGCAGAACAGACAGTTTGTGGTGCACTTTTAAAAGCTTAGATAACAGCAATATTCTCATCATCCAAGACAACAAGGTAACGCTGGCTTAAAATTGTGTCAACAAGGCAGGTAACATTAGCTGTTCTCACACAAATCTTAGCGTTTAATACAAAAACATATATTGATCTTGATTTATCTACATGAACTTTACTTATACATATCGCAAATCAATGCATTTATTGACTACTAATGACCTGTCTCTATATATAGTGCATTCAAATTCCACCAGAGGACTTCCGGGAATTGTCTACATGAGTGACATGAAGTATTTTGGACTTCAGTTGTCGCCACTGTCTCTTTACACCACCCTGGGTGGTGGGAGGGGGGACGAGGTTGAACATTTCCATGTCCTAGCTCAGTGGTTCTCAAACTTTTTCATGTCAAAGACCCCAAAATGATATGTATTTGGCCACGGACCACCATCTCAAAATATTTTGTTCCAGGGACCCCCAGAAGCAAAGATTTGAGTTACAAATGTTCGCTTTAAAACATATATATATTCAAAGATTTGCATGAAGTTTTCACGATTTTTCAAAAATAGCAGATCTACAAGCTCACAGCACTCGGTGCCGCGCTATGAGCTTGTATATCTGCTATTTTTTAATAGCCAAACTATAAAAATGGTGGTTAAAATGATTGTGACCCCTGTGGGTCCCCGGACCCCACTTTGAGAACCAAGATCCTAGCTTATAGTCTTTGTCTCGGCTATCAACCATAACCTTCACCACTTCATGGCCTGCGGATTATCCTTTATCCTCTGATTATGGTTTACAGTCTCTTTGGGGCCATTTTTTCTATTCCACTTTCTATAGCAGCCCCTTATGACAAGCAGTGAATGAAAAGTACAGGCTGAGTGTCAAGCTAAAGGACATTTAAACATCCCTTTGAATATGCATGGATCAAACATGTGCCATTTACAGTATGTCACCACACTCTCTATAGCACCAGTTCTCAAAGTGGGGTCTGGGGACCCCAGGGGTCCTTGAGGGGGGTTCCAGGCGTTCCCCAGGAACACTCATGCCCTATTGTATAATCTACACGTCACGATGCGACACGTTGTGAGCTTGCACATGAGCTCTTTTTGAAGAGCGTTGACAAATATTTTCTCCTTGGCATCAAAACATTTCAAATGGGGGTGCACAATTTGGGGGTCCTTGACATGAACACCAGTGCTCTTACGGGTCCATTTGGTTCCATCTGTACACTCTCAGAGCTTTGGGGGTCCTTGAAAGTTAAAGGTTTAAAAACCCTAAAGTACAGTTGAGGGCTGTGGACAAGCATGCGCTAAAAGCCTCTGAGTATTCTGTACACTGACCATGCCAGGGGCTAATTTATTATGCCATACACTCAGTATGCCAAATGGATTAATTTACCCGGGGCAAAGTGACCTGTGGCAGAAAGGCCTTGAGTGTTTGGATATGAATATGGCTTGTTTGATCCATAGAGCAGATCTGTCCCATTTCTTATTAACACCACTTTATCCAAATATAGGCCTTGTAGGGCGATGGTGTCATTTAATTTCATTGTTGTCTATGGCTAAATGCCAGGGATATTCACTTATTTGCTGGCAAGGAGGAAGAAAGCCTTCTGCAGTCACTGGCTAAATTTAGTGGAGACAAATAGAAAACAGCGGTCGAAGCCATAGCAGTGAGTGTTCATCCACTAAATAACCAAGCTATAAAAAGACATAATCTAAATTGTTAACTGCAGGCTATGTATACAGAGCAAAAAGTGAGTTTCTCAACTGCACTTACAGTACATAAACAAACAAACAAACAAACAAATAATATGTTTAGCTTGTGCTGTAACATGTTTAAAATATAATTGGCCCAGTCAGTGAAAGTGATTTCTAAACCACAGATTTATGTTAATTGCTGTCCTTAAAACAGCAATTGGCTCTATTTAAAATAGTTTTTTTCTTTTTAAATAATGCATGACTCCAAAACTGCATTTGGGGAAAGGATGCACTAAGATGTGCAAAAATGCTGCCAATGTTATTATCCTTCGCAGACGTTTGTGCACAGCTCACCCCACTACGCTGCTATAACTTGAACAAAGACTGCCAAACTGATCATTGGCTCCCAGTTAGCAAACAATGTTTACAAAATAAACTGCTTTCACTTCAATCGTCTCCGATAAACCACCTGCACTCACCTGAGTGTGAGTGCATTTGATGTTGGTGGATGCACCATTCCGAAACGCACATAGTATACTATACCCACGTGTGCAAGCTATTCTCTCTTGCAACCACAGAAACAAGAGCTGCACAACTGTTTATTGCACATTCACAACATGCACAGTCATGAATTCCTTTATCGTCATGTTTTATTGACCGTTTGTCAATAATACAAGGAGGCCACAAACCCTGTATCTTGCTGATCCTTTCATCCATTATGTATTTTTTGTCCATTCCACACAAAAGAATTGGCCTCGTTTCTGAGCTCCTCTCACTCACTGGCTGGGCCTCTTGCGGCAATGACATAAGATCAGTCATCCAGGGTGCCTGGTGGCTCTGCCAGTTATTGCACAGACCATTATGCTCCTTGTGAATCCCGGGGACTGAGGTTTGAATCTGTCTGCCGTCTTGTCTCACATGTCTCTTCTCTTTCTCTCCCTCAGCCCTTGGTTTTTCTGTCTCTCTGTCTACACCGACCTCTCCTGCATAAAAATGCAAGAGAAAAAGGTTAAAAAAAGATCACTCATCCAATATCAAAGAGCTGAAATAATAACTATACTGCCACAGGCATGACCTCAGACAGTGAAGCCAATACGGCTCCATTTTGCTGTATTTGGGCATTAAGGAGCCGTTTGGCTCATTGCCCGGTGATGTGGATGAGATGTGGATATCGATGACTATGTTCCAAGGACAGAGTGCTCAGTAATATGTGCAACACTTTCCTTGAGAGGGTCCTGTTACAAACGGAGACATCCGTTTCCAAATGAAGTGATCCATCTTTTGAGAAATGGTACATCTAATCCTAAAAAGATTGCAGGCATTGACGCTGGTATTCAGCAATGGGTAATATAAAGCAGGGGTTCCCAAAAATGTTCACGCATTGTGAAGACTGAACCAAACCAACACTCGGAGACAGTATGTGCGAAGGCCTCGCTGGGCTTTTTATTAATGAATACGGCACGCTCACGGGTTTCCAACCCGGTGCCGTCTAGTTATACGTTTCAAATCATAAATCCAACACTCAAATCATAACACTACCCAAACGTGGGTTCAGTGAGCAATACTAGTCTGTGCGTAATCCTCCGCCCGCTCTCTGCGGGGGATCCTTTGTCCACAGGCGCTCTGCGCAATTTACACCAGGTCCTAGGTTGCCTATAACAGAGAGATACAGGTATTAGACTCCGATCTATATAACACCAGGTAAATGAGGAGGAGGATAAGAAGTGGGGGGTCGCTTACCGCCTGTGCACCTGTCTGGCCAGCGTGGAGAGTCAGTCCATACTGAGGCAGAGACGGTGCTTTTACATTGTTTGTGCGCTCCCCAGCTGGGTGCCACGGCTGCGCTCACTTCAGGCTGATTCCACAGGTAGACGGGCAGGTAACGCCCGTCGATGACGCAGCCCAGCTGGGGGCGGGGCCTGGCTGGCCGTGCACCGCCTCTGTCCCACTGACTCTCCCTGCTGAGGTGCTTACCTGGCAGGCTGTTGCCTAGCGACGCCCCACATATCCCCCCCCTAAGCTCCGTGCCTGGGTCGGGAGCTTCACTTCTTTCCTCGTACAGCCTCGAGAGGGCGTCGGCGTGGGGAATCTCTTTCCCTGGACGGTGTTCCACGGTGAAGTGGTAGTCTTGGAGCTCAAGGAACCATCTGGTGACCCGGTCGTTTCGGTTCTTGTTCCTGGCCATCCACTTCAACGGGGCGTGGTCCGTGACGAGCGTGAAGGTCCTCCCCCACAGGTAGTACCGCAGGTGGTGAATGGCCCACTTCACGGCGAGGCACTCTTTCTCCACCGTGGCGTAGTTTCGTTCATGTTTGAGGAGTTTCCTGGAGATGAACGTGACCGGGTGCTCGTCTCCCTCCACCACCTGCGCCAGCACGGCTCCGACTCCGGTGCCGGACGCATCGGTGTGGAGGAGGAACGGCTTCTGGAAGTCCGGGGCGATCAGCACCGGTTCCTCGCATAGTGCAGCCTTCAGCGTGACGAACGCCGCCTCAGTCTCCGCTGTCCAAGCGACGTGGTGGGGCAGGCTCTGGCGCGTCAGCTCATATAGGGGTGCTGCAATAGTAGCGTAATTTTTAATAAACTTTTGATAATATGAGATTAGACCCATGAATGATTTTACTTGCTTCTTAGTAGCGGGCCGGGGCCAGTCCCGGATCCGCTCCACCTTTCGGACCTGGGGCTTCACACACCCTCGTCCGATGGTGTATCCAAGATAGTCAGTCTCCGCTAGACCCACCCGGCACTTCTTGGCGTTAGCGGTGAGGCCGGCTCGTCTTAGGGCGCCCAGGACGGCGTCGAGGTGCAGGAGGTGCTGGGACCAACTAGGGCTGTGTATGACGATATCGTCAAGGTACGCGGCAGCATAGTCCCGGTGGGGCCGCAGGACCCGGTCCATTAGCCGCTGGAAGGTTGCGGGGGCGCCATGGACTCCAAACGGCAGGACGCGGTACTGGAAGAGGCCCTCGGGGGTGGAGAACGCCGTCTTGGCCTTGGCTCTCTCCGTCAGGGGCACCTGCCAGTACCCCTTCCTTAGGTCCAGTGTACTGACGAAGCGGGCCGGTCCCAGGCGCTCGATCAGCTCATCGACTCGTGGCATGGGATAAGCATCGAAGGCCGAGACTTCATTCAGCTTCCTAAAGTCATTACAGAATCTCAAGGTCCCGTCAGGTTTCGGCACGATCACAATTGGACTGGACCAGGGGCTGTGGGACTCCTCTATTACGCCGAGTTCTAACATCTTCTTCACCTCCTCTTTGATGGCCACTCTCCGGGCCTCCGGTATCCGGTAGGGCCGCTGGCGCACTATTTCGCCGGGGTTGGTGCGGATGTCATGGCGGATGGCGGTGGTCCGGCCGGGCAGCTCGGAGAAGATGTCGTCGTTGCGCGCCAGCAGCTCCTTCAGGTCCTGGCGCTGCGACGGGGCCAAGTCATCTCCTGTCGGCACGGCGGCGGGGGTCCGCAGAGAGGTGGTGGCCAGTAGGACCGAGGAAGGCAGCGGGCCCGCTGTGTGCCACTGTTTTAGAATATTCACGTGGTAAATCTGGTGGCCTTTGCGCCGACCCGGCTGCCTCACTCGGTAGTCGACAGGGCCTACTTTCTCCACCACCTCGTAGGGCCCTTTCCACTGGGCCAGGAACTTGCACTCGGAGGTGGGGACCAGTACCAACACTTTCTCCCCGACCTGGAACTCCCGGAGCTTGGCCCCCCGGTTGTAGGTGCGGCACTGGTCCCTCTGTGCCTGCTCCATATGCTGGCGGACCAGTGGCCAAATCTTCTTTGCTCGTGTTTGCAGCTGCGCGACATGGTCGATTACACTCCGGTGGGGAGACGGCTGGCTTTCCCAGGCTTCCTTGGCGAGGTCCAACAGGCCGCGCGGTCTCCTCCCATACACCAGTTCAAACGGAGAGAACCCTGTGGAAGCCTGGGGCACCTCTCTGATGGCGAACAGGACGTAGGGAATTAACTGGTCCCAGTCCTTGCCATCAACATCAATCAACTTTTTCAACATTTTTTTTAGAGTCTGGTTAAACCGCTCCACCAGTCCGTCAGTCTGGGGATGATACACCGATGTGCGTATGCGTTTCACTTTTAGCCAGCGGTACAGTAGTGTCATAACTCGAGACATAAAACAAGTGCCCTGGTCCGTGAGTACCTCGTTCGCAATTCCCACCCGACTAAAGAGCATTAACAGTTCGTGCGCAACAGCCTTGGCTGACGCGGTGCGTAATGGTATGGCCTCTGGATAGCGGGTGGCATAGTCCACAATGACGAGAATGTAACGGTGGCCCCGGGCGGACTTGGGGAGTGGGCCCACAATGTCCATAGCTAGTCGCGAAAACGGCACATCGATAATCGGCAGTGGTACAAGGGGGTTACGTTGTGAGGGACGGGGAGACATTTTTTGACATTCCGGACAGCTCTTGCAAAAATCCTCCACAGCCCGTTTCACCCCGGGCCAATAGAAGCGAGCCAATATGCGATCATACGTTTTCTTCACCCCCAAGTGGGCCCCGAACTGGTGAGTGTGGGCTAAATATAGAACTCGAGTGACATACGGTTTCGGCACCAAGAGCTGTTCCACTAGCTCTTCCCCGCTAACTAACACGGCCCGATATAACAATCCATTTTTCACATTAAAGTATGGCGACACAAGGTCACTCACCCCCTCGTTCTTGCGTCCGTCTATGGCCACGACGTGCTGCCTGGCCATCTCTAGGTTCGGGTCTGTCCACTGAGCCGTGGCGAACTCCCCCCCCCGGGACGAGGCGGCTTCCTCTGGGAGTGGGAACTCTGCGAACGGGTCCGCGCGCTCGTCTTCCTCGAGCGTCATCTCCGCCAGGGCGCGAGCTTCTCCTCTCTCTTCACCCGCGGCTGCCTCTCCTCCTGTGGAGTCGCCGCTGGGGGAGGCGTCGCTGGGACCTCCGAAGGCGGGGCAGGCGGGCCGGCCAGGAGTCGAGCTGAGCTGTGGCCGTCGGCGGTGGCGGCTGCGGAGCGGTGGTCGCGTCAGGCCGGCCCCCCAGTATCGGGCGAAGAGAGGGCAGTCCGAGCCAATTAGAAGCGGCACGATGAGGTTGGGCACCACCCCCGCTGGTACCACGGCGTTTCCCCGGGGCGTCTGGATGTGAATGCGGCTCACCGGGTAGCGGCGCAGGTCACCGTGGACACACGTGACCGTGACTGTGGCTTCGTCTATTGGCCCCGCCAGGGCGGCGTGGACTAATGTAACGGCGCTCCCCGAGTCCAGGAGAGCGTGCGTGTCGGTCCCTTCCACCTTCACCGGCAGCGTAGTCTGGCGCTTCGGGCCACTCCCCGAATGGAGGCAGGCGCGGGCTCCGTCGGCGCTGGAAGCCGTGGGCATGGCGACGTCTCGGTCCCAGAGGTCCGGGCAGCTGCGCGCCAGGTGGTCCTGCTTGCCGCAGACGTAACAGCGTCTGGCCGGTAGGCCTCGAGCAGGCCGGTCGGAGGCCGAGTTCCTTCGTGGGCGGGGAGTGCGGTTGGGCGGCGGCGTCCTCTTCCGCTCACGGCCGGGGCGCTCCTCTGGACTTCCACGGGGCGGGTCGGGCTTCGTGGCTTTTAGCATCTCCGTGCTAACCTGGTGGTTCTCCAGGAGTGCCACCAGTTCCTCCAGTGAGCTGGGGCTGACTTGAGCGGCGTACTTCCGTGCATCAGGCGGCAACGATCGGATGCATCTATCTATCACCAGGCGGTCAATAGCGGGGGGATCTCCCCCGATGGTCAGCCAGCTGTGCGTCACTCTTAGCAGGGCGGCTACCTGCGGTCGGGGAGACTGGGCCACCTGGTAGGCCCAGTTGTGAAACCTCTGGGCCCGGGCGGGTAGGCTGTAGCCGTGGGTGGCCAGAATCGCGGCTTTTAGTTTTGGAAAGTCCCGGGCGTCAGCCATCGTCAGGTCCCTGCATGCGCGCTGGGCTTCGCCGGTTAGGAAGGGCGCGAGGAGGGAGGCCCAGTCGGCCACCGGCCACCTTTCCCGAATGGCGGTGCGTTCGAATACTTCCAGATATGCTTCGACATCGTCGTCCGGAGACAATTTGGTGAGTACATCGCCCGGTGCCCGTGTAAGGACGGTGTCCCGGGTCATTTTATCCATTAACTTTTGCACTGCTGTTTGTAGCTCAGTCTGGCTCTTGAGGAGCGCGGTGAGTGCCTGCGCATGCTCCATAATCAGAGGTGTTGGCGTGGATCAGTCTTTACCCGTATTCTCCACCACTTGTGAAGACTGAACCAAACCAACACTCGGAGACAGTATGTGCGAAGGCCTCGCTGGGCTTTTTATTAATGAATACGGCACGCTCACGGGTTTCCAACCCGGTGCCGTCTAGTTATACGTTTCAAATCATAAATCCAACACTCAAATCATAACACTACCCAAACGTGGGTTCAGTGAGCAATACTAGTCTGTGCGTAATCCTCCGCCCGCTCTCTGCGGGGGATCCTTTGTCCACAGGCGCTCTGCGCAATTTACACCAGGTCCTAGGTTGCCTATAACAGAGAGATACAGGTATTAGACTCCGATCTATATAACACCAGGTAAATGAGGAGGAGGATAAGAAGTGGGGGGTCGCTTACCGCCTGTGCACCTGTCTGGCCAGCGTGGAGAGTCAGTCCATACTGAGGCAGAGACGGTGCTTTTACATTGTTTGTGCGCTCCCCAGCTGGGTGCCACGGCTGCGCTCACTTCAGGCTGATTCCACAGGTAGACGGGCAGGTAACGCCCGTCGATGACGCAGCCCAGCTGGGGGCGGGGCCTGGCTGGCCGTGCACCGCCTCTGTCCCACTGACTCTCCCTGCTGAGGTGCTTACCTGGCAGGCTGTTGCCTAGCGACGCCCCACAGCATGTAAAGCGTCTTTGGGTCAGAATAGCGCTATATACATTTGAGATATTATTATTATCTCAAGACCCGTTTCGTGTCTCCTGGGACCCACATTTACAGAAACACATTATGAATGAACAATTTAAGCCCTATAGGGAAAATAGCCGATCTCCAAGCTCACAGAGAATACAGAGAATACACCGGCTGTACATCACTGATCACATGACCCCAGATTATTGTTTCTCCAGTTCCATAGGCTACTGAGAAGTGGGGACCTTTATTTCCACACAACACCTCTAAGGCATAATGACATAGTCTAATGTTGAAAATGAGCAGCATCCCCCTTTTAGTGTGTCTGTGGGTCTTTATAAATATTTTGACAAGTATGAACAAGAGCTTGTGACTAAATAAACTACATTGGATCCATTGGTACACAGGTTCTTTTTTTCCCCATTACCTGAAAAGTATTGATTTTGGACATACGATGTTTCTACCCGACAGCGACAAAAATGTTTGTCCTTTACACTGTACAAGTTGCCTTAACTACCTTTACCCTCATGCGGTGCAGTGCCTAGCACGCTGACTCCCTCACAGCCCCCCCGTTGACTTTCCATTCTCTGCAGAAAGCAGTGTGACCCCCTGTGGTGAATTTAAATGCCATTTCCTTAGCAGGAGGGTGAGAGGTTCAATAGGAAATGGCAGAGCAAAGCTAACTTTGCATAACGCAATGGCTACATCATCAAAAATGCCTCCTCACAAAAGGGGACAAAAAAAAGTATGAATTTCAAGAAGTGGCAGGTTTTCCTGAAGCCTAATTTGTGCTTCAAATGACTTATTCTGGGAAGATAAGTGATCTGCTGTCCTGACTTCAAAGATATATTGAACAAAAGAACCTGAAGTGCACAGAAATGAAAAATGCATACCCTCCATACGTCGAATATCTCTTTTAAGCCAAACATAAAAGTGGCACACCTTTTATGTCTAAGTAGTCATAGGTTGTGTGCCATTAAGTATATTATATATATTATTCTTGATAGGACACTCTTGTCTTCTTTTTTTTAAAGCATGCAGTTCTCTAATGGAGACTTGAATGTGCCTTTCTTGTAAAAAAAATAATAATTGCAATGCATTCCACACCCGTGTCATACGGGTGATGAGTCGGGACAGGATTCGACCATGCGGCGTCCGTTTTGTAGTCGGACGTTGACACGATGAAATGTTCCTGTCACATCGCACGTTGACGAGGACAGATGAGATACGGTTCCAAGCCTATTAGTAAGCAACTCGAACGGCGCTGATTCGACAGAGGCTGACTTTGCCCCGTGCGTCACGGAGCTCTACAGTCTACTTCTCATTGTGGGGGCTGCCCATTAGTCCGAGGACCCATTATTCCATCATCCCGATAGGGGGTCATCATGACATACAGCGGCGCGAGCAAGCTAGTGGACATTTTTTTTCTGTTTGAGTGATTTGCATGTGTCCCCACCTCAAACTACTTTTGTTTTCCTTTTTTTGGTAAGATCTGTGCGCTGCTTTGCACCTGTTCCTGTCAGAACCTTAATTTAGAAACGGAAAGGAAATTGGATGTTCAAATTGCATAGTGGACGTACAGTACAACACAGTAGCTTCTGTATTTCACTTTCCTCCTAATGCACTTCCTATTTATATTTCAGGACTGTTCAAACCAACATCAAATGGTATAATGACTAAACATTAGTTAGTAATAGTCGTAACCAGCTCAGTGGCCTTGTGATTAGAGTGTGCTTCCTGAGATTGGGAGGTCGGCGTTCAATCCCCCGGCCGGGTCCCAAAAAAGGGACCCAATGCCTCCCTGCTTGGCACTCGGCATCGAGGGTTGGATTGGGGTTAGGTCCCTGTGACGTACTACTAGCGTCATGTCCAGGGGGTTGTACAGCTTGGCTGGCGCAATGTACTTGTACATCAAGCTGCCTCACGGTACAGAAACAGAAGATAGGCTCCTGCCCCTATGGCTTTGATTGGTTCACACTACTGTATGTCGCAACACCATGGCCCATTCTCTCTCCTCTCTCTCTCAATTGCGATTCATTTCAAAGGGGCTTTATTGGCATGAGAAAGCGTACGTTAAATTGCCAAAACAAAAATGGAACAAAACGATCAAAACAAAATAATTGCACAAAATAATGTGCAATTAAAAACGTGCATTTGCATTTGCTGTCAGAATAGTTATACATCCAAACGTAGGAAAGGTTAGCCGAGGATAAACTTTGGAAACAAATGGCAGCAGTATTTCAGCGTTTTGCATTCACTTGGTATAAAACCTTTGGGACAAATTTTAAAAATCCTATCCTACATTAAAATTGGCTTAAGAGGGTGGGTGGACCACGTCGTCACACTCATGTCACCATGACTCAGCCATAAACATATAAGGAGTTCCCAATACAGCTATGCCCAATTATGGAGTGTGTTGTCTAACCTAAATGTGTTGTCATGGCATCAGGCGCAAACAAAACAGTCAGCTCTATATATGGGCATAAAAGGGACATGGACTGACAGATACAGAGATCTCTATATATAGGCATATAAGAGACAAGGACTGACAGATACAGAGATCTCTATATGGGCATATCAGTCGGACCGGCGGTGCGACGTAGGTGTGCTCTAGTGTAAAACTACTGTGCACAAATAGCAGCGTTTTTTTTATTTCAAATGCAATGTTTAAACATAGTTGAACTGAGAAAACAGCCAGCAGTCAATAAGTGTCCTTTTCACATAGTTTTATTTACCTCTCCCAGACAGACCAACCGACACATATCAACCTAATGGGTCTTCCTCTGCATTGACAACGAGAGGTAAATGAAACTATGTGAAAAGGATATCAACAGTATTGACTGCTGGCTGTTTTCTCAGTTTCATGATTTTATTGGGCCGTGTGCAACAAAAGTCTCAAGTCAGTATTTCTATTTACCCAGATCACTCGGTGCAAACAGTGCAGGAATGCACACAATTAGTGTCTTTAAGGTGGTTGTATTCCATTTGACATTCTTCTCCCATCACAACAGCTCACACATCCTGCTGCTGTGTTTGAACATTGTTGTACTCTACCCAGCAGATAAGGTAGTTTTTTGTCAATAGCCATGTTTTCAAACTGTCCATGGGCGATTGTAATCTGTGGGAACTTCTGGGAAGTTAAGTATGTGTCATTGATGTCTTGGTACAGTGGACAAGTGGTTTGGAAGTGTAGCTCAGTTTCCATCTCATTTTGTATGCAGTGCGTGCTTACTGTAATGTTTATGCAGTGCGTACTGTAATGTTTTACATTAACAGTTCCGTTTGTAAAGGGATGTGCTTTTAAAGTGGATTTCTGATGCATTCTAAATGTTCTTTTGGGGAATGCAAATCCTTCTTTTATAGTATTGGAGATTGTGTTGTTTGTGTATATTGTGCTTGATTATCCTCACTTCTACTACTGAACCTATTATTATAAGGCAGTGATGCAATTTCCTACTCAGTGGTTTGTAAAACATTTAGCCTTTTCTTGTTTACTGTTTTCTTTTTGTTTCTTTTTTATCTTTTAAGTGGTATAGGTTAGGTTTTCATGGTGGATTTTGACAGGAAATGGGAAGAGAGATGGGGAGTCGGGACCCGCAACACGGGTTCGTCTAGCAGTCACCAATTATGTATGTAATGAGCCTGTGATGTCATGTCCTATGAAAGCCATGTTTGTTCTGCAATCTTGTTTAGTCACCCTGATGAAGACATGTTTTTTATTCTTGCCATGCAATAGCCATACTATAAAGGGCTTTCATTTTTTTCCACAAGAGTGCCTTGGTCTCTAACCCTTTTTTGCAAATCAATTTTGTCACCCAATTGTACCAAAGAGCAGCTTGTTGAGGATTTTTACTCCTTTCTCTCTTTTTTTCCTGCAAACCCTTCTTCGTTTTCATTAATGGACACATTTTTAGTACTTGCCACACTGTAGCAGCACTCAAAGTGTGGATGCTTTGATCCCCAAAAGATTCAGCTGAGTGAATAATTGATTCTCTCTCTCTCTCTCTCTCTCTCTCTCTCTCTCTCTCTCTCTCTCTCTCTCTCTCTCTCTCTCTCTCTCTCTCTCTCTCTCTCTCTCTGACTACTGTCACTGTTGAGCTGAACTCTTTGTATGTTCAAAAGTGTTACTTTTCAGGAAATGGAAAAAAATAACCTGTCTAATGGATCCAATGTAGTTATCATTTAGTCACAAGCTCTTGTTAATCCTTTTCATTGGTTCAACATTTACCAACTTTTCACAAAAATAGAAGCAATTTACAAGCTCACAACACGTCACATCGTGGTGCATTTCGAGCTTGTAGATCGGCTATTATTTGCTACTTTTGTGTGACACTGTAGTGCGACAAAGTAGGGCATTAACTTACCAAAAAAAACAAAAAGTTGAAATATGGAGATGGGAGTTGTTCTGCCCAACAACAACAACGATATGAAACCTCACCTCACTCCCTTGTGAGTGTGTGTGCGTGTGCATGCTCGTGTGCGTGTGCATGCACACTAAACGTTCCGTGTGCGAACATGTGTACTTTCCTCATTTTCTGCACGAGTGTGTGTGTGTGCGCACACGCATTCACGCACACGTAGTATATGCCTGCGTGACGACGGTGTGCCGACTTCCGTCTGCGCCCATACATCACTCGTCGCTGACCTTCTCACGAGGAGTAATGGCGGCACAGAATGCGACGCCGGCACAATTATGATGTAAATGAGGACATTTATTTGTTTATATGGCGAATACCCAAGATAGATGGGCAAGGAGGCATCTTTTTGCGCTGCCATTGTCTCACTTGCAGCCTTTGATATGCTGCCATCTTTCCACTCAAACAGAGAGCGTCTCCTTCCCAAACCCCAATGGTTCTAATCAGCCCCCCGCCCACAGGAGTGGCCCAATTCACTCACAACTTGCTACAAAAATCGCTCATGAAAAACTATATAATCTCCTACATTCCATTTTCCACCTTCACATCTGTCTCCTTCTCTAATAATCAAAAAGTGCTATATATTTCATCTCGCACTTTACTTCCGGATGGTTCGTTTTGCACCTTTTTTTGCCACATCGGTCACGGGAAAGAAATAAGCGCTGCCGTGGTCTATGGAAACGAGCCCAAAAGTGCACCCAAATAAGCCCAAAATCGCTTATACAAACAGTCAGACCTGGCAACGCAGCCTACGCCAATCATGTGTGAGAGATCTAAAAGCTATGGGGCAGTGACGCCACCGTATCTTAGCAACAACGACAGCGCTCACTCTCATTGGTCGTGTCATGCCAGGAGCAGTCTCCAGACAATGGCATCGCAGAGAGCTTGCTGTAGCCATCACATTCAGTCGCAGCAAACGACGGACAGGGAGCTATGATAGTGGCATGTAGCTAACGCGAACGTGGTTGTCATGCCTGCAGGCTGCAGCGGCTGTGCAATCACTTTGTCAACAATGCACGTTCGTGTGGTGAATGTCAATATTGCTGCTCAGTTAGTCCATTGTAGATGGTGTATGTTTGTGTGTGTCTTCTGGAGAACTATGTAGCTCCACAGCAACTACAGTAACTAACGTAATGGCAGGACCGCCCCGTGCAACGCATGTTAGGCTGCATTATGGTCATGTAGTAATTTCAGATAATTTCGCTCCAATTACAGCAGTGCTTATCAACCCTTTCAGGCCGCCCCCACCCCCCCAAATAAACGTAATTGATCTGGCCACCCCCCCATTCTGTTTGACTCCATTCCACAAGTAAATATTGTGAAAATAGCAGATCTACAAGCTCGAAACTCCTCACGTTGACAGGCTTTGTAAGCTTGTAGATCGGCTATTTTCTACATGATTGCCTCTTTCTTAGATTATTTGACAATGTGGCCAATGTTTTTATAGTATAGTTTGTTGACTACTTTTGTTGCAGAAATGGTAATTTCCTTTACTTTCGTTTTTTAATTGTCTCCGCCAGGCCGAAAGGCATGGCGCAAGACCTGTCCGTCCGTCTGTGATAGCTAATCTCTCACATCGTTGACTTGATCGCAGCGAAACTGTGCACACACACTCCCTGGATGCCAATTCAGAACCTCTGCCCTATTTCTTTCACATGGCCCTGTTACAGTGCCACCAGGAGGCCGCTTTTTGCTAAACACCTTTTCTCACAGTACTCCTACATATTTTGCCCAAACATCACGCAAATCGGTACACAGTATCTCCACAGTCATTAAAAAAAAAGCCCTTTCAGATTTTTCATATTCCATCCTGATTGGCTAAAATGGCTTCCAAAGTCTGCAGGACTGCTCCGTTTGGACCAAAATGCCTCACATTATGAACACAGCATGCACTTTCCGTGCAACTGGGCACCCACATTCCCACTATGCCGAGGAAGAAATTCCACTTGAGATTTCTCTAATCAGCCTCATGGTGGCGCTATAACAGCCCGATGTGGAGAGTCAGTGATAGCTGGATAAACGAGGTAAAATGTGTCAAAAGGAGTCTGTACGGCTGTCGATAAATGAACACATGACGTCGGTGGGAGAGGAGATATTGTGTCTTTTGGACAAACAGCAGCGTGGTGCTGATGTTTGTTGTGTGAACCAGCTTAATGTCAGAGTGTTTGTGTTGGAGCGTCTCAGTGCGGCTGCAGAGTTCATGTGCAACCTCTTCCAGAGAGAGACAGAGACACTAGAAACTCTGCTGGAGAAAAAAAAACACTGCTGGGCATTGACTTTCATATGGACATTGATCTACACACTGCAGGTATATCTGCTACACACACAACATCAAACTACACACTACAGGTATGATGCAGCGTTTGCATTCCAGCCTGCATGCCAGCGTAGTTCCCATATGGTTTCAAGGTGGGCTAAACCATATGGACCCCATGTCAGCAATGTCAGCGGCATCCACTTCAGTCCCAACTGCGATGCCCATGCAGGCTATAAGTAGCTTCTACCTGGCCCTTAGGTGGGCCCCAACTAGCCATGTTTATGTGGGACCAAGGCGGGTCCTAACTGGGTTTGCCCATGCAGGCTTTAACTGGGTTCTACCTGGGCCCTAGGTGTACCCTAACCAACGAGAGTGCAGTGCCCATCGCTCCAATTGTTGTGACGTCAGGGCTCTCAATACTGCACATTGGTGGAGGAGGACGGGCCGCAGGGCGACCGCACACATCGCTGAACCAATGGTAGCCCACGGATGTTTCCTCTGGGGATTTACAATCTGCCCCTCTATGCCACATATCATCCGCACTACAGGGTCTTCACTGACCGAGCCACGGCCCCACTGGCCCTCAGGACGCTACGCCACTTATATGAGCTGCCAAGTGGCCGCGGGCGCTACGTGGGCGTGGCCGCGGGCTAGACGCGAGCCCCCGCGTAGCGGGGGCGAGCTTCTAGTTACAACAATGGGGCTGTGGGGATGCCTTCCCTTTCCGTGGGACGCTGCTGCACAAAGCTACTGGCAGCAGGGGACATTCTGGGTAATTCAGTGATTTCCAGCCTGTGGGCTGGGGCCCACCTGTTGGGTCTTGAGCAGGGCCGTCTTCAACGTTTTTCAGGCCAAGGACCCCCTAGCTGAGAAGGAGATGAAGCAGGGACCCCGTCTATTATTTATGTATAAATTGTGTTTCAGATGAAACTTTTTTTTTTACTTGGTCGGCTCTTTTTTCCCTCTACACCTATACCTCTTTGCCAAAAATAGCCGATCTACAAGTTTGTAAATATGTTATCTTTTGCCGTCTCAGAAAAGGGATGCTAGGGTTCAAGTGGTTAATGTAAAAAAATATCACACAAAGATTTGGCGGCCTACCTGTAACTCTGAGGACCCCCTAGAGGTCCCGGAGCACCTGTTGAAGACCCCTGATCTTGAGGATATCGCAAGTGGGCCCCCAAATAATTATCAAACACTACTAAGACGTTATTGAACATAATCAAGCTTGAAACGTGGCGCAAAGCGATACTTTGAATCCTGGACATATGAGGTTTCCACCCGACAGAGACGATATAAAACATAATGTAAAACAAATGTCATGGTATTTCTTTCTTTAAAACCTTGACAAATTAGTTTTCCTTGTGTTAGAAAAATAAATACGTGGGTACTTGCGAGATTCTCCAAGCGCGGGCCCTGTTCCAGAAAAGGAACCGCTGCTATAGAGCAATTTACTAAAACGACATGTGCCTCCACCCTTCAAACCTTTTGCTGAGTTGTGGAAAGGGATGATGTGTGGGAGAGAAAGAGAGTGAAAGAAAGGTAGAGGGAGTGAAGAAGTGAGAGAGGGGGGAGGTAAGTTAAAAAGAATAGTGAAAGGAGGAGGGGGAAAAAAGTGACAGGGAGCGAAAATAAAGTGTGAGTAGTTTGAAGCCTAAGTTATAATCCGTCGCGGGATGGTGTCTCGCAGCGAGAACGGCCGAGAATAGCAGACCTACAAGCTCACGACGCGTCGCATCAACGACATGTTGTGAGCTTGTAGGCAGTGGTGTAAAGTACATTTACTCAAGTACTGTACTTAAGTACAATTTGTAGGTATATGTTTTACTTTCTTCAGTATACACTATTTTCAATACTTTTACTCCTACTCGACTACATCTCAGATGCAAATATTATGCTTTTACTCCAATACAATTATTTGAAAACTTGAGTTACTAGTTACTTTTTAGATTTTGATTATTACTACAAAACAAACATTAACCACTTCAGCCCTATTCATTTTGACCATTTGAAAATAGCTGATCTGCAAGCTCACAATGAGTTTGTAGATCTGCTATATTCAAAAGATTGTTATGCTTTTTGAAGCCTGAAATGGGACATTCTGCATAATGAGTAGTTTTGCATAATGAGTACTTTAAGTACAACTTGAGGCCAATACTTTTGTACTTTTACTCAAGTAAAATGGGAATACAGGACTTTTACTTGTAAGTACTTCCACATTGTGGTATTGATACTTTTACTCAAGTAAGACATGTGAGTACTTTTTTCCACCACTGCTTGTAGGTCTGCTACTACTCGCAGCGTGAGACACCATCGCGGGCTTGAGGAATGGAAAGAGAGAGCTGGGAGAGAGAGATACTCTGTAGGTACTGGGAGATGAAGAGCTGTGTTTCTCCAGAAGCTGGACCCGCCCCCGCCCGGAACTTGTCTTGTTTCTGATTGCCACTGCATCACCCTCCCCCCAACCCCCCTAGGGAGGGGGAGTGCAAAATCTGTTTAGATAATGTCTCTCTGTCTCTGCCGCTCTCAATTGTGTGCCTCTCTCCCTTTCTTTCTACTTGTTTCTTTATTTTTTTTTATATAAGATTTATTTTGGGGCATTTCAGATAGACAGTGAACAGAGAGACAGGGAAGGTAAAGGGGGAAGAGAGAGGAGTGCCTGCAGGTCGGATTTGAACCGAGGTCAGATGCCTTATTTATATGGTACTGTATGTGCCCTTCTTTCACCCATTCTGACGCTCGCTCGCTCGGAGGAGGAGGAGGGGGGGGGGGGGGGGGGGTTCTTGGGTTTGCCAGACCCTCAAATTAAGGACTCAGCAAGGTTTCGCTGTGATAAGAGGATCAGTCAGGATAATGGGTCCAGAGGATGATGGTCTGTCTGTGGATATATAGTAGAACGGGGAGCAAGCCTGGGTATGGATGGACAAGGGGGAGGAGGGGAGGGTCTTTCTACATCCCATCTGCAACCCACAAGATTATGAGAGACAATAGATTACATCCACCACGGGATTCCACCACAGAGACATATGTAAATGTGTACGCGTGCACACACACACACACACACACACACACACACACACACACACACACACACACACACACACACACACACACACACACAGCTTCACACACGGTGATCAAAATGGCCCCCCACATACACAGGACCATATAGCATGATATCCCCGCTGTGTTAGTCACAAGGCTTACAGTCAGATTAAATATTGTTTACATCAATTTGTCCACGTGCAGGTCCCCTCGTCTAGTCCAGCTCCGCTAAGCACACACAGGGGGGAGGACACGCTTGCCTGCTACGTGTTCATGAAATGTGTTCCACATGACTTTGTTTAATGACAACATGTGCGGCGTTAGACTCGCTGGCTTAAATCCATGGGAAGCCATTTAAATACAGGAGTCAGGACCATCTCATTACAGAAACCGAATACCCCTAAGCGTACGGTTAATACTATAGGCTATATGCTGTAGATGTTTGACACGGCTCACAACAAATTCCTTTAAAATGGCATAAGGGCATTTAGGGTAGCCTACCGTAAGTCAATTTAATCAGTTAGAACAGGTCTATATGAGGTTATTTATTGTTAGTATTGGGTTATAATATCAGAAAAGAGAGAAACATCTGCCCATAGTGAGACAAATTAACTTGTCTGCTTGTTATTGCCGTCAAACTTGTTTAAGAAATTATCTGGGCACAGTCTTGTAAAGTGGAGCATAGTTGAGAAAGTTTAATTAAATTATGGGCTTATCTTTTGTTTGTTTTTTATAATATTTTTCCTTAGAAGAAAAATAACATTAAGACTCAAGAACAGATTACATTAATTAAAATTGACTTGTTTTCTTTGTTTACCAATGTGGCTCCTATTTGTCTGATGATAACTCATCCAGCAAGCAAAACAAATTCTTTCTTCACTCGGTCGCAAATTCTAAAGATTATTGGACAGCACTTCTCATAACATTATGCCATTAGTCAAAGGCGTGGGCCATGGTGAAAGCACACACATTCAATACACAGATCACACTAATTGCCTGCAAATGACAGAATCAGACCTCTGTTGTCAAATATGTTCACGGTATTAGTTTTAGAAAAACTGTAGCCGACAACCAGCAAAGTGCATACCGGACACACAGAACATTATTAGCTGTCGGGAGCAGAAACCTTGTATCTCCGTCAACTTTGTATGCTTTTCGTAAATTAATGCTCTACTTACCACAGCTAGGAACGTGTCGAATTGTGATGCGTTGTGAGCTTGTAGATGGCTGTCATTAACTGAAAGTGGTTAATTCTATGGGTTGAACCAATGAAAAGGATTAACAAGAGGTTGCGACTAATAATAACTACATTGGATCCAGTGGCACACAGGTTACTTTTTTTTCTCCATTTCCTGAAAAGTAACATTCAAGGTTTCAACCCAAACAGCAACAATATGTTATAGCTCACAATTATGTAGAAGGGTGTTGAGACCTGGGTTCAATTCCCCTGCAGTAGTGCCTCCGGCTTGGCCGGGTGCTCCGACCAACATTAATTGACAATGTGGGTGGAAAGCCAGCAGGGGACCGCGTCCATGTTTCTGCACTGGCAACTCCTACTGGTAATGAAAAGGCCGCTAACCCCAACACCACTAACTTGACTGTGGACAGCGGTGGACATTAACGAACAACAGCACATTTACTTGAGTACTGTACTCAAGTACATTTTGTTAGTGTCTGTTCTTGGGATTGTTTGGATACCTATTACTTTCACTCCACTACATTTCATAGATAAATATTGTACCGTTGACTCAACTACATTTCCAGGAAGGGAAAAAGTACAATATAAACTAATTACTTAAGCCCTATTTCAAATGTAGTGAAAATTGCAGATCTACAAGCTCACGTTGAGTCGCGATACGTCGCGTTTTGAGCTTACCTTTGAATTTTGGGACTTTAAGGCCCTGGTACTTTTGAATACTTAAGTATTTAAAAAAGAAGAAGAAAACACATACTTTTTTATTAAAAGCAAGTAGTCCAGCACCAAAGTGCAAAATTGACGCAACTCATTATGTAGTTGAGTAATATTTGAGTATCTATACTTTGACTCAAGTACTGGGGTTGAGTACTTTATCCACCACTGGATGTGGGCTATCAGGAAAGAACAGGGGCACAGAAATAGGAGACATTTGCACGCGGGACAAGGCTGTGGTTTCAAGATCATCGCGTCTCAAAGAGACATCAATAGGACACGCCGTTAGAGATGGACACACTAGCGTAGTGAAATTCAAACCAGAGTCGTGACTCGTGTCTGGGTTCTGGATATCTGTATTAACCCATTAAGACCTGAAGCCAATTCTACAAATGTCTTCTAAATCCCAACAGTTTTCTGAAAAATGATTTTTGAATAGCCAAAGTGTAAAATAATGCTTTTAAGCTCAAATCAAAAAGTGACACAGATGCGTTCCAGGTCTTAATGGTTTAATGACACAATAAAGTGCTTCAGGTTCACAGCCCGTTGCCGACTATACTTTATTCTACTAGAATAACATCTTAAATTTAGCCATGAGAAGAGCTTAGAAACTAATCTATAGATTGAGGTGATTTTCTTTTGCTTGGGAATTGAATAACTCTTCAGAGGGGGACCGAGCGATCTAGACGAGCTGACACTCTCACCCAGTGGGACATAAAGTCTGTGATCAGGTAGTTGGCTCGGTGTTTCAAGGACACGTTGACAGCGGGACAGGTTTTTGTAATTATGCGGCCCCTAGGCCCACCCTACGCACAAATGACACCTTGACAGGCATCGTTACCATCGATGGGAATCAATCCCGTGGCATTTGGGCATCTCGTAAAGACGGACCACGGGTGACAAAGCCGCTCACTGATCCGTTCCCAGATTTGTGGATCGTATGCGTGCATGACGCCTGTGTAATGCATAATTTATGCTCCGCCGTATGACGGCATCACAGACATAGTCGATTTACAGTGGTGGTGTGGTACATTTACTCAAGTACTGTACTTAAGTACAATTTTGAGGTATTATTTGCTTCACTGTATTTCTGAGTATTTAAAACATTTCTGTACTTTTGACTCCACTACAACTATTGTAAAACTTTAGTTAGTTACTTTGTAGAATTTGATTATTATTACAACATATACATTAACCACTTCAGCCCTATACACATTTTGGCCATTTGAAAATAGCTGATCTACACGCTCACAGATCGGCTATTTTCAAAAGATTTTTATATATTTGAAAACTTGTGAAATGGGACATGCATAATGCATAATTTCTACTTTTGGTACTTTGAGTACATTTTGATACCAATACTTTTATACTTTCACTCAAGTAACTTTTGCATACAGGACTTTTTCTTGCAACAGAGTAGTTCTACATTGTGGTATTGATACTTTTACTTAAGTAAAGAGAGTACTTGTCCACCACTGGCCGATTTATAAGCTCATGCGACACGTTGTGAACTTTGTAAAACAGATTTTTCCTTCAGGAATTGCTTTTGATTCGACATACTATAACGGCGCGATTCAACAAAATGGTGTCAAAGACCTCTGCTCGCCAACAGAACTTTCGTCTCCGCGTTGCCATAGAGATGGAGGTTGAAGCTGCTCTATAGATTGAGTCGATCATTGCAGCAGGGGGGTGAAATTACAGTAGTTATTTTAGGTCCTGCTGTGGAAAGAGGCCAAATGGAGGAGGTGAGGAGGAGGAGAAGTGCAGAGCAGAACATGCATCAAAACAACACGGGGCACAGAGTTTCTTAACACAGACTTATAACATAACTTCACACCCAGTAGAAATCACCCTGTGTCTGCATGCATAGACTGTGTGTGTGTGTGTGTGTGCGTGTGCGTGTGCGTGCGTGGGGCTACCATGCTGCATGTAAATCTCAGTGACTGCCCGTGCCCTGCTCATTGACAAATGCGCTGGCGTTTTCCGGCGTCAGCATATTGCCCTGTGCATGCCCAAAAGTGCAAAAATCCAGAAAATGCTTCAATAAATAAAAGGAATAGAAAAAGAAAAGACGTAGCAGGGCGAAACCGAGAGAAGATTTGAACTCGGGAGTCAATAGGGTGGCCTGGTCTCCCCAGTGGCCCGGGGAGGTGTGTGTGTGTTGGGGGGGGGGGGGGGGGGGGCGTAATAGATTAACCACTTGATCCGCAGAATTCCTATTCTGGGGGGAACATTCGCCCAAAAGAAGCAGATCTACATCCCTTGCGGTGCGCTGTTTTTTTGGCAAAGAGATTTTCTGTAGACGGGAAAAAAGCGGTCCAGGTGATTGGTCCATTTTTTTCTAATAGAGGGTTTAAGTGGTTCAAAGAGTGTGTCAGGTCTGACACCTAACTCACTGTCCCCTTTAGAGCAGTATACTGCGACTCGGTGCACTCCACTGCAGCAGTGGGAGTGAGGACAGCACATCTCCGTGAGTGAGCTGTGGGGGGGTGGGGGGGGTGGGGGGGTCTCCGAGGCAGCCGAGGACACTAACCAAAGTGACTGATGGCAGCACGATCAAGTTAGCGTTCACGTCCTTTCGCCCTGAGGCCTTAAAGAGGACCCCCCCTCCCATCCCTGGAATGTGATGGGACATCAAACAGCTCTGTGGATCATGAAAGCATGCGTGTGATGATGACATGCTCGTTGTGCTCGCCGCTCGATTGACCAGTGATGTCACGGCAGTGAGCAGGTGGGGGACGATGGGCTTTGTCTTTAGCGCTCTCTCCCATGTGGCAGAATCTCGTTGATCTGTCAGTCAGCCCGGCGGCAGTATAAGTTGCTTCGGTTCCTGACAAAGAGATTATTAGACCTGGGCCTCCCTCTCTAGCCACTGAGTCGCTGATGGCGCGTGACGGCCCACCGCAAGGAATTTCCGGTAGATACGTTTGACATTGAGACGGCTTGGCGTTCCGGAACTAATTTGGTGTCTGAGCTGATGCGCACAACTGGTGGAACTAATGTGGTCATTCTTTGGCTGAAGATGTCTGATTTGACTGTAAATCAAACTTTAATAAAAACGTGGATTGTGTGTGGGAGTTGCAGTGAAAAGACTAAAAATGGAGCCTGAGTCATACTTAGATGCATGGGTGTCACACTTGTTAATATCGCTTGTGAGCTTGTTAGAATTATTTTCCCCCAGTTAATACCAGTCCATATCTATCTGTCAGATAGGAATTCATTTAATTAATTTCCTTAATCAATAAACGGAGGAAACGTTTTGTTGGCGTCATCACGTCAGCGTCAGTTGTGTCTCAACTTGTTCAGTTTCCTGGGCAACCAGGGTTGTGGTGACATTTATGCACAATGTTTATAACAACACAACCGTATGGCAGACAATTCCAGGGGAAGAAATGATAAACAGTCTAACACAGATTGGTGGTACGGGGGTTCTGTAGCCCATTCAGACCCATGGATGCTACAAGGACAAGCGAAATCATAACAAAATAGGCAGAAACTAAAACAATATGGCTCCTAGAGGCGCAGCCAATTTTGGCTGTTTTCTGTGTGCGACACCGATGCACAACAAAATCTAAATCAGGCTTTAGAGGTGTGCGCCGCATTACGCCTCATTAGCTCAGCCTTGATGAGTTCTCAAAGGATAAACCACGCAAGTGGGTGTTAATGATTAATAAGTGGTATTGTAAATATACAATACCAAAATTAATGAGATTTTAAGGCCCTGACACGTTAAAGATTAAGCGGCACTGTTTTACTAACCCTCTTTAATCTTCAGCCTGTTACCTTGGGTAATACCTGCATTTCAGCAGAAACAGCTGAATCAGCATGCTAATGACCTGCTCGGACGCGATAAAGCCTCTTCAAATGGGGAAAACTAGACCCACCCATTGGTGCTGGTGGCTGAGAGTCCCCCTCATTAGCGGGGTAAAAGAGGACGGGAGAGGGCCCTTGGGAGAGAAGAGAAGGCTATGTCATCACACTGAACTCTACACACATGCACATTCGCAAAAAAAAGAAGTAGAGAGGCTATTAAAAATGCATACCATCCTGCTTCCTCTTTGAAAATGAATCAAATAAAAACATCTTCATGACATTTCAATACAAGGGTCTGGGGACATTGATCTGGGATCTGAGGGAAAAGCCCTCTCTAATAGATGTATTAGAGAGGGAGAGAGAGAGAGATGGAGAGAGAGAGATTTGGCAGTTCTGCTCAATATATTTGCAGTAACATTTGAGTTTTTTTACATTGTAAATCTATGACAAATATGTCTTGTATTTGCTGCCATCACACATTTAAATAACATTTTGTGTCAAATACAGTATGTAGAATATGCACAGGAGTGTTCCCTATGAGATTGCCACAAACCCTGTTAAACCAAATGCGTATATACTTCAAAAAACGGATCAGCTTCTTTTGGCGACATGGTTGTAAGATAAAGTATACATTTTGCTTTAGTCTCTGGTTCTGTATTTGCAAAAATCATCTTTAGAACCTAAAATCCCATCCTGGAACCCCCTCCAAAATGCACCCTGGTTCCTCCATTCAACATGACTGCTACTGCAATGAAGGTGCACATTTACATATCAAAGGCTGTGGCACCACAACTAGAATTTCAAGCATGTTTTGTTGTGGTGTTGAAGAGCACCACCGCTGACATCAGAGGAAGTGGGCCTGTCCTCTTTAACAAATCCAACCCGGCTGACGTTCATCCTTGTTATATTTTTGCCCTATACAGTTATGGAAAGTAACTAAGTATATGTACTCAAGTACTGTACTTATGTACAATTTTGAGGTATTTTCTTTACTTTGTTCAGTATTTACAATGTTCAAGACTTTTACTTCTACTCCACTTACATCCCAGAGGCACAAATTGTTCTTTTATTCAACTATAATCATATGAAAACTTTAGTTACTAATCATTTTGTAGATTTTGATTTTGATTACAAAACGCTTAACCACTTAAGCCCTATATATTTCAGCCATTCGAAAAATAGCCGATCTACAAGCTACAAGCTTGTAGATCTGCTATTTGAAAAATATTTGTGAAATGGGACATTATGCACAATGAGTACTTTTACTTTTGGTACTATAAGTATATTTTGATGCTGATACTTTTGTGCTTTTACTCATGTACATTTTGAATACAGGACTTCTACTTGTAACAGAGTATATCTACATTGCAGTATTGATACTTTTACTTAAGTAAAACACGTGAGTACTTCCATCACTGGCCCTATATATAACGAGGAGCCCAAGTAGGTGTAATTCCACGACTATAACTATGGGCATGTTTGGATGTCATAGGATCCAAGCATACTGTGGATGTCAATGACATGCGGGTAATATTTAACTATGTGACATGACAGTTCTTGGATAAGTAGGTCATGATTAAGAGAGAATGGGAAATGACTCGCTCGCCCATGAGACAGAATATTCAATAGTTCATTCATTTATCAACCAAGGCTGCTAGGAATGTGTGCTTGCTCAGGATAAATGCCCCACCCCGCACCCAATATAGTACTCATTATTTTTTTGGGGCCTGGATGAGGGGTGATTAACTCATTGAATCCGGGAACGCATCTCTGTCATTTTAGATGTCTTTGGCTATTCAAAGATAGCAGATCTACAAGCTCATAGCGCGGCACTCTGTGCCGCGCTATGAGCTTGTATATCTGCTATTTTTGAATAGCCAAAGACTTCTTAAAATGACACAGATGCGTTCCGTTCCCGGTCTTAATGGGTTAACTACTTGAATCCTAGCATCCCAATTCTGGGCATGTCAAAGTAGGCAAACCTTCAGCAAAAATAGCTGAATAGCAATTTTGTGTGAAGAGATTTGATGTGAGTAGGAGGGCCAAGTACGGACCCCTGGGGAATCCCAGGGTCAATTAAGGATTTAAGTGCTTAAAGGGCCAAGCGGGTGATACTGTAAGCTTCCAATGGCTGGTCAGCTGCAATATCAGCCCTGTGGATAATGTTGCAGCTGGACAATCAGCACAAGCTGAAGCGCCTACACACTAAACTGGCACCGTACGTGACCTCGTCTCTGAAGGAACTCACCATGTCAAATAGGGATGAAACTCCAACCTAATTGTTGCATATAGGATTTGATCAAATTTGCAGCAGAGGATATACTGGAATTTGTCTGGGTACAGTATGTCTGGGTATAATGAAGTGGTAAAACGTTCACAGAATGGCGAAGCAAGCCATGTTTGAGTCAACTCTCTCCCCACGGGGTTGGTAAATCCAACGGGTACTCTACCAGTTTATTTGCAGGGACAGTTCCTCATTGATAGTAATGTAAATCTAGTTATTAAATGTAAGTTCATGTTAATTGTTTTGGTTAATTAATATGGCTATGGGTATGTGATACACACACACACACACACACACACACACACACACACACACACACACACACACACACACACAGGAAATATTGCATGCTGAAGTAGAAGCCATTGTGCTTGCATCAATTCAAAATAATTGCTCCTCGGAGCACAGGTCTCCGCCAGGTCGGGTAGGTTAGTGTGGGCCAGAAATGTTTGGAATTCGCCAATCAGGATGGAATGTGAAAAATCGGACTGATCTGTCTTGATCACTTGACTATAGAGATAATGTGTACCGGTTTGCGTGATGAAATAAAATAATAGTTTTGTAAAAATCGGCCTCCTGGTGGCGCTATAATAGGGCAATGTTGAAAGGGTGGCATTTGTTTCACGCAATTGGACACTGCGTTCATGATTTGCGGCATTTTGTTCAATACGGGCCACTCCTGCAAACTTTAGATGTCAATCTTATCCAATCAGGATGGAATATGAAAAATCAAACAGATCCGTCTTGATCTCATGACTATAGAGATTGTGTGTAACGATTTTTGTTAAATTTGGACTAATATAATTAGTAATATAATTAATATATTACTAATTAGTAAGTAATATTTTTTTTTAAACATAAATCGGCCTCCTGGTGGCGCTATAAAAGGCAGATGTGAAAAATGCAGGGCAAAGGTTTTTCCGTGGCCTCTAGGGAGTGCACATACAAAGTTGTACACAGATCGGTGCAGTTACGGGTAAAAACACGAATCGTTATAACGCCACCATGAGGTTGATTTGAAAAAGTTCAAGTAGCATTTCTTCCTCGGCCTAGTGGGAATGTACGTGCAAAATTGCACGTGTGTTCATAATTTGATGCATCCTTTAATGACTATAGAGATGCTGTGTACCGATTTGCGTGACGTTTGGCCAAATTCTGTAGGAGTACTGTGAAAAATTTGGGGCAGAGGTTCTGAATTGGCATCCAGGGAGTGTGCGTGCACAGTTTCGCTGCGATCAAGTCAACGGTGAAGGAGATTAGCTGCTCACAGACAGACAGACGGACACACCCACCCACACACACACACACACACGGACACACACACACACACACGGACGGACGGACTGGGTGCAAAACATACTCTCTCGCCATGCCTTTTGGCCTGGCGGAGAATTTCTTTTTTGTTTGAAATGACTAAACCTGCCTACTGATAACGCCGCTGGTAGGCAGGTTTCTGAACTGTACATCACACCTCTAAGACACAAAGCAAGTAGACAAAAATTGTACCATCTCATAATGAACATTCGTGCATCTGATTTTTAAATCTCTGTGTTGTCCGCCCAAGTGGAGCTTACTATGAAAGTCTGCTCGGCTTGTGTGTCTGTGTGTCTGTGTGCAGTGCACTGCCTTTGTGCGGCCAACAGAGTGCGCCAGAGTGCAGCTACAGTCAAAACACTTAAACACACACACACACACACACACACACACACACACACACACACACACACACACACACACACACACACACACACACACACAGTCTGTAAATATACAATATTTTCGAGCTGCGTTCGCTTCCAGCGTTCGCGCGTCTTACTTGTTATCCATGTCCTCACTGTATTGTCTGATTCACCGCCTTTTGCGATTATTAGGTTTCGAGAGCCTATCAGGCTTCGAACCCTATTACATCTCTACACTTTCATTATTATGGGGCCAGGCTTCCAGCATGGACCCATATTGTTATTCGCATTATTTCCGTTTCTTCTTCTGCCACTTTTGGCAGTTCTGGCTGAACCGTGCAGTCGCTTTTTATGAAACTCGGCCATATGATAGATGGTCATGAAAAACGATCAAGAAATAATTCTCACAATCTTTCGTCAAAAGGTGGCGCTATAGCACTCAATTGAAAAATGCCAACTTTGAACAGGTACAACTCATGCCCTGTTTCACCTACAGCCATGAAACTTCGATGCACACATGCGTCTCCTCATGCTGAACAACTTTCACACTCTGACTTTTGACCTCTGACCTTTAGATCTCCCACCATTTTGAATTATATGAAAAACAGTTAAAACCTATCTCCTCCTGGGATTTTTGAGTAATCTGCACGAAACTTTTTACACATGAACTTTGGACCTATACCAAAAAACGTTTGCAAAATATCTTCCATAAGTGAAAAAATGAAGCTTTAATGAGCCAATGAATATTGCAGTTTTATGACAATTATTCATCTGCCCCTAACACATACATGCAGACTTACCATTCTTTGAAACTTTGCAGAAATGTAAAGGGCCATTCCAAATATCACTGAAACCAATCTTACTCCAATTGGTCAAACGGGGGCGCTATAGCAATTTTTTGAAAATTGAAACTTTAAACAGGCAAAAGTCATGCCTCGTTTGGCCGACAGCCATTAGACCTGCTTACACATGTGCCTTGACTAATGAGGAACACATCTATCACGTTGACCAGTAATCACCGCCCTTAGATTGTCCGCAATCTTGAGCAGTTTGAAAAACACTTAAACCCAGGATTTTTCAGGTATTTGCGTGAAACTGTATGATTTGTGTGATCTCCTTTTTCACAGGTTCTTGTCTGTTGGTGGCTTCTCGCTTAAATGTGTGCCCCACAACCTGAAGGTCACCAGTTCAAGCCTCACTTGGTGCAGACTTCATCTAAGTTGCATTTCACACAACATGACTATCAATGAATACATCTGCAATTGTTAAAGATAACATGAAATACTTAATTGAGTGTTTTTTACATACAGCTGATCTACAATCTCACAACTTTTCAGATAGCAATGAGAGTATGTTTTTTCAATGTATAACATACTTCATTGTGAAAATAGCCAATGTACAATCTGACAACTTTTAACACATCCACTGCCAGGCCCGTAGTCCTACGGGCCGTTAAATCCAACCGTTAACTGCCGTTCCCGTAGCCCGTAGTCCCGTAGTTTTCCCATGTTAAATCGTGCAGGTGCAGATTCCGGATTTTTTTTGCACTTCCGGTCTCGAAGTGGGCGGACCGGAAACGAAATAATACTGTTTCCGGTTTTTCTCCCGCCTCCGTTTCCTGTCTAGCGGTCAACTTTGGACGCCATTATCTCTGGCTTGTTGTTTTTCTCACCGCATCCACCATTTTAGCGTTTTCCTCTCGTTCTCCAGAATGCAGTGTCGGATCGCCGCACGGTTTTCAGCGTTTTGTTCGGTCGGGTCCCGTGTTTGTGTCGAACCAAATGAACGCGGATTTTAAACGGATTTAGCGGGGCCTATGACGGAATCAAAAAAACAAAAAAGGTAAGAAATTGCTTGGCACTACGATGGACGTTCTGAGATTAGCCGATGGCAGTCAATGTGTTAATGGTTTGTGAGCTTGTAGATCGGCTACTTTCACTAATTTTGGTTCTGAGGAGATGTACAATTTCTTCATTGGTAAATGGTTTGTGAACGAGTGATCTTAGTGTTAGTGAAACAGGGGCTTGGGTCATGACAGAAGGCAAGAGTTTGTGATCCTCAACAGACAATATCAGCCTGGACAAAGATATAGCACTATAGGTAGTGTTGCAGCTACCTAAGAGTGCTTCATGACCGTAAGGTTGCCGGTTCAAGCCTCACTTGATGCAGACTCATTTAAGTTGAAATGCAAAAAACATGACTCAATCTATTCCGTTTCCATGGCGCTCTCTCTTCAATCTATTCCATTTCCATGTCTTTCTCTTCAATCTATTCCGTTTCCATGTCTCTCTCTCTGTCTCTTCAATCTATTCCGTTTCCATGTCTCTCTCTCTGTCTCTTCAATCTATTCCATTTGTCTCTCTCTCTGTCTCTTCAATCTATTCTCTCTCTCTCTCTCGCTCTCTCGCTCTCTCGCTCTCTCGCTCTCTCTCTCTCTCTCTCTCTCTCTCTCTCTCTCTCTCTCTCTCTCTCTCTCTCTCTCTCTCTCTCTCTCTCTCTCTCTCTCTCTCTCTCTCTCTGAGGGGTGGCCATAGCCGAGTGGTTAGTGAGCCCGCCTAGGGAGCCAGAGACTCTGGTTGCCCCAGGTACGATTCCAGGCCAGGTCAGCAAATGTGTCTATGAAATGAAATTTGTCCCTGAGCAAGACTCTTAACCCCTAATTGCTCACAGGCACTCATTGGAAACAAGACCGCAAGGACTTTCATGAACTGACCTGTTAAAGGAATTATCATTTCTCTTTCTCTCTCCTGGCCCCATATTATCGCTGCTTGCAGCTATATTTATTATTATTCTTCCGCCGGTTTTGCCAGTTCTGGCCTAACCGCCTGGTCACTTCTTATGAAATTCGGCAATATGGTAGAGGGCTATGCCAAACGGCGAAAACCCGAAACTCACAACCATTGGCCAAAGGGTGGCGCTGTAGCACTCAATTGAACATGCCAACTTTGAACAGGTACAGCTCATGCCCTGTTCGACCTACAGCCATGAAACTTCGATACACACATGCGTCTCCTCATGCCTAACAACTTTCGCTGTTTGACTTTTGACCTCTGACCTTTAGATCTCCCACCATTTCGAATTCTATGAAAAGCAGTAAAAAGCAGTAAAAAAATCACTTCTCCTGGGATTTATGAGCAATCTGTACGAAACTGTATACACATGAACTTTGGACCAATGCCGACAAACGTAACTTAGCGGATTTTCCATAAGTGAAAACGTTAAGCTTTTATAAGCCAATGAAAATTGCAGCTTTTTTTAAATTATTCATCTGCCCCTAACACATACATGCAGACTCACATTTGTTTGACACTTTGCAATATTGTAGAGGGTCCTTCCAAGTATCACTGAAACCAATCTTACTCCAATTGGTCAAAGGGGGGCGCTATAGCAATTTTTTGAAAATGCAAACTTTAAACAGGCAAAAGTCATGCCTCGTTTGGCCGACAGCCGTTAAACCTGCTTACACATGTGCCTTGACTCATGAGGAACACATGTATCACTTTGACCAGTAAGCTCTGCCCTTAGATTGTCTGCAATTTTGAGCAGTTTGAAAAACATTTAAATCCAGGATTTCTGAGCAATTTGCATGAAACTGTGTCAAATACATGTTTGAGGCCCTTTTTCACAGGTTCAGGTGTGTTGGTTCAATAGCTTGATCGCTTAATCATCTGCCTTGAAACCATAGGGTAGCCGGTTCGAATCCCACCTCAGGTAGACTTAATTATAATTGCATTGCACACAACATGACTATACCAATGAATACATGTGCAATTGTTAAAGATGACGAGAAATGCATACTTGAAAGTAGTTCTTTTCAATGTATGACGTACTTCATTCGCGCTTTTGTTTTGTTTTGTTGGATTCTCCCTTTTCACTGTCTAAGGCTGTGTATTGGATAGCTCCACCAGTAGAGTGTGAGTCTCATGTGCCGAAGGTCCCTGGTTCGAATCCCACTTATTACAGTTCACATTTAAATTGCATTGTACAAAACATGACCCTGTTAATTCAGACAAGTGCAATGTTTAGACAATAACACGAAATGCTTTTGAGAGTAGTTTTTTTTTATGTATGACATACTTTCTTGTGAAAATAGCCGATCTACAATCTCACACCTTTTTAGATAGCAACGCGTTGTGAGCTTGTAGATCGACTATTTTCCACTAGTTTCCATTCCGAAATATATTGAGCAGTTTGAAAAACATTTAAACCAAGGATTTCTGAGCAATTTGCGTGAAAGTGTGTCATGTGTGTGAACTCCCTTTTCACTAGTACAGGTCTGTTGGCCCAATGGCTTAATCATCTGCCTTGAAACCACAGGGTTCCTGGTTCGAATCCCACGTCATGTAGAATTCATTATAATTGCATTGCACACAACATGACTGTATCAATGAATGCATGTGCAATTGTTAACCAGTAAACTCCGCCCTTAGATTGTCTGCAATTTTGAGCAGTTTGAAAAACATTTAAATCCAGTATTTCTGAGCAATTTGCGTGAAAGTGTGTCATGTGTGTGAACTCCCTTTTCATCAGTTCGGGTCTGTTGGCCCAATGGCTTAATCATCTGCCTTGATACCAGAGCGTCGCCGGTTCAAATCTCACCTCATGCAGACCTCAACTCAATTGCATTACACACAACATGACTGTATCAATGAATAAACATGCAATTGTTAAATGAAATGCTTATTAGGTTTCGAGAGCCTATCAGGCTTCGAACCCTATTACATCTCTACACTTTCATTATTATTATTAAGGTTTCGAGAGCCTATCAGGCTTCGAAGTCTTATTGGGTTCCTTGGCTTTCACTATTATTAAGGTTTCGAGAGCCTGTAAGGCTTCGAAGCCTTATTGCATTCCTTGGCTTTCACTATTATTATTAGGTTTCGAGAGCCTATCAGGCTTCGAACCCTATTACATCTGTAAGAGTTCATTATTCTTCCGCCGGTTTTGCCAGTTCTGGCCTAACCGCGTGGTCACTTTTTATGAAATTCGGCAATATGGTAGAGGGCTATGCCAAACGGCGAAAACCCGAAACTCACAAACATTGGCCAAAGGGTGGCGCTGTAGCACTCAATTGAAATATGCCAACTTTGAACAGGTACAACTCATGCCCTGTTTGACCCACAGCCATGAAACTTCGATGCACACATGCGTCTCCTCATGCCTAACAACTTTCACACTCTGATTTTTGACCTCTGACCTTTAGATCTCCCACCATTTCGAATTCTATGAAAAGCAGTAAAAAAGACTCTTCCTTCGTACAGATTGAGCAATCTGTACGAAACTGTATACACATGAACTTTGGACCAATGCCGACAGACGTGAGCAAGCGGATTTTCCATAAGTGAAAACGTTAAGCTTTTATAAGTCAATGAAAATTGCAGTTTTATGACAATTATTCATCTGCCCCTAAAACATACATGCAGACTCGCATTTGTTTGACACTTTGCAATATTGTAGAAGGTCATTCCAAGTATCACTGAAACCAATCTTACTCCAATTGGTCAAAGGGGGGCGCTATAGCAATTTTTTGAAAATGCAAACTTTAAACAGGCAAAAGTCATGCCTCGTTTGGCCGACAGCCGTTAAACCTGCTTACACATGTGCCTTGACTCATGAGGAACACATGTATCACTTTGACCAGTAAGCTCTGCCCTTAGATTGTCTGCAATTTTGAGCAGTTTGAAAAACATTTAAATCCAGGATTTCTGAGCAATTTGCGTGAAAGTGTGTCATGTGTGTGAACTCCCTTTTCACTAGTTCAGGTGTGTAGGTTCAATAGCTTGATAGCTTAATCATCTGCCTTGAAACCACAGGGTTGCTGGTTCGAATCCCACCTCAGGTAGACTTCATTATAATTGCATTGCACATAACATGACTGTATCAATGAGGAACATGTCTATCACTTTGACCAGTAAGCTCCGCCCTTAGATTGTCTGCAATTTTGAGCAGTTTGAAAAACATTTAAATCCAGCATTTCTGAGCAATTTGCGTGAAAGTGTGTCATGTGTGTGAACTCCCTTTTCATCAGTTCGGGTCTGTTGGGCCAATGGCTTAATCATCTGCCTTGATACCACAGGGTCGCTGGTTCAAATCTCACCTCATGCAGACCTCAACTCAATTGCATTGCACACAAAATGACTGTATCAATACATGTGCAATTGTTAAAGATAACGAGAAATGCATACTTGAAAGTAGTTATTTTCAATGTATGACGTAATTCATTTGCCCTTTTGTTTTGTGTTGTTGGATTCTCCTTTCTCACTATCTAATGCTGTCGATTCAATAGCTCCACCAGTAGAGTGTGAGCCTCATGTGCCGAAGGTCCCTGGTTCAAATCCCACTTATTACAGTTTACATTTATATTGCATTATACAAAACATGACCCTGTTAATTCAGACATGTGCAATTTTTAAACAAGAACATGAAATGCTTTTTTGAGAGTAGTTGTTTTTTATGTATGACATACTTTCTTGTGAAAATAGCCGATCTACAATCTCACAACTTTTCAGATAGCAACGCGTTGTGAGCTTGTAGATCGACTATTTTCACAAAAAAAAAAAACTTTATTGGTAAATGTTTTGTGAATCAGTGATCTACAGTAGTTAGCGAAACAGAGGCTTGGTCCATAACAGACGGAAAAACCTATAGATATCAACAGACACCATCAGGGAGGCCATATCTCTAGCTCAATGAGAAGAGAGGCAGCCTGTGAATCCATAGGTCGCTGGTTTGATCCCTGTCCCCAACAATGCATTGAGGTGATCATTATTTGGAATTCTTACTTTGTTACAAACATACTCCTGGTAGCCTGTCTGTCTGTCTGCCTCTCTCTCACTCTGTCACTGTCTGTCTGCCAATCTGTCACTGTCTGTCTGTCTGTCTGTCTGTCTGTCTGTCTGTCTGCCAGTCTGCCACTCTGTCACTGTCTGCCAGTCTGTCACTCTGTCACTGTCTGTCTGCCACTCTGTCACTGTCTGTCTGCCAGTCTGCCACTCTGTCACTGTCTGCCAGTCTGCCACTCTGTCACAGTCTGTCTGCCAGTCTGCCACTATCTGTCTGTCTGTCTGCCAGTCTGCCAGTCTGCCTGTCTGCCTGTCTGTCTGTCTGTCTGTCTGTCTGCCTGTCTGTCTGCCAGTCTGCCAGTCTGCCACTCTGTCACAGTCTGTCTGTCTGTCTGTCTGCCAGTCTGCCACAGTCTGCCAGTCTGCCAGTCTGCCAGTCTGCCACTCTGTCACTGTCTGTCTGTCTGTCTGTCTGTCTGCCACTCTGCCACTCTGTCACAGTCTGTCTGTCTGTCTGTCTGTCTGTCTGTCTGTCTGTCTGTCTGTCTGTCTGCCACTCTGTCACAGTCTGCCAGTCTGCCACTCTGTCACAGTCTGCCAGTCTGCCACTCTGTCACAGTCTGCCAGTCTGCCACAGTCTGTCTGTCTGCCAGTCTGCCAGTCTGCCACTCTGTCACAGTCTGCCAGTCTGCCAGTCTGCCACTCTGTCACTGTCTGCCAGTCTGCCAGTCTGCCAGTCTGTCACAGTCTGTCTGTCTGCCAGTCTGCCACTCTGTCACAGTCTGCCAGTCTGCCAGTCTGCCACTCTGTCACAGTCTGCCAGTCTGCCACTCTGTCACAGTCTGCCAGTCTGCCAGTCTGCCACTCTGTCACAGTCTGCCACTCTGTCACAGTCTGCCAGTCTGCCACTCTGTCACAGTCTGCCAGTCTGCCACTCTGTCACAGTCTGCCAGTCTGCCACTCTGTCACAGTCTGCCAGTCTGCCAGTCTGTCACAGTCTGCCAGTCTGCCAGTCTGTCACAGTCTGCCAGTCTGCCAGTCTGCCACTCTGTCACAGTCTGCCAGTCTGCCACTCTGTCACAGTCTGCCAGTCTGCCAGTCTGCCATTATTCTCGAAACCGCTCATTGCTGCTTGCAGCTATATTTTTAATGTTGTTTTATGCTTCTGATTTTCCTTTTTGCTTTATTGTTAAATTAATTGTGACATTGTAATGTGATTCAAATGTTTGTTATCAGGGCGTCTTTGAAAAAGTGAGCTTGCTCTCAATGGGTTTCCCTGAATAGATAAAGGAAAAAGAAAGAAAGAAGTAGACAGAAATTATACCATCTTATAATGAACATTAGTGAGGACCAATTATATGAAGACTTTTCTTTTGTTTTCTTGTTTTGCCTTTATTGGTAAAGACAGTAGACTAGATACAGTAGACTGACAGGAAATGGGGAGAGAGAGATGGGGAGACAGGGGGACACGCAGCAAAGGTCGTTGGGATCGGGATTCGAACCCGCGACACGCAGCATTAGCAGCCTAGGTGCCCGGACCACTACAGCTGTCCGGGCCATGAAGACTTTTGATTATCTTATTTTATCTTAAATTTTGAGAGTGTGCTGTATAGAGACTGGAGACCAAGGGCAGAGAGGGGCGAAGACATGTGAGACATGACAGGAGTTGCATTCGATCTGGTGTACTCGAGACTCACACAAACGTTTTTTCTGCCTCTTTTTTTATGACCAATGGGATGCATGGATATGGGTGATATTTACTTACAAAACTCATTGTCCTCATTGCATGTGGTTTATACATAGCTAATAGGAAGGTGAGATTCGATATTCAGTTACACACCATTTATCCAATATCCATTACAACAAATGATGTATTATATACGTTATGCTATACAATGCCATGTTTAAGGGAGAGAGTGAAATGATTGATTCAGTGGTATGACACATTGGCCCTAGTCTCAGTGTCAGGCATATCGGAGATCTTCGCCTACCAATACGTCTGGTGACATCTAAATTCAACGTAGGGGCTAGATCTCCGATACACCTGGCTATACATAACTATATTGCCACTAACAAAAGCCATTATCTAATGGGTAATATTTGCCTATGCAGCACCAGTCCGTGGCGTATAGCCAATAAGTGGTTCAGAGTGAAGGTACAATTACACATGTAGTCAGACAGCCACCATCAGATATGACCTCCAGATCTGATTCACTTTCTCCCCTAATTCAAGAATTGACACATTAGCCACACTTCTCATTAGCACAGGAATTCTCATTACCCCTTTATCACCCCCATTTCCAACCCTATTTCCAGGATTTTTGTGGCGAGAGACATTAACGCCGGTTACTGCGACTGTACTTCGGTGCATCACGTGAGTCAGACAAATTACAAAGGGCACCGGAGCTCTTGACATTCTTCATTTTTGCCCCTGCCTCAGCCAGAAGACCTATGTTAATCTGAGGGATTCACCTGACATTTAATCATAGTGAATTATCCCTCAGTTGCGGTAGGGTTCAAAATGACTTCTCTCCTTTCCATCTGCCGAGGAGCTGAGGGGTGTATAATTCACGGGACAGAGCTTCTCGTCTTGGCCGTGCAGATGTAAGATCCTCAATACAGCCTGACGCTTTTGTAAAGCTCTACTGCGTGTACCAGACTGGATGAAATGGATCCAGCACAAGGAAGAAGCAGTAATGAATGGAACAGTGAGTCGGCTGACATGACTTTGGACCATAGAACTAAGTGTTTGATGATACGTATAGGGAAAGATATGGTGATATTTTAAGTGAAGCATCCTCCGCATAATTAAAATAAATTGGCACACAATTAAAAGAAAGTGTCAACTGAAGACTGACAAAAGAGAAACACCATAACAGGCTGCAGTCCGCTGTATGGATACTGTAGAGTAAACAATGAACTTAATTTGTTTCTTCTTCTCCAAAATAAATGTTTGGGCCATTTTGGAAATTCATTCCTCGTGTTTGCTCAGCACTCAGTGTATGCCAAGCTCAGCACGTCTCCATCTCCGGCTAGCCAATTACGTGAAGATTAGACGTGGTTATCACTGGGGAGAGGTGGCGGATGGAGGTGAGGGCTTGGGCTTCCATCCTAATTGTAATGATGCCTTGTGTGGAGTTGGAGAGCGACGTTTTCCCATGGTGAGACTGTGGCTAATGAGGCCTATAGTGTTCGCCTCCTGCTGTCCACTTACAGTATGTGCCATTGCCTTCGCTCTCCACCTGTGTATGTTTCAGCTGAGCTATGCATTGCTGTCTGCACATGCATGCGGGCTCCAAGCACGCCATGATAGTCGCTCAGTTTATTTCTTTATTTCTCTCTTGCTTACCCAAAACACTGCTCTTTCACACAACCACCTATTGTGTGACCTTTATATCGCGACGCAAAAGGGACGCTATCTAATTTGCTGCATCGCTGTAAAAATAAATAAAACATTAAAACTAAATATATATTTGAATATATTTGAATTCCTTTATGTCAACAAATTAAATAATAATCAAAGAATAAGGTCAGATGGATTGGACAGCTGACTCAGCCAACACTTTATTATGCAAATTGTATACTCTGGTAGTCAAAGAGGTGTTATGCCTATCAACCAATCATTAGCATGCAATATATGGTTTTGCTGAGTTTGCAAGGTGAGTTCCAGCACATCATTGGCTAATGTGTTTTCTAACAATTGTTAGTGGAATTCCTAAAATAAATTAATAAATGTGCCAGGCATAGTCAGACTTGACTACACATACATGGATATTTTTCTAAACAGATACTTTTGCAAAACATTTTTTTTGCTAAATATCCATGCTAGTTATAGCAGGGCCTTGTGTGTGGAAAAAACTCAATCACATACATTTATATAGGAAGCGTACGTGTCTGATAAAGTGAATATCAAATATCCAAATACTGAATCAAGCAACTTAAAAACTGTCTGGGGTGCTCACATAAGCGTAGATGAGTAGATGTAAGATGTTACAATGACCCAAACATGTTTGAAAATATCCCTTAAAGTGAAAGTGAATCTTAAGAAGAGTGTGGAACTTGGGTCATATTTGAAAATGTATGCATGTAATAAATACTTTCTTCCAGCGAATCTCTTAGTTACACCAACATTGTTCTTGTGAGGCACTTTTTTTTCCGTATTGCTTAAGTATTTCTATTTTGCCCTCACCACTCTAGGACATTCACACAAGCAGCCTGTATAGGCTAGTGCGGTTATAGCACTGAACACCACATTGTGATTTGTGTGGCTTCATGCACAAACTGCACACAGTAACTAATAGTTAAAGCTTGGACAGGCGGAGGCAGCATCATTATTTGTTTCCATTAGGTATAATTTTACCTGGCAATACTTATATCTAAAACTAGATTTCATTAATTAAAAGCAAACATCAAATGCATAAAATGTGACTAAAACTAAATCTCAATCAACTTTCAATATTAAAATGTACTCATTTCAAATACCCACACAATGTGCTTTCACTTTGTGGGTATTTGAAATTAGGAAATGTTTCGGTGTGTGATTACAGAGCCAGCATTTATGTCGGCATCACAAGATACTGGGACACTGGAGTTCTTTTGTTGTTGTAGCTACAAGGTGACTTTAGATGTTGTGTAAGTTATTTGAAAAAAGAAAGAAAGAAAGAAACTCTGAAATGTCGAACAAGCTCCCATACAGCTTGCTGTTAGGCTGCTTTGAAGCCTGAAGTCGGTGTGAAGTCTTTCCGGTAATGGTCGCAGAGATTGGCGTGTGGCGAGTATCCACACTGAGTTTAGGATTTTGGATGACTGTTGGATGAAGGGAGTTTGGTCGCCTCTCAGCCAGAGATTGAAGGAGTGCAGAGTGTATTTCCTGTTGAAGTATTGTATTGCTGTGCCCATTCAGTTGTATCTGGTGCACTGTAATCAAAACTGTCACAGTGGTTGATGGTCAATGATTGCTTTCAGATTGACTCAGATTCACATTTTTCCTTTACTTTTTTATAGACACGTGCTCTAGCAGAGACCTACAACACCACAGAGAAGAGATGGAAGGGAGGCACTGGCCTTTAGTAACATCTGCAATTGCTGTGAAATCCTGACTGCCCCCACTCTCCCCCACTCCATCTTGATTTCAAGTGTTGGGTCTCTGATTGGATCCGATTGGATTTAATCCATGTGCATGCATTCAAACTACTAGTAGGGTGGTCATTTTAAATTGTGCACGCACATGAATAACCCATTTCCTGTGACTTCCACCACGCACACCTCTCCCCTTGCCTTCGCCATCTCTTGAAATAAGAATATTTTTGCTAAGCTCTCACCAGCTGTTAACATGCCGGAGAAGCAAAACGGGCCTGGCTTGGACAGATAGCATTGCTGCCACAGCGGTTGTGTGTGTTAGTCAATTTGAAATACACAGAAAGGAATGTCTCTCATGTGACTCCGTGGTCAGTGGAGCATGACCGAGCGCAAGCTCGTCAACCGCAGCCTGGTCACACATGAGAGGGCACGAGACCGGCAGAAGAACAAGCACCCGTTGCAGATGCGGGCCGGTTCGCCGATCCCTCCCCTCGCCTTTGACTAATTGACTCTGAGCCGGTGTGTCAGAGGCGGAGGATGTAGAACACCCCTTAAGCTGTTGTTCTGAGAGCTATTGTCAAGGGCGAAGTTCCACTGAACCACAAAATCTACAACTTGACTTTTCTCACACACTGACGGAGGTATAGGGGAGGGCATCAAATTTGCTCTGGATCTGCTGGCTGTCTTTTATGTATATGTGCAACACTTCACATTGATTCGCCCTTTGGCACACCATTCAAGTACTATTATGGGGGCAGCTTCAGCCAAATATTCAGTTTGGTCAAAGTTGGAGGAAAAACAATCTCCAAATGTGATGTGAATTTTACAGAGGCTAGCTTCCAACTGAAGTTAGCTGTGCTTTTTTGTGTTTCAACCAGGGAGCTAGCTTATGTTATTTTCAAAATAGATGTGAAAATAACATATTTTTATTAATTATGTATTTAATTTACATATGTTTGCCTTATTTTGCGTTTAAACACATTTCAGTTACAACTCGACATGAAACAGTGTCTGATTTATCGAGAATGAATGGCAGTATACAGACAGTAACTCCCTAGCTGCAAGCACACATTTTACCGGTTAGCAAATGAGAAAGCATTGATGAACAAAGTGCTGTGAGGGAGCTGAAGAACAAAGGTGAAAAACGTATATGTGTATTGACTGTGGTGACGTTAGCAGTGCCTAATACATGATTTATTTTTGTTACTGGGTTATGTTGTATAGTGATTGTGAGCATCCAACTAATAATGCCTCTCTTGAGGTCTGCTTCCTGGCGACGGGGGTTTCAGGGGAATGTACGCCCAGGAGCGTATATACAGTCTACGGCAGTGTAGTTCCAAGTCCCGGAAAAAGACTGTGCTGTGATTAGTCAAAGTAGTCACTTTGATTGGCAGCTGTGCCGAATACAAGAACGCTCACCCGAAAACATGATTTACGATTCTGTCCCTATCGGGACGTAACTTAAATGGCGCTGAGTCGGCTGAAGCGGACTTCGCAACGTTCGGCACGGCAACTCGCTCGTCTGAGCTCGCTTGGGCCAGGGAAGACAGAGGGGTGTGGTTGGAGGGTTTTTGTTGGTTTGGGTTTTTGTTTGGTATTTCTTTAGTAACTTTGACTTATTTGTTTTACTTGTATTAGTAATTGGTATTTAGTGTCTGTAGATGTTGTTCTTGAAGGGTGTATTAGAACTAGGAATTTGACAGTGCCCTGTATTGTGGAGGTGGTGGTGTGCATGCACACGGCGTAGTGTCATCAGTGGGTTGTACCTAGGGGGGCGGAGTCGGCAAGGGGGAAAACACAGATTTCCCCCAGCTGGTATAGACCGAGGGATGTGTGGTTTTCAAACTCATATGCTGTAAAAGTATACCAATTTAAAAAGCAGGTGTCATGGCTTGCCAGATCACAGGCACAGAACCTTGTTGCCACTCGACAAGGAACGCTACATTAGCAAATTAAACAAGAGTCCGATTGGAATGTTGTCCTTTACTGGACAGAGGATCCAACAATGGCCCGAGGTTATCTGATTTAATCGCCTGGTATAAAGTTATGTTTTGTCAACGTTTTATTGAGGTTACGTTTAGGAATAAGGTTATGTTTAGGCATAGTTTTACTGAGGTTACGTTTAGGAATACCAGGTGAATCCCGGCGGGTTTGCCCCGGGGCGACTGTGTTTTGGGGCGAGTGTTTTCGTATTCAGACGGATATGGAAAGAGGGAAAGAGATCTCCGATCTCAGTGGTGCTTGTGCTGAAACTTGACTCATGCAATAAGATATAAAGATAATCTAATAAACCACATGAACCCCAGTTTACGTATTCTGGGGGGAACATAAACCAAACATTGCCAATCTAGCTCACAGTTACAGCGCGTCGCGTTCTGACGCACTGTGAGCTCATAGATTTGCAATGTTTGGTCTTTTTAGTAACATATATCTTAGTAATAAGTCAACTTTTCCGAGGGCGAGTGGACGATTGTGTTCCAGCTGTCCTTCTGATGGATTTGTCTTGGCTGACATTGTTTCTATCGTCCATAAAATAGCTCTGAAAGTGATCCAAACAATCGTGTATGATGTAACTCTATGAGGCAGATCGTTCTGTTTTCCCCCAAGCTAAAATCGAATGGGGCGTTCCTGGGCGTTCCCGTCTATCTCCGTGTGTATCTATAGTCCAGGGTCTATATGTACCAGCTTGGGGAAATGGGAAGGGTCTGTTTTTGTAGCTGCCAGCCCTACAGAGGCTGTAGCCACTGCCATGAGGAAATGTTTGTAAACAGTGTTGAATTATGAGTAAATGGCACAACTCTGAAACATCTCTGCCTGGCTCGTCATTCTACACCTTACTGTTCACCTCAATCTTGCTTTCCATGCAGATGTGACATATTCATCAGATTGCCTTCTGAGGGTACTGATTGGACGGCCGGGATAACCAATGTAATTAAGTGCTGCCCTCAGGCATTCCAATGAATATAAGTCACATTTACACTTTCCACCCTGTTTGTAAGGTCCGGGGTTGTGGGTGTGGGTGATGAAATGCAGGATGATAATACATTGAATTGAATTGAATTGAATTGAATACATACATGGGATGAAAACATTGCATGACCTTTGGTATTAGGGTTATTCATAAACTCTGTACCTGACTTGTATTCTTTATTATAATTCGTCCTGAACATGGTCAGTGTTAACATTTGTGGTGCTGTGTGAAATCAACTGAGAACTCCTCAAGTTTATTACAGTGGGGGACCTCATGTTGTCTTGGTGATATGTTGTTTTGTGCTATTTGGTTATGTGTTGTTTTTTTGTGTTTTTGAACAAACAAATATCCCTTTGGGGACAATAAACATTATTATTCATTAATTATGAATACAGAAAGTGTCATTTTCAAGCTAACTATGTGTTGCATGTTACTGTAGCTTGAAAATCTGTTCTTTGCACAACAGAGTATTTACATCTTTACATCTACAGTATCTTTCCGATGCTTTTATTACTGGGCCTACTATTAAACTCCACATTTGTTTTCTTTTCCCCCCTCAGCCGTTGGACTTCGAAACCAAGAAGTCGTACACCTTCAAGGTGGACGCCTCCAACGCTCACATGGATCCGAGATTCCAAACCTTCGGGGCCTTCAAAGACACGGCGACCGTGAAGATTAACGTTTTGGATGTGGATGAGCCCCCAGTATTCAATAAACACGCCTACTTGATGGATGTGTATGAGGACACAAGCGCCGGCACCATCATTGGTGCCGTCACGGCCCAGGACTTGGATGCCAGCAGCAGCCCTGTCAGGTACTTATATGTACATATACTTGGAAATTGGCCTGCTCGCGAACGATGCAAGTCGGGAACGATACAAATTGCGAGTACCCGCTGTACCCGTCTTTGTCTCTCTCTCACATACGCATTCACGTGCACACAAACGTAATCCTGTGTACTTGCCTTAAAATACATATAGAGCGGGAGACAACAATAGACTCTTGCGAATGCAGAAACGGCATATGATAAAAAATGCATGTTCTTGTTTTTATAATCCTTTGGCTTTTGTTTTAAAGCATTTGAGTACACGCCACCCCACTCAAAGAGCTTGACACAAATGGAAAAAATACCTGTTGCAGAATGGGTTATTTGTTTTATCATGAATATTTAATAGTACAGAGGAAACAACAGAATGGACAAGAAAGAGATTTGTAAAACACAAAAGCTGATTTACTTTGTTGTGTGTTTCCCCACTTGTGTCTCGAGCATGTAAAATATTCATCAGTACAACAGCAGACTTTGTTCTTTTGTGCCATCCGAGATTGGCCTCGCATTCTTCCCCATACAGCAATAGACCCAATGACCCTTCATGCATAGGGAATTATGCTTTTACACTCCGAGAAGACAAGGATATTTAGTACGACGATGCATTGTTTTCTGTCACTGAAGCAAACAAAATGTAGCATCATGAATACTGCATCATTGACTGATTCCTAAGTGCTCCCTAAAGTTCACACCACTTTGAGAGTCTATTAGAAGCGATGAGGTCACTAACTTTCAGACATTTGGGAGGATGTAAAACTACTCTGTATTTCTGATTAAACCGTAGTGTCTTAGAAACAATTGCTAGAGTGTTAAATACCCTAAGATTGACTTTCTCACCGCTAAAGTCTGTCAGTAATGTTCAGTGGCCTGACATCACATTATGATTCAAGTAGATAGCACGGTAATTAATTTTCATATCTGCAGTATGCAGTGCATGCTGAGGCAGACTTTAGATTTGTGATGTACTTAAGTCGTTGATGTGTGTAGTCTTTTATCTTGTTTTATAATATGAAGATTGTATTGAATAGATGCATTTTTACCTCTATTGTAAACAACAACAAAAAATATATAATAAGAAGGAGAATATTACATAATGGTTCAGTGTGTCAGTCAAGGACAATTTGCTACAATGCATGAATGTTGCTTTTACTCATACTGATGCGCATGGCCCTCCGATTATGCAATACCCGTTGTACCAATTGTCAGAGTACTTATTGCAGTAGCTATTATCATAACTAGAAGCTCGGCCGCCCTTCGGGCGGCCGAGGGTCTAGCCCTTCGGGTGGCCGGGGGTCTAGTCGGGGACCGGCCTACACAGGAACGATGTAAATAGGGAATGAATGCTCCACCCTTTAAATCAAACCCCATTATACCTGTTGTCATAGGACCCGTTTTGGCCATCTGTTTGCCTGTGTCCTTTTGCGTTAGTTCCGGAAAACCGCATATCGGGTCGGGTCGAAGCCTAGCTAAGAACGTAGGCAAAGGTCTGAGCTATCTGCGTGCGAAATTGTGTTTCAGACACAGTGCCGGTTCCCCCTTTGATGCAAACCCCATTATACCTGTTGTCATAGTTTTATGCCCATATATGGAGATCTCTGTATCTGGTTGTCTGTGTCCCTTTATGCCCATAATGGAGATCTCTGTATCTGTCTGTGCCTTCGACTGTGTTGCAGACACAGTGCCGGTTCCCCCTTTAATGCAAACCCCATTATACCTGTTGTCATTGGACCCGTTTTGACTTTATTATGGAGATCTCTGGATCTGTCTGTCTGTTTCCCTTTCATGCCCATATATGGGGATCTATGTATCTGTTTGTATGTGTCCTTTTATGCCCATATATGGCATATATCTCTGTCGCTTTTTGTTTGTTTCTTCTTTAAGCAGAATATGCAGCCTGCATAAATCTGCATCATTCAAGTCATCATCCCAGTCCCACGCTTTGTTGCTCTTTTCTTTTTTGTAGCGGGAGAGTTCAGCTTGAGTTTTTTTGGAGAACTTGTTTTTTGTTGGTCTTGTGCTGTTGATTTAGCTTGTCTTATGTTTGTCTCCCCCGTCTGCACCTCATCCAACTCAGATCTTGACTGATCCTTGTTTTCTTCAGTAAAAGCAGCACAGTTAATTAATTCTTCATCACCGATCTCATCAAAAAAACTGTCTCCTCCTCTGTCTGCTCCTCCTGTCTTCCCACCAGATGTTGACTGTTCCATCTGCTCCCCAGGAACACTGTCTCCTCCTCCGTCTGCTCCTCCTGTCTGGCCAGCAGATGTTGACTGTCCCATCTGATCCCCATCAACAGCCTTATTAGCTTTCCATTTCGCATCCCAATCGAGTTTTGTAATTTTTTGGTTCATTTTTCTTTTTTCCTGCTCCAGTTTTTGTATATAAAGAAGGACTTGAGTCGATGTCTTGAAGGCCTGCTCCTGCAATTCCTTCCGGCTTTCCATGAACTTGCAATGATAATTTAGAAGTACCAAGTTGTTACGAATTATTTCTCCTTCACCGGGGTTTAGCTTATGCCACACTCAGAGATTCTTTGTTGACTCATCTAGTGTATGTGATGCCTTTTATGAAGTGATGTCACAATGAGTCAGCGCTTGCTCCGGAACAGCCCGATGTCAGTCATCTCCGCATACGGAGATTCCAGACCTTTCCTGCCGGATCCGAAAAACTGTGTATCGGGTCGGGTCGAGGCCTAGCTAAGATCGTAGGCAAAGGTCTGAGCTATCTGTGTGCGAAATTTGGAGTCTGTAGCACCAACCATGTGCTTTCAGGGCTCATCCATGCGATTCGGGCCAATTTGGATTCCGCGTCCATTGGCTTCAATTAGTAGTCAGGACTCCGCATATGGAGATTCCGAACCTTTCGCGTTGGTTCCGGAAAACCGCATATCGGGTCGGGTCGAGGCCTAGCTAAGATCGTAGGCAAAGGTCTGAGCTATCTGTGTGCGAAATTTGGAGTCTGTAGCACCAACCATGTGCTGTCAGGGCTCATCCATGCGATTTGGCCCAATTCGGCCTCGGCTTCAATTAGTAGTCACGACTTGGAGGCAAGTCTATGACGTCGATGACATCAGGGATCTCCATATATGGGCATAAATGCAGGAAAGGTAACGCACACCAAAGGCTGTGGTGAGGTGATGACCCCCGGGAACAAAGAGAGGAAAGAGTGCCAGAGTGTGCAACACATTTTTTTCCACTCACAAAAGGGACACTGAAATACAGACACACAGACAAGATACTGAGATTTGTGGATTTATATATAGATTTCTGTACAACCATCAATCCCTCAGGTCGTTGGCGATGTCCACGGCAAGTTTGAAGTCGATTGGTCGGAATATTCTCAAGATATGCAGGGGACACACAAATACACACAGAGATTCATTTATAGATTGACATTAATAGACCATTATTGATCCCTTAAAGGAAATTGAGTTGTCATAGTAACAGCAACTGGAGTTATCAGACCTGTGGTGTGTGGGCTCCTAGACAGTTTCTTGATCTATACAAGGCCACCTTCCCTATCAATGTGTATTTGAGAATTCCATTTTCGAACTGAACCCCATGAAACAAGGCTTGTTTCCTGAAGCGCAAAAAAACTGCATTCCGCCCTGAGGAGGGAATTTCAATGTATCGACCCTTTCAACCCTTTGTGTAATATTCATCAAAGACACTCACACTGAGCTATTTGGACAAGATCATGTTCGGCTTCACGACTCCCCAGAAAACAGGGTTAAAGAATGAACCCGGGTAATTGGAAATTGAAATGGTAGAATTGGGTGGAACTGAGGTCTTCTTATAGGCTGAGTTTCTCATGAATATTGCATTGGACTTCTGGTCTCATAATGATTGACTCAGGTTGGGCAACAGGCAGTGTAGTGAAGAAAAAAAACATACACCATACATATTTATGAGCAACTGTCTTTTAAGCTTAAACAGCGAAAATGGTGTGGGATGTGGTATGCCATGTGATTTCAAGATTGTGAAGAGTGTTTTATAGTCCAGCTTTGGGGTATTGGCCACATTTCACAGAGGACGTGCCGCACCATCCGTCTGGCATTCTTTGTCGTTTGTAGCTTGTGAGAGATTGATACTGTTTGATACAGTAGCGTGTTAAATTCATTTATGTTCTCCTGGCAAAACGTTTACTCAGCGTTTGCCACGTGCGTGTGTGTGTGTGTGTGTGTGTGTGTGCGTGTGTATGTGTGTGCGCGGGGGTGCAGGCGTGTGCGTGCATGCGTGTGTGTGTGCATGTGCCCGCAATACTAGAGTATGTACAGTATATGCAAAGTTCAGCATATTTCCTTGAAATTGCCATTCAGAGTGAATAATGAAGGCGACGCCACGTTATATTACACCTCAACTCATATGCACAAGTCCCAGGGGGAAAATCACCACTGGTTTAATTCTCTTGTTTGTGCGCGAAATGGCTGCCATTAACCCAACGTTCTGTGTAGGTATTCCATTGACTGGAAGAGTGACTTGGACAGCTACTTTGACATTGACCCGGTGGAGGGCACCATCTCTACCAATGAACCCCTCGACAGAGAGAGCATTGCCCAGCACAATATCTCCATCGTGGCAACCAAACTTAGTAAGTATGACAACATCATCGATTGTGATTAATGTACACAGTAGGTGTTATTGTCCTTCGTCCACCGTAATCTGTATGACGGATTTAATACACTCTTACCTCACGTCAATACTCCAATCCCATTTTGTTGGAAAGGTTTATGGGTGACCATAAAGTATAAACCATGATGACTCTCCTGCAGGGTTTACGTTCAGGACATTGTCTGCTTTGTCTGTACCGCCATCTAGAACAACGTCTCACTGTGCAGTTTGTCTGTCTGTTTTTGATTGATTGATTGATTGATTGATTGAGGTACTGTCAGACATTTAGGCTAAAAGCAAAAGGATAACCCAAAAAAAGTCTTGGGGACTTGTTTCCATTGTGGTCCTGTCTGTCTGTCTGTCTGTCTGTCTGTCTGTGTGTGTGTGTCTGTGTGTGTGTGTGTGTGTGTGTCTGTCTGTCTGTCTGTCTGTCTGTCTGTCTGTCTGTCTGTCTGTCTGTCTGTCTGTCTGTCTGTCTGTCTGTCTGTCTGTCTGTCTGTCTGTCTGTCTGTCTGTCTGTCTGTCTGTCTGTCTGTCTGTCTGTCTGTCTGTCTGTCCGTCCGTCCGTCCGTCCGTCCGTCCGTCCGTCCGCCCGTCCGCCCGCCCGCTTGAATTATTAACAGCTTCTTCTCCACAATTTGATATAAAGGCATCTCTGAGAAGAGCTTTCTCACACTTCAGGTTGAAGAGTTGTACTCTATGAATGTTCTATTTGATCAAAACAACATGTACGTACATAATTGCAAGCATAAATGTTTCATTTAGTATCTCTAACACAGAAGATGAAAGGGTACCCTAATGAAGGAATAAGTATAAAAAATACAATTTAAATAAAAGGAGAAATAATAAGAGAAGTTGTTGCTTTCTCCCCCCAAGCAATGTCAATGTGGTGTGTCTCTTGTTTCACCACCTCTGCGATGCAGTAAACATTCGACGAGAGCTTGTTGACAAAGCAGAACCCGCCAGGCAGAGACGTGTGAAGCAATGCCAAGAAAGAGTGAGCTTTAAATAGTGTAGCTGTGACTTTAAGATGAATCATCAAGCTAATTATCTTTTTATGAAGGAAGTGGAGCAAATTTCCCAGATAAATAAGCAAATCCATCGTCATCAAGTCGTCAGATCTGTTACGAGCCGTCAAAGTCGTTATCTTGGAGGCTGGCTGGTGCTCAATCAAAATTACCCACTCTGTGTGTTCATTAGGGCTAGCTGTGAAATAAGGCCTGTCAAAACTTGAAGCTTTTTATCGCCCTGGAAACTAGTATTAGCCACTTCCACTCAAGGTCATGGCTGATGAAATCTAAATACTGTTCTCGATATGTATGTACTTGTACACACGTGTGTGTGTGTGTGTGTGTGTGTGTGTGTGTGTGTGTGTGTGTGTGTGTGTGTGTGTGTGTGTGTGTGTGTGTGTGTGTGTGTGTGTGTGCGCGCGCGCACGCGCACATGTGTGTGCATCTGTGTGTGCATCTGTACTGCTATCTTATATTCTACATTTGGTTCTTATCAATTGTCCTCATGAGGATCTAAAGATTAGGAAGATTATGGAAAGTGGGAACATTTTAGGTTTAAGACTAAGCATAGTGATGATGGTTAACTTTTAGAGGTTAGCAAAAATTCATGGAAAGCAGTCAAAAGTCCTTCACAAGTACCAGTAGGAAAAATGTGTGTGTGTTTTGTGTTGGTGGTTTGTTGTATTGGAATTGGGATAGGGAGGAGGAGGGATGATGGCAGTGGTGGCGAAGGGCCGACGGCTCAGCCTATCATGCCTGGCACATGAATCGAGCAACGAAGGGCTCACAGCAGGATTGTATTTTGTGCAAACCTGGCCATATCAGTGGACCCAAGCCCCACCCATGTGCTCTTTTTTTAAACCCCCTTTCTTATCAACCTGCCCACACTGGCTTCCGATCGGGATCACTTGCAAGCCCAGATCCAGCATTCCTTTAGACCATTGTCCTTGTAAGCAGCACACACACACACACACACACACACACACACACACACACACACACACACACACACACACACACACACACACACACACGCACACACACATGCACACACACATGCACACACACGCACACCCCCACACACAAATACAGGGCTAGTTGGTAAAATATATATATCAGATGAACTCCATGGTGCAGTGATACCTGCAGGGAGAGTATCTTTCTCATCTTTTCATATGTTCACTCAGAACCCAGCAGTTCCATTGCACAGCGTTTGATTTCAGATTCTCTTTTGACCTTGGCTTGAGGTTTGCCAGAGTTTCCCTTTATGGGTCTTGGCTGACTGTCATTGGTCCTCCTGTGAAACATTGTATTTTATCTTATTTTATTTAAGACTTTGTATGGCTGGGTGGTGTCTCTGTTCCCACGCAGCAGGTTTCAAACCATGAAGAGCAACAAACAGATAAACAATATACAAACGCAATGCCCACATTAATAATGGCTCGTTTGAGTAGAGGGCAAAGTCTTGGAATAATAATATGACTGTCCCGCAATCCTCATCAACAATATCTTTCCTCCATGCATTTTCTTTATTGCCCCACTGGAATGAAAATACGTCCATTGACATTAGACACTGGGTGACAGTGAAGCCACCTCCTAGTGTGGTCATTTACAGTACACAGTGCCTTTTCTGAGTCTGGAGACCCCAGCCTAGAGCTGCACACACAAAGCCACCTATTGAGACACAGCCAGACACTGCAGTCATGCAGCAAAGGGAGAGCGCCGTGTGATGCTCGTCACAGAGAAGTCATGCTGCACGGGGAGAGAGAACTGTGTGACGTTCTCCAGAGAGCAGTCATACAGCAAAGGGAGAAGCATACGTGTTGCTGTACACACAGAGCGGCCATGCAGCAAAGCTAGAGCACCATATGTGTCACGACACAGAGCAGTCATACAGAGCTGGAGGACTTATACTTGTACGAATAACGGTGTCTTTTGGGGTGTTTGAAATACAGTGGTGCTTTTAAGGAGATGCACATATCTAACCATAATGTGGAAAGAAAGGAAAAAAAGTAGCCGAGTGTTTTTTTTTTGGGTGATGGTTTGTTTGATTTGTTAAATATTGCAATTAAACTTGCCAATATCGTGCATATTTGTGTGCAGTTGTGTGTGTATGCGTGCATGTGCGTGCATGTGCGTGCGTGTGTGCGCGTGCGTGTGCGTGTGCATGTGTGTAATGTAACTTCTCCTTTTAATTACACCATCAATTCATGGAGTCCACACTTTGAAGTACCTTTCTATCCCCATATCTGCAGCCTTTTTAATAGGCCTGTGGTTGATGCCATAAAAAGCTGGAAGGTTTTCAATAAAAACAATTTAATTATCGCATTACATCCAGTAGAAAAGCCATATCGGACAGCCATATTTAGGGTTGACCACTCAAGCAATGCTGGACAGAGTCAATAAAGTAAAAAGAGCATAATGGTGTTGTTGAAATGCTGACTCCAGTATAATTCCAATAAAACCACTATACCATTGCTCCATCTAGTGGAGTGAAAGATATATTACTCACCACAGGCCAAGCAACCTCAGCAGATACTTATGGAGATGAGCTGTCTCATTTAGGATCCCAGCTGATAGAAGATGATGGGAAAGATAACCCGCTGTACCCAGCTATCTTAAACAGCTGTAACTTTCAAAGACAGCTTTTATAGCTTTTTGAAGACCCAGAAGGTGTTAAGCCGTTTAAAATCGAGATCAGAAAATCTGATGATCCAATGCCAAAATAGATAAATAAATAAATACAACTTTTTTTTTTCTTGCCTCACATCAATGTTAGTCTTTCAGTTGGTGCACAGCACCAAGAAGGAAAACCTCTGTCTGTCTTTTTTTTTTTTTTTTTTTACCTCAGTGTTGAAGATTGCTTTTTCTATCAAGGTCACTGACAGGTTGACAACTGAGGCATGGCTGCATCTCCAATCCCCTGTGAGGCTGAGCTGCAGACATCCACCCACCCACCCCCAACTGTCCCCTGTATCATCGTCCTCCACCACCCACCGAGTCTACACACTCACACCGCCCATGCATCCTCGTGCATGCACGCACGCACAGTCACACACACACGCACGCACGCACGCACGCACGCACGCACGCACGCACGCACGCACGCACGCACACACACACACACACACACACACACACACACACACACACACACACACACACACACACACACACACACACACACACACACACACACACACACACACACACACACACACACACACACACACACACACACACAGTGCACACTAAGCCCTTCACCACTATAGAGCCTTATTCACACATCAAATCCATAAAGTGTACCTTGCTTTTGGGCTTTGGCACAAGGAAAGGAACATCTCCCCCTTACAGTCATAGCAAACAATCATGGTTTTGACTTAAGCACGGTCCATACTCCTTAATTCCTACTACAACTTGACGTCATTCCGAGGCTTCGAGAGCGGCGGTCCCAGAACTTTTCCTCGGAATCCGTGCACCTCCAGATGTCCTGACTCTCCGAACTATAGTTTGCGGAGCCTTTCCAAACCGAAAGATTTTCCGGCGTTGGAAGGAGTATGAATAATTGTGCTTTAGCAGCTCCCAGGAGGCTCTAGTTCTGTAATTAATAATATATGGGATGCATTTCTTAAAGCTACAGCCCCATGACAGCACCTGTGCAAAAAAAAAGAAGAAATAGCTTGTGCTCTTCCTATAGGGACGCTGTGAACTGTTTAATGTTGTGAGGAGAGGACATGCTTCATCTCTACCTCACTATCCCTCCCATCATCACTTAATAATACAGTCACACACTGTGTTTGCATTAACTACTTAAGCAGCCCTTTATACCTTGTCTTCTTTTTTTTGTTCTTTTTTTTTTGGGGGGGGGGGCACTTTATTGTTTGTTTGTTCAGTTTTTTTGGGGTTTCCAGCCATATAGCTGACTCTTATCTAGAGAAATTCTGAATGAGTGAGCAGGTTTAGACTTTCTTATTCAAGGACACTTTCATTTACTCTCTGCTAACGTCAACCCTTAAAATGTAAATACTGAGGATATCCACCTGATGTCAGTAGTACAGTGTAATACGGTTTCACCAGTCAGTACCCTGCCTGCAGCAGTGGCAGAGCGCTGTATACTCCAGAGCGGCTGAGTGATGTTTCATGAATCCTGGTGTGAATCTCGAAGAGATGCTTAACGTCTGGGTGGAAAAGTCAATTCAGTCAAGGGCACGATCAAGGTCAAGGACGTTTACATTATCTGTTATATATCTGAGGATCAGAGGAACATAATGCAAGAGATGTTGGTGTGTTTGTTTTATTTTGTATTTATTTTACAATGTAGAACGCAGTCCAGGGCAAACAGCCAGCGAGAGAGAGAGAGAGAGAGAGAGAGACAGACAGACAGACAGACAGACTCACAGACCTTCCCTCTTTTAGACAGCTCGGTTCCTACAGAGCCACGCTATAAAAAGTGCTAAAGAGGATAGATCCAGCCAACCTGAATTCCGCATTGTGATTTGTGTGGCTTTGCTCACAAACTGCACACTAGCTATCACTCTAACTTAGTACTATTGATGGCTAAACATTAGATAGGGAGGTCACACAATGATTAAACTCGATGTCATGTTTTATGCTATTATTATTATTATTATTATATGTTCTTGTATTATTATTCACCCTTTATATCTGGAGGACACAGCATACAGTAGAAGCATTTCATTGCACTTTGTTTAAGGCTGTTTTATACGTAGTGTGCACGCCGCTTCCACCCACTGAAAATAGCAGATATATAAGATCACAAAACGTCACAAATGTGAAGCGCTGTGAGCTTGTATATGGACTATTTTCTCTGTGTGACGTGGTCCGCAACCAAGTACGAATCAAGCATTACTCTGTGCATGCTGTGTGTGTATACAGCATGACAAATAAAAGGACTTCAACATCCTTTTCTTACAGACAGTCCAGTGTTGACCAGTCGAGTGGCCGTTACTGTTCATGTGTTGGACATCAACGAATACTTCCCAGAGCTGGCCGTCCCTCATGAAACCTTTGTGTGTGAAAATGCAAAAATAGGACAGGTATGTTCATGCTTGCCTACCCTTTTTGTGTCTTTCTAGTTACTCAATGTAACCACTTAAACCCTATCCTTGGTTGACCAGAATCCCTCAGGGCTCTATACTACTTGACTTTTCTGTTTGCAGTCTACATTAAATAATTTATCTTCGCTGAAAATAGCCGATAAACGTTGCGGCGCGTTGTGAGCTTGTAGATCTGCTATTTTCAGCGAAAGTTTCCCCCAGAATACAGCGTTTATTCTGTGCAATTTATTCACATTCATTGAAACTGCTGTTTGTGTTATGAGTACATTCACACAGAGCGTGAAGCGACTTACAGTACAATCGCCAACCTGTATTAACGAGCCATCACCAAAATAGAAGTTTGATGTTAAATACACATGTTCAGGGGGTTGCAAAATTTCAGCCAATCAGGATAGAGTACCCATTTATCAGCTTCAATTATATATTGTTTCAGTTCCAATTTTGTCTGTTCATTTATTTGTGTCATCACTTCCAATTTCACTTGGTTAATCTGTATCCTGTATCTCTATCCTGATTGGATAAAATTGGTATCCCAACCTGAAAATGCATTTTCTGATATAATAATAAAGAGCTGGAGAGCAGGGGCTCTCAATTAGGACTCTCAACTAGGTCAGTGGCTTAGCCCCAGGGTCATAGGAGAGGTCATAATTATTCGTTTTTAGTTATGTAATCCCCATGGGAGATTCCGGTGTCACAGCAGGAACAGCAGTAATAATAAAAGTCAGGACAGTAGTTTGGCTACAGCTAAGAGAAAATGTCAAGTCAATTTAAGAGTTTTATCAGCTGCGGTTTCACATACCTGAAACCATATAACACACAATACAAACACAACAGGTCTTACACCTGCATTACTGCATTACACTTCTGTAACGTAAAGTCCTAATTATACCATAATCACAAGGAAATACAATGCTTCAACCATACACCAGATATGTACATGTATTGTGTGTTTTGCAAATTGGCAATTGTAAAAAAGTAAATAATACAAGTATGCTTTGGAAAAATGGTATGAAATAATGTAAAGTATACATGATTTGAACACTGCAAAATGTACTCTTCAACCGAAAGATCAACACGGATATGTCCGATTTTCCATATTCCATCCTGATTGGCTAAGATTGGCTTCCAAAGTTTGCAGGATTGGTTTGTTTTTAACAAAATGCCTCAAACCATGAACACAGCATGCGATTTCCGTGAAATTTTCCACGTAGATTCCCACTTGGCCCAGGAAGAAATGCCACTTGAAAACGTTCACATCAGCCTCATGGTGGCGCTATAACAGGCCGATTCGCGCTTTTACCTATAACTGCACCGATCTGCGTGCAACTTTGCACGCAAACTCCCTAGAGGCCAGGGAAAAACCTTTGCCTTGCATTTTTCACATCTGCCTTTTAGAGCGCCACCAGGAGGCTGACTTTTGTAAAACAAATGTTTTCCTCTTACTCCTTCAGATTCTGTCCAAAAAGCACACAAATCGGTACACAGTATCTCTGTAGTCATGTGATCAAGATGGATTTGTCCCATATTTCATATTCCATCCTACTTGCCTAACATTGGCTTACAAAGTTTGCAGGATAGGTCCGTTTTGAACAAAATTCCTCAAATCATGAAGGCAGTGTGCGAATTCCGTGAAATCTTGTACGCACATTCCCACTAGGCCGAGGAAGAAATGCCCCCCTTTTCACATTGGCCTGTTATAGCGCCACCAGCAGGTCTAATATAGCAAACCACATTTTTGGAACAAAATCATGAATCATGACAAAATCATGAGTCCCATTGCTGTGAAAAGCCTAAGAAGAAATGGAACCCTTTTCACATTGGCCTATTACAGCGCCACCAGGAGGCCATAATAACCTACCTGACGTGGCGGAGACTTGTGCTCCGAGGAGCACTTTTTCTAGTTGTTTATGCAATAATGATATCCACAGTTTTATAGTATTTATTGAAAATAGGCCTTAAATGTCAAATGTTCAACAAGCATAATATAGCAATTATCTGAGAATTTGCTTTATATACTGTATAAAGGTTTCTTTAAAAACAAAAACAGATGGCTACAGAAGCAAGCATTTCAGTTCTGGTTTAGAGCACAAAGCGCAACAGAGCCATATTAAACATGTTTAGCATTTTAAAGCGATCAATCCTTCAGCAATTACAAATGACGGCAGGAGGCTTATTTTAATCCATCAGGCTGTGTGCATAGGCACAAGGCTAATATTTGACCAACTATTATCCACAAGTTTCCTAGGGTGTTGTGGGCATCACTTCCTGTTGATTTGATCCCCAAAAAAGTTTAAATAACACAACAAGGCTCTTGTTTCAAAATCAAACACATCTATTAATCACACCACTTGAATGTATGAATGATTACCTGTTCAACATAGGAATCATGCATCAAATGCAGAGAGACAATGTAGTGCCTCAGTAAACTAGGATCACGAGTAAACCAATAACCTAGCATCAGTCTAAACAATTACTAACAAAATAATAATCTTTAGGCTACATTGAAACTATAGGATACAGGTAAACAATGAACCTAGCTAAATAACCTACTATAAAAATGTAATATAACATTGTGGTCAAGAAAAACAGTGGTGTAAAGTAACCAAGTGGTGTAAAGTAACTAAGTACGTCTACTCAAGTACTGTGCTTACTGTAAGTCATTTTGAGGTATTCTTTACTTAATTGAGTATTTCCAATTTTCAATACTTTTACTTCTACGCCATTACATCTCAGAGGCAAATATTGTGCTTTTACTCCAATACAATTATTTGAAAACTTTTTACTTTACTTTATAGATTTTGATTATTATTATTATTACAACACATACATTAACCACTTCAGCCCTACTGTATATACATTTTGGCAATTTGAAAATAGCCGATCTACAAGCTCACAATTGTGAGCTTGTAGATCTGCTATTTTCAGATTTTTATACATTTGAAAACTTGAAATGCAACAAATACAACACACTGCATAATGAGTACTCTTACTTTTGGTACTTTAAGTGCATTTTGATGCCAATAATGTTGTACTTTTACTCAAGTACATTTTGAATTCCGGACTTTTACTTGTAACAGAGTATTTCTATATTGCAGTACTGCTACTTTTAAAGTAGTAAAAATTGTGAGTACTTTTTCCACCACTGAAGAAAAACGAGCCTAAAGAAAAACAAGCGTTCGCCAATCACCGAGTGGCCATGAAATGTCTATTTGGGAATAGTTGTAGCCTTGTGGGTTTTTGTGCGGGGGTTGACGGAAACAAACGACCATGGGAACATTTTTACTACTCATGTTGTTTTGAAATACACGCACTGTACTCTCTGACATAAATGCCGATGTCAGCACAGTGGTTTCTACACAGGGGCAGTGTACAAACAGCTGGCAGGGCCAACGGTGTCTGGCTCAAGGACACGTCAAGCAGGGTTGTACACTTACATTTTTTTTTTTCATTTGCTGGGGAAGTTAATCTGTGACTTTTCAGGTCAAAGGACAGTCTCTCAACAAAACATAAGCGACCCGCCACCTCATTTGACCATCCTTCATGGTTGTTGCCAACAACACCACAACGTAGCGATTTAACCCATTAAATCCGGGAATGCTTCTGTGTCTATGTGTTTTATAATAATAATCTAAATCTACAAAGTAACTAATAACTAAAGGTGTTCAATAATTGTAGTGGAAAAAAAGAGGCAAAAAACTGCCTCTGAGATATAGTGGAGTAGAAGTAAAAGTAAATGCACTAACTTTCCACCTCTGACGTGTAGGCCTGTCACAATTATTACATAATCGCCTAATCTCAATTATTTGAGATAATCACAATATTTATTTTGCATAATCGTCATAATCATTTCTATATTGAAAATGTTCATATATTTTCAAACATATTTGAAAATAGTGGAAATGTCCACTATTAATGTCTATTTTGTTAAAGTCTAAATTAATTCTATATGTATGTTATTTGTCGTATCTGCCCTGTGCAACTTTTGTTTATGACGCCTAAAAGCCAAGCAGAAATGTAATTTGTATTCATGATGTTCCAATGTTCAATGGACAGAAACACAATTAAATCGTTAGTCGCAATTAATTGACTCACAATGAATCGTCAAGTAAAATGTCATAACCGTGACAGCCCCTACTGACATGATAGCAAGATGACCTCTGGGTAAAGGACAACCTCTGCAATCGGAGACAGCCGTCTGTACTTCAGGTGAACGATGACTTGTTTTATGGAGCTCATACTCACCAGTTAGAGTGTTGGCGGGTGAGGGGCTGTAATACTCGGCAGCCTGTGTACAGTATGTTTCGGGATGATGTATTTGGGATGCGGTGGAGTGTCTGCCCGCTGTGTATAGCGTAAACCACCTGTGCCTGTAAATTAGCCCATTAAGCAGCATCTATATGCAGCCGCCGTTTTGGAGCGCAGAGCTCCGTTGGCGGTCCATCAAAAAGCTGTGGGTTTCCTCATTACACTGAGCAGGGCTCGCCGGAATCCAATGTCCTCAGCCCGTTTGCTGCATGGATACGCCGGGATGTGATCATAACGACGTCTGTGTCTTGTGCCTGCCCACTGTGTTTGACAACTGTCTTTTAACCCATTAAGACCTTAGCCCGATTCTACAAATGCCTTCTAAGTCAGTAGTTCTCAAAAAAAAGAATTGTGCCAAGTGCCCCCTAAATTGATATATATATTTGGCCGCGGACCCCCATCTGAAAATGTATTTTGCCAGGGACCCCAGAAGAAAATATTTGTGTTAAGAAAATCAAAATATTTAAACTTTTTCAAAAAGGATAAAAGAAATAGCTCGCAGTGCGACACGGAGCTTGTTGTGAGCTTGTATATCTGCATTTTTTGAGAACCACTGTTCTAAACCACTGTTCTAAATCCTATGAGTTTTCTGAAAAACGTATGTTGCTATATATATATAGCTAAACTTTAATTGACACAGATGCTTCGTCTGTTTTAATGGGTTAAAGCTTACTTCAGATGCCGTTTGAGCTATTCTGAACGAAGCTATCAGCTGCAGACAGTATTTTCCTAATTGGCGCATTCCCCTCTAATCGCTCATCCTTTCTATCTTGTCCTCTCTTGTCCTTCCTATTCACTCACTTCTCCTTTCCTTGTCTCTCCTCTTCCTGTCCTCTCTGTTCCTGTCTTCTTTTGCCCTCATTTCCTTTCCTCCCCTATTCGCCTCTCTCCTCTCCTCTCCTGCTCTGTGGTGCTGAGGAGAACGCCCTCCCCGTCATGTTTTCAGAGCAGAAGATTCCACAGTGTGACTCCACCATGTGTTGCACACAGCTGGTGGATGATAAAAGATTGTGGGTCTTCCTTTGTAAAAAGAAAAAGCCATCATAAGTCTCCCTTGGTGATTAGCTGTGCTCACGCGGCTCTAAAACACACAAAAACCCTTGTTTTTGAAGCACACCATGTTGTGGCACAAACCTCCCATGGAAAGTAATCTATAACCGAGACCCAGCCAAGCAAGATAAAACGGCAGGCAATGTTTCCATGTAAAAGTGTCTAGAGGGAGGTGGCCGGGTTCAAACTGGGATGCTTTAATAAAGTGCACGTATACGCAGCGTGGCGTTTCCTGGTTTTATACTGTTTACAATGAGGGCTTGGATCCTGATTCCTCTTGAATCACAGATAGGGGAAGGGGGACATCAAACTGGGCTACATTGAACTGTGGCACATTGAAAAGTAAAAGTTTAGGATTTAAACATGGGAAGTGCAATTGTTCTAATAGTCCTATCCTACATTATGTGACCGGCCTGGTGCTTGCAAGTTGCATACAATATACACTAGTTCTGGGGGATGTATTGGCTTTGATATCTGTAATGTTATATATTAAAATGTATGATATATTGTAATGATCAATATGCAAACTAATATTGAGATAAAGCTAATTTCAATAGCTTCATTATCTATAACAATGTGATAAAAAGTGTCAAAACATCTCTCTATCTTTCCATTGTTTTCCACTATAGTGCTAATGGGTCTTGGCATTGGAATGATTACAGTACTTAAAATCATATATAGTATAACATGGCTGTAGATTGTCTGTTTGTGTAACTAAGGGAGTTCACACAACATTTTACAACATCAAGAATGATCTTATAGTGCGTAGCAAAAAATCCTCAAGGGGGCGACAACAAGTGTCATTTGGAGTGCCGGACATCTTGGTGGGGGTTAAACGGGTTAACTTAACATTGACCCCCACCAGTATGTCTGCAGCTACTATGCCACGACCCCCATGGTGACGACACGTTGCCAAGCACTATACAGAATAAAGAGGATATCGATGATTAATGAATCCAAAATATGTGGTTTCTATTGTGCTATTCTAGAGCTGAATATACTGTTTACTTTATATTGTACCTATACATTATGATATGAAAAGTGTGGTTGGATGGACACTATCCATTGTGTGTCCCATTGCATTGGAAACAGTCATATCCTCATCCATTTCCTTCTAGTTTTCCTCCGTGCTACACTGAAGTATTAAACGACCTAATTCATTTTTTATGCCGCAATAATGAGTACACCCTCATTGTCACAGATAGATGTGGAACCTTCCTATATGGGACAGCCTATATGGATGTGAAATGGCAGAGGTGAACATTAGAGCATGAAATTGCCGGGAGGCGAAAACCTGAGTAGAAACGAGAGTAGATGAGCACATTACCGGCTGAATTCAGTGGCCTGTGACCATGCATCGCCTCTGTTTAAAAACATTTTAATTTGTAGGAAAAGCGTAAACACACACACACACACACACACACACACACACACACACACACACACACACACACACACACACACACACACACACACACACACACACACACACACACACACACATTATGATAGTACATTTTGTGTACAAAATATAAGGATCACTTCAGAAAGTTCTCAACTCACCTCATCCAAATTTTAATCTAAAATATATCTAGCCTAATACATGTTATGACATGTCACCATACAGTAAATGGCCAGATATCAATCATTCAATGTATTCAAAAAAAGTGCTTCACTTCAGTAGAAATGGCCCGCTATTCATTTATATACTGTATATCATGATTCCTGGTCAAACTAGACTTTTCTCATGTGTCTGTCCACACTGGTAAGGAAACGCTGGTCCAATTCTGCTCCTGTAGCTGATGTATTATACATGCCTACATCTGGCCAGCTCTACACTGTGTCGTGACCTGTGAACAGCAAGCTGAAGTAGTTCCGAACACATTTAACCAATGAACCCTAGCCTTGCTATGAGGTGCACATTCAGCAGGAATAGCTGATCTACAGGCTCAAAAGCTAATGTTCTGAGCTTGTAGATCATCTATCTTCGGCAAAGAGATATGAAGTAGAGGGGGGGAAAGGAGCAGACCAAGTACAGACCCCTCGGGAACTCGGGTCAACAAAGTGTATACGTTTAATTGGTTGATCCATCAAACTATTTGTTGACAACATCCAGCAACTTCATTACTCTGCATGGACTGATGGGTTGATGTAAAGTATTAACTGCATTTATAGTATCTAGTGGGTGGAAGTGACGACAGCCAGTGATGATAATGATCATTCCATGTGGTTGGTGATGATGTTGAGTGAATAGGCCTACCCCAAAGATAGAAACGACCAAACTAAATGCTTTTCTGTTTTGCAAAGAGAATCTCTCTCAGTCTCTAGGGAGTCTGACTGGGGGCGTAAGAAAAAAAAAGTCTTTCTATAAAAGAAATGCCTGGGATAGGATACAATGTGTAACTATTAATGTTGATATCAATAGTCAAACTTGTGCTGCGTCATATTATTTTCAAGTTTCCTGTCCTCATATTCCTCTGCCTGGTGAAAAAGAAAATATATAATAAATATTGGTACTACACTGTGTGTAGAAAATTCACAGTTGCTTTGCCCCTCATTTAAATTCCACACGTGTACGCAGTTCTGTCTGCAGCCAGGAACAAAGGCATGTTATTTATACGTGGATAATATTTGAAGTTTCCTTAAAGGTTGAAATAGTACTTTTTGTTTAATTCAAGTGAGCATTCAGCTGTCAACTGAGTCTGAATTGCTGGAAACTTAAAACTTAAAATGAGCCATGATATTATATTTCTGATATTCACCTATTTTCCCCAAACCTAGCACAGGGGTCTTCAATGTTTTTCAGCAAAAGGACTACCTACCTGAGAGAGAGATGAAGTAGCGACCCCCCCCCCACTACATATTGTATAAAATTGTGTATGCAGATTAAACTTTTTCACAGATTTCATCGATAGCTTCATAGACTTGTTTGACAGCATCATCAGTTCATGTTGGATTAATGTGCATGTGTATTTTCAGACATTTAAAGGTAGGGAAAGTGATTTTCTTTGGTTAAAATAAGTGTTAAATAGCTCTATATTCTGATAGTACTCATTGCTATAGAGTGTTTGTTCAGTAAAAGGAGTCTCCTTGTCTCTCCAGCTCTTTATGAAACAGAAAATGCATTTCGTTTCAGTTTCAGTTTAATTTCCAATTTTATCCATTCAGGATAGAGAACTCAATCAGGATATAGATTAAACAAGTGAAATTGGAAGTGATGACACTAAGAAATGAGCAGGCAAAATTGGAACTGGAACACTTTAAAAATGAAGCTTAAAAATGGGTACTTTCTCCTGATTGGCTAAGATTTTGACACCTACCGGAAAATGTATTTTATGTTTATTAAAGAGCTGGAGAGACGGGGAGACTCCTGTTACTGAACAAACACTCTATAGCAATGATTACTATCAGAATACAGTGCTTTAATCTTTTAACAAAATACTTTTTGTTTTAACCAAAAAATATCACTTACCCTAACTTTAAACACTTCTGTCAATACTTATTAAACTTGACCTTTCACTCTGTACTTGGTCTTCTCTTTTTTCCCTCTACACCAAACCTCTTGCCGAAAATAGCCTATCTACAAGCTCACTTGCGAGCTTGTAGATCTGCTATTTTCAGTTCTCCTCAGATTAGAGATGCTAGGGTTCAAGTGGTTATTTGGCGGACCCCCTGTAGTAACTCTACTATCATCTAGGGGTCCCGGAGCCCCTGTTGAAGACCCCTGCCCTAGCATATCAGCATATTGACGTGGTTGATATCTTGCATGAGAGATGTTCAACCTATTTTTTTCTTCACCTTTTTTTCTTCTTTTTTTATAGGTGATTCAGAGCTTTAGTGCAAAAGATGAAGATCTACCAAATGCCGGCCAACAGTTCTCATTTAAATCGCCGAAGGATGATTTGAAAAACAAGAATTTCACCATCCGAGACTTTGGGAGTGAGTCATCTTCTTCTGTTACAAACACTGTTTTATTTTATAGAATATCCATATTGTTTTACTGCATGGTTGCTCAGCTACAAAGCTGTGGTTTTGCCCCGAATCAACAAGAATACAGTACATGTTTGTTCAATCGAGTTTAGTTTTAAATTGGAATACATGGCATACCAAACTTAATATTCAAATAAGTTTGACAGTTTTTTTTTTGTAACAGTTTGGGGCATACTGTACCTGTCAACCATCCTGTTTGTTCCTGGGATTCTCTCTTGAATATTCTCCCTGTAAATCTCCCGTATTTCTTTTCTTTTTTAAAGAGAGAGAAAAAAAGGCTTAGCAGTATGAATTTAATGATACATGCACAGCCGCACACCCCTGTTGGGGAAAATAAAACAATAATAAAACGAATAATCAGGAAAATGACAATGTCCATTATTTTCAAGGTATGGTTTGAGGCTCACAGTTTAAGGGAGCAATGCACCAGCACCACATCCAGGACAAATGACTAATAAGCATATGATCATACATCGTCCCGTAATAAGGCCCATAGGCTCCTTTGAAGTCTGCCCCACAGAGCAGCGTAATGGAAAGTGGGACGTGACAGGATGCAGCTGAGGGGGAAGCCAATTGCATTATGCAACCTTGATGAGGGGCAGTTTTCGACCTCGTATGTGTGTTTCTTCTTTTCAAACCTTTTCGGAAACACACTGTTTCGCTCTCTCCTCATCACTGACTTGACTGCCACCTGGGGACAGGTATACTATAACAGACAGCAATGCCCACCAACAGCCCTTGCAGGATGGGATGGTTTTTTTTCTTCTTTTTCTGGAGGGACAGGTTCAGTTGGGGGGGTCACAGAAGGACAGGTTCAGTGCAAGCAGGAGATAAAGGGAACGAGTGATAACGAGTAATGAGGGAGGGAGAGAGAGAGCTCCAGAGTGACAGATTCAGCCTGTGGCGAGAGAGTAAGGCGGAGAGAAAATTGGAGTAGGGAGGCAATCAAGAAAGAGAGAGAGCGAGAACACACAAAAGAAGGAAATATAAAAAGAAATGAGGGAAGAAAGGAACGTGTGTGTGTGTGTGTGTGTGTGTGTGTGTGTGTTGGGGGTGGGGGGGGGGGTTGCAGGCAAAGCGAACAAACAACAATGAGAGGGTTGTGCAATACGTGCTAAAACGCGTGACCCTCTCTGTCAGTGGAAGAAAAAGTGCCCGGCCTTGTCAGGGGAACAAACCTGCTTCGACAGGGTCAGACCACCCCGATACGGCAGACAGCAGCGGGCGGCTCCGACCTGACACTCTCCCACCTGCCTCGTATGCATTGTCAAATTCTCGCCACACCTCTCTGGCTGCCTGCCCAAATTGCCACCTTTGTGGGGTTTTTTTTTACGTCGTGGCACTGAAGGTGCCTGCCTGCCATCTAGAACAGAGTTGGTCTGTATGAGTTTCCATGTGTCCCAAGGAAAGTAAAAGACCAATAGTGAACTACACAGCTCAGCTGACGCTGCTGCCATCACTGTTCCTGTAATTGTAATCTGTAGGGCGAGTGATGGCTGATTTAAGTGGTCACACCGACCTGACCTGAGTTAAACTAATTAGACTGGAGTGCAACACCTACCATCAGCTTCCAGTACTTTCCGCATGTCTTAGTTACCTAAGCCATGCTAGGCAACTCATACACTGAGGGGGGGGGGGGTTGGGACGACGACAACAACAACAAAAAAGAAACGGATGAACGAGTTTGATGTGAGACCTTATGAGTCAGAAGTTTGCCTAATGGTTGTCAGGCTGATCCGCGTGCAATATTTCTCTCTCCTCTTGTGAGAGCGAGATCGATCCTGCAGGGTTAGAGCTATATATCCTACCACTGTCATAGTCTGAAAGCCTTTGTCTGACGGACTGACGCCGGGGTCATGCTGCAAGACACTTGGCCGTTCCATGCATTTTACTGTGTGTGTGTGTGTGTGTGTGTGTGTGTGTGTGTGTGTGTGTGTGTGTGTGTGCGTGTGTGTGTCTGTACGTACGTGTCTGTACGGTATTTCTGCCATTATGGCCAGTAGTGAGGCCAAGTGGAATGTCATTGTTTTCGGATGTGCACATATACATAATTCATGGCTTTGCGCCTCTTCTGATGACCACGTGACTTTGCAACTAAATTAAAATAAGTTAAAAGTTATTTCATGGGCCTTTCATGGGCTTTTTAAACAGTACTTACACATTTTTTCACCATTGGATGTCAAAAAACGAATGAAAACAGAAAACACAAACAGAACAGTAAACATTAATTATGTTACACAAACAGATACATAAACAGCCACGTTTCAACAGGAACACAACAAAACTTAAAACCACATCTTCCATTCTTTTTGTGGCTGCCTGCTGGTATTATTCTATCTACAGCTGTATAATTATTACTTGTACCATGTGTCCTATTTTCATGCCACTCAACTAACAAAAGATCCCTGAAGGGATAATAAGGTCCATACAACAGGAGGTCCCGACCAAGCAATCTGACTGGTTGAAATAGGCTCTCTACCCGTGAAACAAGCATGACAGCACACCTAGCCGTTCTCAAATGAAACTAAATCAACTGTGCTGATCAGTTTGCATACTGTACAGAGTAGCTAAATCTGGCATGTATATAGTTTTTCTTTTTTTCTATCGAATATCTTAATTACAATGAGATTGAGCTAACAGTTACGTTTTGTTTCTCTATAATAATAAATAATAATGGATTGTATTTATAATGCGCTTTACATTTGTGAAAATCTCAAAGTGCTACAATAAGCAATTTCATAAAAAAAGAATCATCACACCAAAAAAACATCTAAGAAGCTGAAACAAAACATTTAAAGCATGAGGGCATAAAGCCTAGAGGTAAAACCAGTGTAGCTTTAAAAAATGCTTTGTTAAAAAGATAGGTCTTTAGTCCTGTCTTAACACATCGGGTGCCAGCATTTTTTCATAACAACTTACCGTGGGTGCCAGCATTCTCCCCATTGACTGCGCTTTGGCAGGCGTTTCAAAGTAGGAAATAGACAGGAAGCGGATGGGGGGAAAAAAATTGTTTCCGGTGAGCGATCTGGCACTTCCTTCGCAGGATTACAATGGGTGCTCCCAGAGCTGCTCTAGCCCCGCCCGCGCGGAGAAAAACAAAAAGACTAAACTCACGGTTCAGGCCGTGTTCGGCACCCGATGTGTTAAAAGAGTCAACTGACTGGGGGTGCGGTGGTGCAGTCGGTAGCGCTTCACAGCTAGAAGGTCCAGGGTTTGATTCCCGCTGGGGACGCTGTGGGCGCTGGGGGCGTGTCTTCTTCTCCGCGTCATCAGTGCCCATACCCAAGGTGGGGTTGGCGAAAGGGCCTTTCTGTGTGGAGTTTGCATGTTCTCCCCGTGTACCCTAGGGTAGGTACCCTCACAAAAAAACATGCAGTAATCCTGGTCTCTATACTGCCTCCCCCTGGTCAGCCGGGGCGTCTGATGGAGGGGAAAGGAACTGGTTGGAATAACGTGTTCCTTCCACAAGCTACGTCCTACAGGGGAAACTCCCCCCTGTCAGGTGATAAGAAGCGGCTTGCTACCTCCTCATGCATTGAAGGAGGCATGAGCTCAGTTCTGGGCTCTTTTCTTTCTTTCTTTTTCCTTTATTTATTCAGGTAAGCCCATTGAGAGCAAGCTCTCTTTTTCAAGGACGCCCTGATAACAGCATATAAAATACAATATTACATACATAATGAAAAACAATAACAAACATTTGAATCATATTACGTGTCACAGATGCAAATAAACATAGTTACATAAAGCAGGTGCAGTCACTATGTAGTGTGTCCTCGAGAAGCACCCTAAATGTCTCAATTGAGACCAATCACACCAGTTTCAGAGAGTCCTGAAGTTTGTTCCATTTGTGTGGAGCATAATACATGAAAGCAGTCTTTCCTTGTTCACTGCTCTTACGAGGACTATATCTGGCATAGCTCTCCCTAGGCTGGCAGAGGGAGAGTAGCGCCCAGGATTACATAGGCAATTGGCACTGGGTGAAAAAATGGGTTACAAAAATCGTGGGATAAAAATAATGTTAAAAAAAGAAAAGAAACCCGACTGTGGTGCTCTCAGGTGGGCAAGATACGCCCTGTTCCACAGTTCGGGGGCGGCCGAGCAGAAGGCCCGGTCGCCCATGGACAGTGCTTAATTTGTCCAAGAGAAGGTGCCGGGTCCCCCTCTGTGCCGCGTTTTGCGCGTGCAAACATTTTTTTTGCCTTTTCACAGGTTTTTCCCGCATTTTTTATAATCTTTTTCACCTACATTTATTCACCCAGTATAACATTAGCAGTAACATTGGCACATACTGTGGCCCATCAGAACACTGGTAGTCAATCTATCAATTTGGAATGATCAATCTGAATAACTGTATATTTGAGAAATCATATTTTTATTGTTAACAGAATTCTATGACACCATGTAGCTTGTCTTTGTGTGTCAGCCTGGTAAAGCACCACATCAGAATTACAAGAAATTGAACAAAAACATGAAAATATAAAGTAAAGAAAAATGCAGCCAAAAATGTCTCTATTTTCAAGGATAAAATTGAAAACATAAATGATCAAACATCACTAGAATTATTCAACATCAGAGGTGGTGTATCAAAAAAATAAATAAAAATGAAACATTCATTTATCAGGTCCATTTTTTAACTGTAAGAACAATGCACAGCACACACAGCAAAACTCACTGTGGCTAAGAGAAAAAATATGAGTTGTGTACAGTATTAAGCAAAACTCACTGTGGCTAACACACAGAAATATGAGTTGTGTACAGTAATAAGCAAAACTCACTGTGGCTAACAGAAATATGAGTTGTGTACAGTAATAAGCAAAACTCACTGTGGCTAACAGAAATAGTAAGTAATAATATGTCCAACCAAACTTGACAGGCAGCAGATACAGTTTGATTAATTGTCCTGTTTATGGGTGTATTTATTTGTCATGTTCTTGTGTGTTTTGTCCATGAATCATATGATTGCCCATTTAGACACAGTAATCTCATTCTCCCAGAGGTGTTGACCAACTGTCTTCTCGTTACAAATTGTAACGTCACGTCACCACAAGACAAAGGTCTCCCCTCCTGTCTCTCTCACAGGCTCTCTTGTCCTCACTCCATGTAGTTTCCATTCAATGGAGGGGGAATTGAATTAGGACTGAAAGTTTTATTTCCTCCATATTCCTACTTCTTACTTTACTCCTACTGGTTTGAAAAAAGTTAACCGTTTTGTTTGTCTCTTTGACATTTTAGCAGTAGGCTAACGCTCGCTCGTAAACCACCTGTTTACCTCTTGAGTGCGGACAGTGCCGGTGCGGAAACAAAACAACTCATTACGCATTGCGTGGTGTGACACGGGACTCCGTAAATCACTTTTTTCCCCCGTTTTATTTTTTTCTGATTAAAATGCATAAAAAATAAGCAAAAAGGCATCACTTCAGAGAGAAATAAAACACAGAGAGAACAGAGATAAAAACACAGTTTATTTATAGATTTTCATTGACAGGAAAGGTGCTGGATCCAATCAAAGAGGTTCCGGGTCCAAACAAAAATGTGCCGGTACCAATCAAAGAGGTTCTGGAGCTAGCTCCGGCTTGCTCCGCCACAAATTAAGCACTGCCCATGGAATAGGTTGGTATTGGGGGTTTTGAGGAGGTTAGTGTTTGAAAAGTGTGTCAATGTATACAGTTTTGAAAAAGTTGTTTTGCGCTGATTGGACTGGCTGAGTAAACTGTCAGACCCCATGTAGCCTATTTCCAGGATAACAGAGATAACACTTGCAGAAAGGTTGTTACTTTGAGAGGAAAATGCCCCCACAATATGAATACAATTTAACATGTTTTATTTTGATGGTAACTGTTGTATAATCGCAATGTTACACTCAAGGGTGGCTTTACTGTCATTATTTGCACTTCAGTGATGTTTGCGGAACTCGCCTCATTCCTGACCGCATCACTGTCGTGCCAACAATCACGGTAACGCACACCCTCTTGTGTAATAAGTTTGCTTTAAATAAGTGCCGGGAAATTCAGGAAGTTCCGTTAAGTCACCTTGCCATGGTTTAGGTCTCAAACCATTGCACCTCCCCTTGTGCCCGTTTAGACAACACTGCCGGCATTGTGACCAAACGGAGTGGCTTCCGGCGGCGGTCGCAGGAGATCTACTTCCTGCCAGTGGTCATTGAGGACAAGGGCTACCCGCTCAAGACCAGCACGGGCACGCTGACCATCCGCGTGTGTGGCTGTGAGGCCGACGGGGCTCTCCTGACATGTAGCGCCGAAGCCATCTTCCTCCCGGTGGGGCTCAGCACGGGCGCTCTCATCGCCATCCTCCTGTGTATCATCATTCTACTGGGTGAGTTGCCATGGTAGTAATATTAACTTAATTACTGACAATAAACTGCATGCGTGCTGTATGTCGATATTCACCTTAAATGTGGCCTAAATGTAAGCCAGGTCTACACGCCTATGTCTGTGTATACAGCTTAGGCCTACTGTCTTAGTCCATTATGGACATAACGCTCCTCAAAGCAATTAGGGACCTTTCAATATTAATGGGAGCAGTCCACTGGAGGGAATACAGGGTAGGGTCATAGTCTGAGGGAGGGATTTTGCTTGCTATAAACGTAAAATAACATTTTGGTAATGCACGTAAAAGCTGTTGGCTAACTGTCATTATGAGAGAGAGAGAGACTTTATGGACTTCTAGTATAGGCGTACTTCAATAATACTACTGTATTGTGACTAATCATAATACTACATGTTTCACATTAAATTATCACTGCAAGTCTTATTTTTGAAGACCGACTAGTGTCAACACAAAGTCAGATTTGTACTAAAGCTGATCTGTTTTGATGCTGATGGAATGAGACTGGATTAAAAGTTAGATGTTGACTTAATTTAATTTTGACAATGTGAAAACGATGCACTGTGGAATAGGGATGGGATGGTTAAACGACAAGAAATAACTTAAATAATACGAATTATTAAAATATTGTAGCCTACATAATTGTAACTAATTGACTAATTCATTTTGCGTTACACACTTGTTTCCAAAAGTGACCGTCAGCAAGCTCACAGACTGAATTTAACATTAGTTCTACATTTTGCTTCATTCTCGACACATCAGTGTCTGACGACTGACTTGTGCCACCATAGTGACAGCTGAACCAATAACCTGCTTCTTCCAGAGTCGCAATAATGACTTTAACTTTATCCTGTAGGATTTATCCAATTATGTATCAAATATCCAATGTTGCGGGACAGTCGGTCATGCACGCTGATTCGGCCCACTTTGACAGGCCCCTCCAAAACCATTGCTGCAGCCTTTCTGCCAAAGAAAGTGTCTTAACAAGTGTAAAATGATTTGGAGTAAAAAGGACAGTTTGACTGTAAAACGTGTGTGCGTGTGCACACATATATACTGTATATATATTTATATACACACACACACACACACACACACACACACACACACACACACACACACACACACACACACACACACACACACACAATCACTTGGGGAGGGGGAAATATATTTATGTCACTTCGAGGGTCACACCTTTTTATTTCAAATCACTTTAAAATCCTCCAGTGACTCCTCACTCTAAACATCAAACAGTCACTTAATAATGGACTGTGGTGCTCTGGCATTACCCTGGAGGTGTGAACTGTGGCTGATTATAAAACACTTAATAAACTCTGTCACTCGATGAGCCGTGGTAGATTGGAGGGAGGGCCGCATCTCCTTATTGGCCCCCGTAAAGTGCAGCCTATCCACCCCCCCCCCTCCCCCGCCCACCTTCCTCCGAGGGCTTCAGCTTTAACTTCCTCCACAAGGTCACGGTTGTAAAACTCCCCGCTAACTCTCTCCCCAGCCTGCTGTTAAAGGCCCCCTCATCTGCATGGTGGGGGAGGACATAAAGGTCGATTTATGGCACCGTTTGAGGAAGATTGTGTGTGGGCGCCGCTTGGATCAATAAAAGAAGAAGGTTCCTATTTTACAGCATAGGTTAAGTAAGACCGTGACCTCTGAGTGCTTGAGGACGAGGCGGCTCAGTGTGTGGCCATGGAAACCCTGTCCCAATTCCATCACATCCATAGGGCACTCGCTGCCTTCTGTTAATCTATGGTCTCCATAGTGATCCATGGACTGCACACACCGTTATTATATATCATTTCATATCATTGCATAGGTGTGGCTCACCCATTGTGCACACATTAAATATACTTTATTACTTTGATCATTTCAGTGATGTCTAAAGAAATGTAACCACCAACGCAACCTCAATGCTGTAGATCAAGGGTTTCCAAACTTTTCAGGCCACAACCCCCCAAAATAATCATATTTGAACTGGGGACCCCCCCCCACCCTGACGAGCTCTTGGAATTGTAGGCATTACATTTAGTTTGACTCGGTTCCACAGATAAATGTTGTGAAAATAGCCAAACTACAAGCTCACAACGCCTCGCACTGCTAGCCGCTGTGAGCTTGTACAGTAGATTGGCTATTTTCACAAAGTTTGCCTCTTTCTCACGTAATATTTGACAATTTGGCATTAAAATGTTCTTAAAAGTCATTATATTGTCACTTTAGAAATGTACAGATATCCTGTATACACTACTGTATGTTAGTTTGTTTGCTGTTGAGTGAGAAAACAATGTTGCACATTAAAGGAGTAGTTCACCCAAAAAAATACTTGTTTTCTATCAACCGGAGACTCCTCCGGTCATCAAATTATTGGTTCAGGAATGTGACAGAAACAAAAACATTGCCATAAATTCAAGGCTTCATGGGTTGTGCAACTGGTAGAAAATACGTCATTTTTTGGGTGGACTACTCCTTTAGCTAATCATCTGGGGTCCCCCTGGGAACCACTGCTGTAGATGAAGGTAATGTTAGTGTAGTTTTGTTAGATGTTTAGTTCATTTTCAGAGGATTTCGTAGACATGCCTTGCGCCTGAGGCTGTTTCAGAATTGTCACACCGTAAGTGTGTGAAAGAAATATATAGAATTACGCGCTGGAGATATTAAGAACTAGCACTGTCTGAGAACATTTCATTTCTGAGCCACTTCTGTTGCCTTTGGCAAGATTTGTCAGGATGACCCAGTTGCTCCTGTGAGGGGGAAACAAGAAAAATGAGCCTGCCCCGTGTCAGGGACCTTCATCTGCATCACCATTTCTCCAAACAGCAATGTGCATGAAGCCACACCCAGTAACATGGGGCATATTGGAGTGGTGTTGTTGCCATTAAAATGGCTTCATGTTGAAATATGCAGACATACCACTAGGGGGAGCTAGCACACTTTCTACACGTACATCAAATCACCAGGGAAGGAATAAGGAAAGCAATGAAGGTAAACAGGAAGGGAGAGAAGAACAAAGGAAGGAAGTCGCCTACTTGATGCATTTAGTTATTATTATTTATTTTTTATTCATCTGAATTTATTTAAGGTCTCCTTTCAGTTGAATAATGTCTATGTATTCTCCCCTTTGCTCTCCTTCTTAGAGAGTTCTATACTGTATACTGAAGCCAACGGGATATTATTTTTTTCTGTATTTACCAGTATAAAAGAGAGAGAGAGAGAGAGAGAGAGAGAGAACCACATACATTTTCTATTGTAAAGGCCTATATTCTTGTACATACATTTGCTTCTTGTTCATTTTATTTGACATTTGCTTTGGCAATGTAAATGTATGTTTCGCATGGCAGTAACACCAACTTCAGAGAGAGAGAGAGAGAGAGGATTATGCATTGAAAATATCTATTCTCCATTCTAATCTACTCTGGTGCTATGTACAGTATGCACAACCTCGGGCAGCGACTCCCCTGGGATTGGAGCTAAACCAGATATTCCACAGCAGAATGAAAACTGTTGAATTGGTGTATCCACACAACTGCATTTTTCACTACAGCTGTCTACAGTATTCTATTTCCCAATGTCTGACTATGCAGTGCAGCCAGTACTTGCTATTTTATTTCTGTCTCCTAGACACATCAGCAATACATTATCACAGATGGAATGAATTGTGTGCTTGTGTTGTAGGCAGTGACCAAGAAATGCCCATGATTTATGCTACAGTATGTGCAGTACTTTTATATATTGTATGCAATATAGGCCTACTGTAGAGGATTTACAACCTAAAGGATATGCAGCATACTTGACTTGTACTCAAAGGACCATACCGGTGGTCTAGTCTAGTTTACACATATTCAGGTGTAATCGGTAAGATGGAGAACATGTCAGCAATAATACAACATGTATGTAGGCTAGAGTCAATTGTCTGTTTGCGACCTGTTTTCAATGGGGTTTTAGAGGTCATCACAGTACTGGGACTGACCTCCTCAGAGTGATGAATAGTCCGCTGACATCAACTGACACTGGAAACGCTGCGTTACTTGGCCCCCTAGAGATCTTATCTTAGTGCGCCATTTGATACCGTAGCTCATTCCATAACTTATTGGCCATCTTTTTTTCTTTTTTTTTTGTAATTCAAATGTTTATTTGTTTTTTAATATGATACAAAATGTAACTCCATTGGTACAAATCAGCATACAGTATAAAACAACAATACAGCCATTCCAAGAAATAAGAAAATAAAAACAAAATACAAGATAAATGCTGTCCCAATAACTTATTGGCCATCTTGAGCAGGTAGGCATCCCTGTGTCTGCTTTGGGCTGGTTTAAGTCCTATCGCCACGATAGGATTTTCGGTTCCATGCCATAGTCTCATGGTCCATTGTTCTGAAGTAGGCTACCAGTGGTCCAATGTTGCGCATTATCTAAACCTAACCTTAACTCATACCTACCTACTACATATTCTTGGCCGTTCGGGATTGGTGTTAAGGATCTTCTTGCTTTAAGTTTCCATGTGGAGTTTCCATGTGGAGTTTCTATTACACGGACTGAAGATCAGCTCATTCACGTCCAAAACATCTGTTTACATTTGTGCATGGATTATACCTAGTTGATTCTCAGCTGCAACCCAAACAGAAGATGAAGCCATTTAAGGCCTATTTAAATAGCTACAATTGCCTATCTACAAGCTCACAATGTGTCACGTGTTTGAACACAGAGACCCTGAAAATAAATAAATAATCAGAAATAATCAGAAACGCTAGCTCACACTGTAACTTAGCTCTGTGTCCCTGTATCACAGATCAATGTTTATTATTGTTACTGTGTGTGTGTGTGTGTGTGTGTGTGTGTGTGTGTGTGTGTGTGTGTGTGTGTGTGTGTGTGTGTGTGTGTGTGTGTGTGTGTGTGTGTGTGTGTGTGTGTGTGTGTGTGTGTGTGTGCGTAGTAATAACTCGACATTAAACTTCAATCAATAGGCTGCCCTGAAGACATTATTAAGATCAAAATTAAGTTCAAGGTCTAAATTACATAATCAGTTATATCTCAGGAACGTAAAGACTTAATAAGAACAATAAGTTGTTACAAATTGCATGAAGTTTACAAAGGTGAATAATGCAGATAAAACCTTGGGGTGACATGTGACTCTCTTCTCCTCCAAAGTCATTGTGGTCCTCTATGTGGGCCTGCGACGGCAGAAGAAGAAGGAGAGCCTCATGTCGTCCAAGGAGGACATACGAGACAACGTGATCCACTACGACGACGAGGGCGGCGGCGAGGAGGACACGCACGCCTTCGACATGGGCACGCTGCGCAACCCCAAGGTCGTGGAGGTCAAGGAGGGCCTGTGCCGGAGGGACGTCAAACCCGAGGCGAAGCGCCACGCGGGGCCTCCCCCGGTTTCCCACGAGAGCAACAACAGCGCCGACATCCGTGACTTCATTGAGCAGCGGCTGAAGGAGCACGACGTGGACAACTCGGCGCCGCCGTACGACTCGCTGGCCACTTACGCCTACGAGGGCGAGGGCTCCGTGGCGGAGTCCCTCAGCTCCATCGAGTCACTGGCCATCGACCCGGAGGAGAACTACGATTATCTCACAGAGTGGGGGCCGCGCTTTAAGACCCTGGCGGGGATATTTGGGGAAACGGCGTCGGAGCGAAGCCGGGCGTCAGAGCGAAGCCGGTCGTCGGACGTGACGTCGACAGCAACCGGGGACAACACCATGCAATGACGCTGTTTGTTTGTAGACTCAGAACCTGGATTGTGACACAATGTTTATTTTTCGGTAGGCCAAACACGTCTAGTAGCATTTTCACTTGACCATTATTATTATTTATTTATCCCCCCCCCCCCCCAATCTCTCAGCTTTCTTTGTGCATGTTTTCCTTGGTTTAGCATTTTCTGGTGCATCTAGTACTTTTTTCCCACACTCAATCTTGTGATTGTACAAGCGGACGGTAAGTAGACACGCTACTACTAGGAATACTATGTGATTTGATTCTAAAGGTAGCCATTTAGCATTCAACTGAATGTCATGTATCATCTTATTTTCTACCTGGGGAATAATGACAGACACACAAAAACAGGAAATGCCGCCATTTCCTTGGACGTCCTTGAAAGTGCCTCAATATAATTGTTCTCTCTTTTGCTGTTCCAGACAACATATCCCATATTGTATCTCTTGGAACCCCCAAAAGTCAGCTGAATGCTCACTCAGCATACTGTGCTCTGATTTGGTCGAGATGTGTACCGTGACGACCAACTTCTACTCTGTGGAAACAGTGCAGTGGCCGATGTTTGGCCAAAGAGGTTATGAATGTTATTTATTGTTCTATTTATTTATTGGTTGATTGAGCTTTGATTTGGATCTGTTTGCGTATTTATCTATTTATCTCTAAATCATCAAACTGTATTTTTTATTTTTTTGAAGACACTTGAGGAATTTTGTAATTATTATTCGAGATCCACGTGAAAAATGGGCATTCCTGTTAGGTGGGCCCTGTGAATAGACTTCTACTAGACTTGTAAAAAAAAAAGGGGGTGAAAAAAGAAAGAAAAAAAAGAAGGATAATTTAGGGCTAAATACTACAGTTTAGTCATGTAATAAACACTGTTTTCTTTTCTTAAATAAACCACACTTGGACAAAGCCTACCTTTCTGATTTGTTGAGAAATAACATTGGGTTGCAGGTTCCATGTAGTCTTGTCCAACCAATCTTGAGTGTTCTTCCACATTTATCATTTCAAAATTCCATACTTTCTACATTTCTGGACTTGAAGATTTTCTTTAAAGAAATTTTTTGGGTCTTTTTCTGCCTTTATTTATAGTTTGTAGTAGAGATGGACAAGAAACATTGGGGGAGAGACATGCAGCAAGGACCGGTAGGAACGGGACTCAAACCTGCGGTGCGCTGTCAGGCTACCAATGAGCCTAGGTGCCCGGACCACAAGGCCAGCGGTCCGGGCCAGATTTGAAGATTTTGACCACTCTTCAACATGTCATATGTTGGGAAATAATTAACACATAGACTCAAGAGTAGTTATTCCTCACTGGTATGCCAATGTTCAACTGCATAAAACATGAAGGACATAGGGCTTTCCCCAGTACTTTATAATGGCTTCTCAAACTTTTGAATACTTTCCACACACCTACTTGGAAATCGCTGTGATGGGCAAATGAGGGATGAGGATGGAAACCAATGACCTAGCCCCTTCAAATTCTCAAGCTTTGCAATGAATTCACCTGTTAAGCCCAACCTTCACAACACAGGCTCCTAAACCCCTCTCCTATCCCCACTTATCATCGTCTCCGCCAGTTGACACATTGTTTTATTGCTTGTGCGTGTCTCTTTTCCAAGCCCCCCGACCATGCAACAGCATAGTCTCTCTCCAGAAGGGGAGAAATTATTCCAGAAACGAGTTGATTTACAACCGACGAGCCGAGACGTAGATGCATTTCCCGAGAGGACTGGTTGCAGAATTGCACCATCAGCTAAATGTCTCCTGTTCTGAGAACACACATTTAAGGTAGAAAGAATTATGAGCAACACAAAGGCTATACTGTTCACAGTCAGTAGCCTAATCCCCTAATTCTCTTTCAGTGTGGTCCTCTCTGTCTCTTAACACATCGGGTGCCAAACACGGTCTGAACCGCGTGTTTACATAGTGGCGGTTCCGAAGCTTCGGTGCCGAACACGGTCTGAACCGTGATTTCAGTCTTTTTGTTTTTTTTCGTTTTTCTCCGCGCGGTCGGGGCTAGAGCAGCTCTGGGAGCACCCATTGTAATCCTGGGAAGGAAGTGCCAGATCGCTCACCGGAAACACTTTTTTTCCCCCCATCCGTTTCCTGTCTATTTCCTACTTTGAAACGCCTATATCTCCGAATCTGTTTCCTGTGGGGAAAAGCGGTCATGCGCGATGCGCGATCCCCCCCCGTTGTAACCCGCGAGGGGAATGTTATGGTTCCAGCCTGTAGCCAGGCTCATGGCAGAACATGAATCGATGCTTTTTTTTGCGTGGATTTGCTTGTAACGCACACGGAAACGTGGAAACAGCAAAGCGCAGTCAATGGGGAGAATGCTGGCACCCACGGTAAGTTGTTATGAAAAAATGCTGGCACCCGATGTGTTAATCCTGATTTATACTTTGTCGTATGACAGTGTTGCACGAAAACAAAACAAAAAAAACACTATGTATTATTGTAGGCTCTACATCTCTTGTCTTTGTCTGTAGGCTACTAGTTAGGTGCCCGGTCGAAGCGGGCCAATTACTTTGCCCCGGACAGTGCTTGTCGAGACTCGCAGTGGCGAACGTTGTGGAGAACCACTCATCCGATCGACTTCACACTTGCCACTGCACTACCTTGTGTCCTCAGCCACACACCCGACAAGTGTGAAGTTGATCAGATGAACGGTTCTTGAGATATGCTAAGGACATACAGACAGACTTGCAGTACAGTACATATGAGATTCCCGGAATTTATAGATAGATGTATGAGTCTCGCTCTGTCAGTTTCTCTCTCCCTCCTTGACTCACACTACCAATTGTGAGACTGACTAGATGCAGGAATCTTCCCTTCCTGCCCTGCACTTTCACCCTTTATGCATCATATCAATCACGACTGGGCAGCTTGCCACTGTCGAATGTGCCGTTTGAACTCCTAACAGTCGGGGGGCGTTGTGATCACTGGACCACTATGCACCCCTGCTGTAGCATGGCCTTTCTCAAATCTCAACATTTCCGCAGACAGTGATGATTCACCCTGTCTAACGGCAGGAGTTTGTACAAACCGAGATGTCAGCACCAACGGGACAGACTAGCAAATGATCGGAGTGTATCTGCGTGTACTGGAAGACATACAGCTCTCTTCATGCCATCATGAGCAGCATGAGCTAACCCCAACATAAACCCTCAGTGTTAGTTTAACTCTGACTGGTCCATTTGGGTCTATTTTTACACACTCAGTGTGAAATCTTTAAAAAGACCAAGCTAAATTTGCTCTGCCTTCTTCAAGATTAATTAATGGTTGACTAATGCAGCATGTTCCCTTATAATAGACTGAACAGTTCACAGAGCCTTCATATTAGCATTGTTGCTCATGAGAGTTTGTGATTGGCAACTTAGTTATCGAGTCACACAGAGACATATTGTCGCAGCATCCTTAAATAACCCCACAGCATCCTTAAATCACCCCTTCAATTTCTGCAGAGACCATACGATTCTCTGAGAGAACAATGAAGCGAGCACACAAATGGTAACATAAATAAGTAGCCAACCAAATACACAAGTAACGCATCCTTTGCTCCTCGTTGTAAATGTGCCTCAGCAGCCTCACTATCTTATGAAGCCCTTAGACACAACTGTTACTAGGCATTATGAACCGATATTAAATGTGTGGTTGAACACTTGCTTTTGCAATGCACCACATCTCGGTCTGTTCTACAGGGGTGTTTACGTGTATGGAAATGGAGCTGTCACTGCTGGTGTTCCTTAGTAGTTCTCTGGGCCAACAATTTTGCTTTGCAGAAATCTTGCTGATCTTGATAGGGGAGCCTGCATAATTGCGTGCGTGTGAAACCTTTCTGGCCTGCTAATTATGTGCAGCCACTTACGGACTAACCTTGGGAAGTAGGCATGTCCATAAACACAGCAATGACAGCCACGCTCTCAGGACATGTTTACCAAGTGTTAAGCAATAATTAAGACATTAATCAATGGTGGCATCTTACCACAAGAGCAGGGGGGAAAAAAACAAATTGTTACCTCCTTGGGTAATTTCCAATTCAAGTTATGTTTATTTTAATTATCTGGTAATTCAACTGTTTTCATTGATGGAAATGCTTTGATTAAAGTGATGTTAGATGTTGGTAGTAATTTGGGTTGTACAGGTATGAACTAGGTGTAACAGGTTCCACTTGCTATGTTAAGTCAACAATAGTCAATGCTCCTTCTTCAGTTTCTTCTGTGGGTAGGTAATGCAGTTGTAGTTTATTTTCTCCTTCCAATCATTGTCATTGCATTGGTTAAGCAGTCTCAAAATTACACTTTTACCACATGACCAAATGTGAAGAAAGCTGATTTTGCCAATATATAGACAAGTGCTGGTACTTTGGGAAAGTGAAGGGCTGTATTATATTACCCGTTGACTTTGAAAGACCTTTAGCGCCACACTAATCAATTGGCCACCAATGTTAAAGCCACACGAGTGATGATGGCACGTTTTATACACATTGATCTATTATCTCAAACATAACCTGCTCTGGACCTGTGCAACAAAAGTTACCCTACGCTGTACCCTGGTAAGAAGTGAACAGTTGTAACCGTTAAAACCCAGGGTTAAATCTGAAGTTACATTGCTAACAAAATCCTGCTTTGTACAGGCCTCTGGTTTTCCAAAGTACAGCAGACAAGATAAACGACTTAACCAATTAAATCTTGTATAGGCTAATTCATTGACCAGAATCCCCAGGCGTCTATACTCGGCCCCCCTTTTTTTTCTCTCTACACCAAATCTCTTGACCAAAAATAGACGATGTACGAGCTCAAGATGTGTGACATTGTTGGTTCAGTATAGGGGTGGCCCTAGCTGAATGTTTAGAGCGCCCGTCTTAGAATCTGAATTCCAGCCCTCAGCAATGCGTTGAATTACTGAGCACTTAACCCCTAACTGCTCCCCCCTCCATGCTCCTCAGTGGGCATTACTCTGGGTGAAGCTGAAAACTGAAGGCATGGCGAGAGAGTATGTTTAGCACCGTGTCCGTCCGTGTGTGTGTGTGTGTGTGTGTGTGTGTGTGTGTGTGTGTGTGTGTGTGTGTGTGTGAGATCGTGTGTCCGTCCGTCTGTGAACAGCTAAAATAATTGACAGTACTCCTACAGATTTTGTCCAAACGTCACGCAAATCAGTACACAGTATCTCTAATGTCATTAAACGAAACAGGTCTTTCAGATTTTTCATATTCCATCCTGATTGGCTAAGATTGGCTTCCAAAGACTGCAGGAGTGCTCCGTTTTGAACAAAACATTACGAAACTCTGCAATTGAAGTGGCTAAACTTTGCATTTGGCATGAGTAAATAAAAATAAATGTATTTGTAGACGCTATGCTGCACTAGCCTCGATCTCCAGGCTTTTATTTTTGCTCAAAAAGAAAGCCTGGACCAAGCTGTTGACGTTTCTGGCATAGGAAGTGGGAGTCAACCTTTCATTTCCCCAACCAACCAGAGTGCAGTGGGCGTCGCTCAAAATGTAGTGACGTCAGGGCTCTCAATGCTGCACATTGGAGGAGGAGGAGGGGTGGGGGCGGGTGCACAGATCGGTGAACCAATGGGAGCCCACGGATGTTTTCGCCGCAGATTTTGAATCTGTGCAGGCTAATGCTGCACAGATGCAGGTGTGCCTTCATATTAACGGGGATAGCAGCCCAGTAAGTAGACGATTTGCACAGCCTGCCACACGCACACATTAATTTGGGCAAAGTAACACAAAGCACATCCACAAAACAAGAAACAAATACAATTGTTTTACTTGAGTTTATTCTCAATATAAGTCAATAATTTGTCTACTGATGAGTATGCTGGAAATGGAAGGTAATGTGGTTACTGATGAAGAGTAATGATTTCTTCATATTGCAGTGATCAAGTGGATTCTTGCTCAAATGCCAGAAGAGAAAGAGAGTTTGATGTATTTGTTATCATGGGGCATTGGGGACAAACCACATCATTTATCTTTGTGGGACCAAGCTTAGAAGCTTACAAAATAAGCACACCCAGAGACAGTATAATAAATAGAGCACTCTACCAGTTTGAATGGGACAACTTGAAATACTGAAGATGGTGCTTCCAACAACATAATTTGAAGCTGTCAACAAAGCTGGCCCAATCAACAGACGGTGGATACAAGGTTCAGTAAGTGGAAAGAAATAGTTTTTTCTACAGAAACTGTCCGTAACAAAGTATTGTAACACTCCATGTTGTGTACAATTCACACACTAGTGTTTTTACATACAAAATGAAAATAATAATATATATGTCAGAACATTCAAAGTGATTCAAAGTTGTTATTCAGAATTTACTGTACTAAGGCATTTACAAGATGGTACCCGATTTAACTGACTTTAACTGACTCAGGTGCACATGATACAGCATTCCTCAAAAATGTCCTATAAAAATAGTCCTATAAAAATGAGGACAAACAAGAAACGGTAACATCAAAAGACAATTATTTTTAAATCAAAACATGGCTTCAAACATTGACAAAGCTTTACTTATAAAAGATGGCTGAGTGTGTACCTGTGCCTGCAGATAGATAGCAACTACAGAAGCTATAGCTAGTTTAATTTCATCTCATGAGACGTGCACTGTGTGTGATGACGGGATCCCAGGAAGAAAGACAGATCCCCTAAGTTAACAATTATGGCATTCCTGCTCCTCACTCCTTAGAGAGGGAGAAGGGCCACGAAAGGCTAAAGCATCACAATTTGATTGTGTCTTACACCTAATTTATACGGTGTAAGACAACGCCTGTCAGACAGATTTCTGGGCTCTTTGATATAAATTGGAGCATTTCACAGCAGGCTGTGAGCCACTTGGCTCATATACCTCCTGAAATGGTTAGTGGTTCACACTGTTGGCATCGACACTTGCAGGAAGAAGTACTCACATAGAAGTACAGGAAGAAGTACTCACATATTTTATAGGGTTGTCCGATATTGGCTTTTTTACCGATAACCGATATACCGATATTGTCCAACCCACTGCCAGCGTTTTTGAGTTTTATAGCCTTTTGAACCGTTCACAAAAAAATTATATCCATTAAAATCCGCGATCGGATGGTGTTTATAAACAGCAACGACGGACGTGCGAGCCCTCATAATGTTTACACTTTTTTTCCCTTTTCTTCTTCTGTGGAATCAGCCGCTGAAAAAGGCTGCAAACGTCATATCCGTTTGGCTGTGACGTGGCTGTGACGTTTCCCCACCGGCCATCTTAGATTAGCTTAGCCTCCGATCGGCTATCAGATCGTTTTTAAACACAAAGAGGATAACCGTTCGTCGATCAAAGAAAAGAAAATACAACCGGAGCTTACCATTCGTTTTTTAAACCGTGTGAAAACCATGATCTTTAGCCAAAACCAGGGAAAAACTGTTTTTTCAAGATAAAAAACGAACCGGAAACGGTTGTCGGAAATTTTCTCATAGGATAGGTCAGAAGCGTCATGGGGGAAAAAAAAATCAAGGATGGTACCAAAACATTTTTTTTTCGTTATTAAACCACATAAAAAGACGATCCCGAGATATCTCGGGATACGCAGGTAACAGGTGGATTTAATGTCCCGAGATATCTCGGGATTGGCAGTATATGTGTTAATTACCGATACCGATATCAACCGATACCGATATATGCGGGGATTATTGTGATTAGGGTAAGCTCAAATTTCATATCACACACAATTTCATATAAATTTTTATGCTAATATCGGCCGATAATATCGGGAGGCCGATAATATCGGACATCCCTAATATTTTACTTAAGTAAAAGTATCAATACCCTATTGTAGAAATAGTCTGTTAGAAGTACAAGTTCGGTATTCAAAATGTACTTAAGTAAAAGTTCAAAAGTGTTGGCATCAAAATGTACTTTATGTACCAAAAGTAACAGTACTACTCATTATGCAGAATGTCCCGTTTCAGAAGTTTTCAAAATGTATAGAAATACTTTAAAAATAGAAGATGTACAAGCTCACATTGTGAGCCTGTAGATCGGTTATTTTCAAATTGCCAAAGTATATATTAATGTCTGAAGTGGTTTTGTAATAATCAAAATCTACAAAGTAACTAGTAATTCAAGTTTTCAAATAATTGTAGTGGAGTAAAAGTACAATATTTGTCATTGAGATGTAGTGGAGAGTGGAAGTACAATTATTGAAAATTGGAAGTACTCCAGTAAAGTAAAAAATACTGCAACATTGTACATAAGTACGGTACTTAAGTAAATGTACACAGTTACTTTCCACCACTGGACGCTTGTCAGTAAGAATGTATTGAGCATAATTACCCAGAGCCTTGATCCATGAGCCATAGCTTGTCTTACGCAGTATAACTAGGTGTTACTAGGTGCAATGGCGTGCCACTCAGGCAGATAACAATACAAACATACCTGATATGAGCAAAAGAGAAAGCTAACAACAATTACAATTAATATGGTGCTTCAGCTCCAACACAAATTTAATTATCGCTCCTGCACAGTAATGAGTCAGGGCCAGGCATTTTGAGGAGGAGGTAGAAGAATGAGGAAAATGAAAAGGAAAAAAAAGGAATAGGAGGAAGACAAATTAGAAATACCGGAGGGTTCCTCTATGTGGGCCGGAGGCAACTGGTGGGCCACAAGGGTGTCGCAAGTGGCCCCAAAATAATTGGCAAAACACCAAGATTTGAATGATAATATGACAATCTTAAAAGAGATATACATATTTTTCCTTTAAAACCTAGAAAAATTAGCTTTTGTTGTGATAAATAGGAAAGTACACTATGTTAGCTCTTTTTGTCTGCGCAAGTTTGATAAATGAGGGCCATTGTGTTTTGGTAGTCTGCAGAACCGTGCTCTGAAAGACGCATTAACAGGTTTTAATGTGCCCACTTAACGCCTCCAGTGTGTCTACAGCTGTTATGGTGTACTTTTCTTGTTGCAATTGTCTCACACTTTCTACAGTATGTGTGTTTTTTTTAATGTAGTGTGTTAAGATTGAATTTTTTGGAAAACTACTAAATGTGCTTCCAGACATCATGATACTGGGGTAACAAATACATACAACACTATTAGACATTTTATGTGGATTACAATATGAAAATATAGCTGCAAGCAGCGATAAACGGGTCCGAGGCATGATAGGCAAAAAGCGATATGCAACAATATCACAATAAGACGTAGAAACAGAATAGATTGAACTTGAGACAAAGCAGCCCATGCAACTAACAATGAAATGAGCATTCTCAACAGCTGAGCAAAGTGCTTAGGGATTGTGGCTATCAATCCAGGGTTAAGAACTTTACTCATGGACACCTCAACCCATGGCCATAGACATGAATCGAATCCTCAACCTTCGGACTCACAGGTTGTCACACTAGTGATTGAGCTAAGACTTCATCCAGCCTGACGGTGTCTGTTGAAGATCATAGACTCTTGCCTTCTTCCATGAACCAAGCCCCTGTTTCACTAAAACTAAGATCAGTGGTTCACAAAGCATTTATCAATAGAGAAATGTGATATCTCCTCTGTACCAGCCGGCCGGTCGGCGCGGGCACTCGCGCCTGGAGGCGCTCGGGCCCACCTCCTCGGCCTCAAGGTCTGCTGAGTCGGCGCGCCTCCGTCATGGACAATAACTATTATCACCGTCTCGCAAGTTAAAAATACATTGTTACTCTGCTCAGTTTGGCTAACCGCTTCATTATCCAACCTGTCATAGAATATTTCTCTCATATTATCCATTTTATTTTCAGCGCTCCTCCGCGTTGCATCAAAGCCCCGCCTCGCGCCGAAGCCCCGCACCTAAAAACGAGCATACCTTTCCAATTTCCCAACGAATGCCAATTTCCGTGTAACATATATACCAGGCCACTAATGAGTTGTGAGTGAAGACAGGTGTGATTGGTGATGAGTGAGAGCAGGAGAGGGGTGGATCCAATCCATGGGAATAGGGGGTTGCTGACTAGATGACTCTTTTCTACACCCACCCTCACTAACCTAAACCTCAGTAAAACAACGCCTAAACCTAACCTCAAGAAACACTATTTGTAAAACTAAGAATTCCAAATGATGATTACCTCAACACATTGCCGGGGACAGGAATCGAACCAGCGACCTACAGTATGGACTCACAGGCTGCCTCTCTTCTCATTGAGCTAGACTGTAAGAAGAAAAGAAGGGAAAAGGAGAGACATTTTGAGAAAAAGGAAGAGAATGGATGCAATTCTAACTCAGCTTCATGTAACATCCTGCTGCATGCAATTATGTATCCGAATATTTTGAAAAAGCACTGAAATGTAAAAACTAGCGTTTCTAAGAAGGGAAAGTATGGATCCCAAGGTCGCCAGTTTGATCCCCGCTTTGACCAAAAGTAACCTGACATTAACAAGTGCTTATGCTGTGTTTTAGATCATTTTACACAATGACAAATGTGAAGTGAAATGTAAATAAGTGTAGAGGGCTGTCCCTCCACGCTGTCCCTCCACAACTAATGGTTATGACAGTAGACAAGCACACTAAGCTTTGTACATTGACATTACATGAACGTGATGGGTCATTCCCACGTCCCCCATGTCCATTGCCGCATTGACAATGCATTGGGCGCTTAAAGTTAAATATTTTCAAAACTACAAATTATTTCAAAGAAAAAATCTCAAGCATGCATGTCCACAGTAAGGTGGCATTTTAAAATTGTGAATCAAGTTTATAGGTTAAAGTATGAAGGAACAGCGAGGTGCTAAGGTTTTCAGATATACGTTTTAAAAGTTAAATATCTCAAAAACTACAGTAAGTAAAAAGTTAAAGCATGTGTGTCCACAGTAAGCTGAATTACAAACAGTGTGAATGGAGTGTCTAGGTGAATGTTTTTTTTTACTTTAGCAAGTGATATGTTTTGGTTAAAACAAAAAGTTTATTGTTAAAAGGTTAAAGCACTATATACCGTATATCTTGATAGTAATCATTGCCATAGAGTATTTGTTCAGTAAAAATAGATACCAACTAGAAAAAGTGTTCATTGGAGCACAAGTGTCCGCCAGGTCAGGTAGGTTATTGTGGCCTCCTGGTGGCGCTATAATAGGCCAATGTGAAAAGGGTGCCATTTCTTCTTAGGCCTTGCACGACAATCGGACACTGCATTCATGATTTGAGGCATTTTGTTCCAAAAATGTGTTTTTCTAAATTAGACCTGCTGGTGGCGCTATAACAGGCCAATTTGAAAAGGGTGGCATTTCTTCCTCGGCCTAGTGGGAATGTGTGTGCAAAATTTCACGGAAATCGCACACTGCGTTCGTGATTTGAGGAATTTTGTTCAAAAGGGACCCATCCTGCAAACTTTGGAAGTCAAGGATAGCCAAGTAGGATGGAATATGAAATATCGGACACATCCATCTTGATCACATGAATATAGAGATACTGTGTACCGATTTGCGTGATTTTTTGGACAGAATCTGAAGGAGTAAGAGCAAAACATGTGTTTTACAAAACTCAGCCTCCTGGTAGCGCTCTAAAAGGCGTATGTGAAAAATGCAGGGCAAAGATTTTTCCTTGGCCTCTAGGGAGTGTGCGTGCAAAGTTTGATGCAGATCGGTGCAGTTATAGCTAAAAACGTGAATTGGCCTGTTATAGCGCCACCATGAGGCTGATGTGAACGTTTTCGAGTGGCATTTCTTCCTGGGCCAAGTGGGAATCTCTGTGGAGAATTTCACGGAACTCGCTTGAGGCATTTTGTTCAAAATGAACCAATCATGCATACTTGGGAAGCCAATTTTAGCCAATCAGGATGGAATATGGAAAATCAGACAGATCCGTGTTGATCACATGGCTATAGAGATACTGTGTACCGATTTGCGTGTTTTTTGGACAAAATATGTAGGAGTAATAGCAAAAAATGTGTTTTCCAAAAGTCGGCCTCAGGGTGGCGCTATGACAGGTTGATCTGAAAAATGTGGGGTAGAGGATCTGCTGTGACATCCAGGGAGTGTGTGTGCGCAGTTTCACAGCGACAGGGCCAACGGTGGCGGAGATTAGCTGGTCACAGACAGAAGGACAGACACACACACACACACACACACACACACACACACACACACACACACACGGACAGACGGACGGACGGAGGGTAAAACATACTCTCTCGCCAGGCCGAAAGGACACAATAAAATCGACCCGAAAATGTGTTTTCTGTGTAATAAAGAGCTGGAGAGACATGGAGACTCCTGTTACTGAACAAACACTCCAGCCAGTACTATCAGAATATAGAGCTATTTAACACTTATTTTAACCAAAGAAAATCACTTACACTTTAACCCATTAAAACCAGGAAAGAATCTTTGTCATTTGGCTATTCAAGAATAGCAGATATACAAGCTCATAGCGCGTCACTTTGTGCTATGAGCTTGTAGATCTGCTATTTTTGAAAAATCGTGAAAATGTTTCTGGGGGTCCCTGGAACAACATATTTTGAGATGGGGGTCCATGGCCAAATACATATAATGCTGGGGGTTCGACATGAAAAAGCTTGAGAAGTTTGATATAATAACATATAGGATATAGGTTATAGGATTTAGAAGGCATTTGTAGAATCAGCCTCAGATCTTAATGGTTTAAAAGACAAAAACACTTTACATGCTTTTCAGGGAAACGGCAAAGATATAAACTAATAAAGTCATGTGACTTATTTCCATTGTGGTCCTTGGTCTGAGACAAACAAAAGCTTGGTTCATGTGGTTGAGAAATAATGATGTCACTATGACCCAGTGAATTTCGGAATTTCTATTACTAATTATTATCTTTGCAGATCAAATTAGGGTATGTCCTATGATTTATTTTCTCCTCCTCGTCTCTCTGATGACGCCATTTGACCTGTCATAAGGGACAGTCTGACACACTGTTGGAGCCAGGAGGACTCAAACCTCTAACCTCCTGCTTACCAGGCAGTCGCTCTACCCATTACACCCGAGCTTGCCCTACTTCAAGTAGTAGTTTTCAAAACATGTAGTGCCAGTGCATCTTTCTTATGGGGGGGCCCCCATAAGAAAGATTTGTATTTAAAACTTTTAAAAAGTGCCTTGCCAATCCATGGCATAACTCAGTGGTGTGCAGTACTCGACCACAGCTGAGTGGTCAGTGGGCTTACCTGGGGGATCCAGAGGCTCTGGTCGATCCAGATTCGATTCCAGACGAGGACACATGATGAGGTGTCACTGAGCAAGACATTGGAGTTGGAGTGGAGTTTCTGTTGGTGGTGTTTTTTTGAGGTCCCAAAATCTTCCATTGACCTCAATTGTCCCTATTAAGATGAACATTTTAAAGTTTGAATGGGGGTTCTAGGTGTACGTATGTAGGACTAGTAGCCTGACAAAGTTTGTACTTTTTTCCCTTTAAATGTCCATTTTGCCATTGACCATCACTGCTTTTATAGATATCAGGGGGAAAAGTACAAACTTTGGCAGGCTACTAGTCCTACATACTTACGCCTAGAAAGCCCATTCAAACTTTAAATTGTTCATCTTACTGTGAACATGTTTGCCTGCAAAGGAATCTTTGAAATGTTTCATGGTTTTAGAAATGTACTCCTTTAAAGGTTTTGGCACCTCAAACAACGCTTTCACCTAGAAACTCCATTCACACTTTTTATAATTCATCTTACTGTGGACATAAATGCTTGAACTTTTTACTTTGAAATGTTTTGTAGTTTTTGAGATATTTAACTTTTAAAACGTACATCTGAAAACCAGGAAGGACATCCTTCCAACTTAGGGTGACCACCCGTCCCGAAATTCGCGGGACAGTCCGAAATTGGACCCTCTGTCCCTTGTCCCGCACAAGCAGAGCAATGTCCCGAAAATCAAAGATATGGGGGAAATTTTGTTTTGAAAATAAATCGGTAAAATCAGGCAAAAATAATAATTAAATAACATAACCCTAACCTAACCCTAATCCTAACCCTAAAACCGAAATAAAAAGACCAAAAACTGGAAAAAAACGAACCCAATCCGCCCAGAACCGCAAAAAAAAACCTCGCGTGCGGGGATGTCCCGCGAAACGGGTTCATCTGTCCCTCAATGGACTTGTTTGAAGGTGGTCACCCTATTCCAACTTTTACCTGGCGCTTTTATCTTTATCTTTCATTGAAGACCACGCAAGTGAACAGATTAAGTAAGAACCACTGTGATGCAGCGGACAGGGCTTACAACCGGAAGGTTCCCAGTTCAAATCCATTTTTCCAACTTTTACCTGACTCTTGTACCTTCAAATCCCACACATGCTGATTTGCCATTTCCAGGATTTGATTTCCAGGATTTGAGTCTTGAGTCCCAAGACTCAAGACCCAAAAGAGTCTTGAGTCGAACTCGAACGAATCCCGCGGAGACATCAAATTTCTCTTTTGGGCCTTAAGTCCCAAGACTCAAGGCCCAAAAGAGAAATTTGATGTCTCCGCGGGAGTAATTCGTTCGACTCAAGACCCAAAAGAAGGCGAACTGACTGTAATGATTCAAAATGTCATATATAGAATAGAAACCCCATTCAAACTTTAAAATGTTCATCCTAATATGGACATGTTTGCCTGAAAAGGGATCTTTGAAATGTTCCACTACACCATCACATGTTTAATGCATAGATGTAGTCTTCTAGCGCTTTAAAGTGTTCTTTTGGACTGATTTCATTCCAGCCAGCCAGCTTTACTTTACACCACTGTTGTTCTTTAAATCTAATTATCGTTTCGGCCTGGCGAGAGAGTATGTTTTACCCCCTGTCCGTCCGTCCGTCCGTCCGTCCGTCCGTCCGTCCGTGTGTCCGTCCGTCCTTCTGTCTGCGACCAGCTAATCTCCGCCACCGTAGGCCCGGCCGCTGTGAAACTGCGCACACACACTCCCTGGATGCCACAGCAGAACCTTTGCCCCACATTTTTCAGATCAGCCTGTCATAGCGCCACCATGAGGCCGACTTTTGTAAAACCCATTTTTGGATATTGCTCCTACAGATTTTGTCCAAACATCACGCGAATCGGTACACAGTATCTCTATAGTCATGTGATCAACACCGATCTGTCCGATTGACTATATTCCATCCTGATTGGTTAAGATTGGCTTCCAAAGTTTGCAGGATTGGTTCGTTTTGAACAAAATGCCTCAAATCATGAACGCAGCATGCGATTTCCGTGAAATCTTCAACGTAGATTCCCACTTGGCCCATGAAGAAATGCCACTTGAAAACTTTCAAATCAGCCTCATGGTGGCGCTATAACAGGCCGATTCAGGTTTTTACCTATAACTGCACAAATCTGCGTGAAACTTTGCACGCACACTCCCTAGAGGCCAAGGAAAAACCTTTGCCCTGCATTTTGCACAGCAACATCCTATGCCTATGCTTGAACCACAATGAAATTAAAACATGCTGTGAGCATGTGGTGAATATTCTGTGTTGCTCAGTATGCAACCATCTTTCACAGGAACAGCTTTGTCTCTGTCTATATCAGTCCAAATCCCATTACAGTGTCAAAGACAGTCCAAAGTACTACTACATCTTCAAATATCTCCCCTGTTCAAGGGAGAAGCTATATAATAGTGGTTTGGCCTTAGGTGTCCCTTACCATGCGGAAGACTGGGGTTCGAATCCCGACCGGTACATTCATAAATGTCCTAAAAGAGCCAATCTGCACTGTATGACATAATTCTCATACTCACTTCATTATAACACAGAGATGTTATTAGACACTAAGCTATCCATGTCAACACGTCTTTAAGCTCTAGGAGTCTCAACAGTTATAAGTGACTACCGTTTAATCTAGCTGAAGAGGCAATTCATTGACCACAGTTTTGCACAATTTTAACATCCCAGATCGATCGAAATATTAATCCACTGTGCCGACTAATACACCATGACATCGGAGTATGTGCTAATCACAGGTAATCACAGGGCTATCTGCTTGATATATTATAATAAAAGTGCATTCAGGTATTATGAATCAATGAATTGAGTGCTAACATTTAATGTAAACATACACAACAGGACAAAGGTGAAACAGCACAGCGCTGCAGGGAATCGAACCCTGTTCCCAGCAGAAACCAGGAGTACCAACTACCAGTGCTTTTTTGCCATGTTGACACCATATGTCCATACTTGCATGGAAATGTATGTAAAGATATGAATAACCTGGCTTTATCAACACAGCTCTCCTTCGGTGTTTACTGATTGACCTGTAATCACACTAGACTATACAATACAGTGCACAGTGATTCTCAGACTGGGGTCCGGGGACCCCCAGGGGTCCCCAGACTTTATTTTTTCATTTTTTATATAGCATCTACTAGCCACTATAAACCCTATACATCAGCCATTTGTTATTTTCAACAAATCAGACCCTTAAACTAAGCTTACTGGTCAAAGTGATAGATGTGTTCCTCATGAGTCAAGGCACATGTGTAAGCAAGTTTCATGGCTGTCGGACAAACGAGGCATGACTTTTGTCTGTTTGCATTTTCAAAAAATTGCTATAGCGCCCCCCTTTGACCAATTGGAGTAAGATTGCTTTCAGTGATATTGAATGACCCTGTACATTAATGCAAAGTTTCAAACAAATGTGAGTCTGCATGTATGTGTTAGGGGCAGACGAATAATTTTCATAAAACTGCAATATTAATTGGCCCATAAAAGCTTAATGTTTTCATTTAGAAAAAATCTCCGCCATGTTTTTATCGACATAGGTCCAAAGTACATGTGTAGACAGTTTCGTGCAGATTGCTCAAAAATCCCAGGAGGAGTTTGATGTTAACTGCTTTTCATATAATTCAAAATGGTGGGAGAGCTAAAGGTCAGAGGTCAAAAGTCAGAGTGTGAAAGTTGTTAGGCATGAGGAGACGCATGTGTGTATCGAAGTTTCATGGCTGTAGGTCAAACAGGGCATGAGTTGTACCTGTTTAAAGTTGCCATTTTCAATTGAGTGCTACAGCGCCACCCTTTGGCCAATGGTTGTGATTTTCGTGCCTTGGCCATTTAGCATAGCCCTCTACCATTTTGCCGATTTTCGTAAAAAGTGACCAAACGGTTAGGCCAGGACAGAAAAACGGCGGAAGAATAGTGAAAGCCAAGAGATGCAAAGAGGCTTCGAGCCTATAGGCCTCGAACCCTCAATGAAAGCCAATGTGACACCAAACTCTCTGAAAATGAGCAAAGGGGAGAAGTGAGTGGGCGGGAGGAAGGGATTAATGACTTAATTCTTGAGCTGTCTGTCCCAATTAAGAGGCTGCATCCTTTTTTAAAGATTTATTTTGGGGTTTTGGGGCCTTTATTGATAGGATAGTAGTTTGACAGGAAATGGGGGAGTGACATGCAGCAAAGGCCGTCGGGATCGGGACTCAGGCTACTTTGGAGCCTAGGTGCCCGGACCACTACGCCAGCGATCCGGGCCAGGGGCTGTCTTCTTTGGGCTGGATATCAAATTCAATTATGTCACAGCATTTATTTAATTATGTATATATATTTATAGTTTTGACAAAAAAGTTATCGACAATAGGTACAATGAAAGCTATTGCAAGGTGGTACAGTAGTTTACTTTTCTTTCTTTTAGTACACTGAAAATGCATACTGAATCTGGCGTTTCAAATGCCAGGTCAGGTAGGTTATTGTAGGCCAGCAATGTTCAGAATTTGCCAGTCAGGATGGAATATGAAATATCAGACAGATCTTGATCACATTACTATGGAGATAATGTGTACCAATTTGCGTGATGTTTGGACAAAATCTGTAGGAGTAATATCTAGGTTTTTTGGTGTTTCTCACTGCCTGTGCCCCGCCGTGATTCATCTGTTTGACTTTTTATTCCAATCTGTATTATTGGAATACCATGATGAGGATGATGATTATTATTATTGATATTTTATTGATGAACATACTTAATGACCAGATGCATATTATCTTTATATATTTATTTTAATTTTTATGCCTCCACCGGCAGAAAGCCATGCCCGGAGGCAGTCCGCACCTTGTGGAGGCAACATCTGAGGAACGCCTTGAGGGAATTCCATGACATTTGGCACAAGGATAAACTGAAGAAGTAGGTGGTCAAAGGTCAAGGGCATGTTGACCTTACAAAACGTCTTCATTCACTACAGAGGCCTACTATGTCCAGTGGTGGACCGTACCAAAGTACATTTACTTAAGTATTTTTTGTGTGTATCTGTACTGTTTTTGTATTTTTGAATAATTATGACTTTCACTCCACTAGATTTCAGACAAATATTATACTTTTGACTCCACTACATTTCTAGGATAGGGGACATTTTTATTATGAAGAAACCACTTAAGCACTATAATAAAAATAGCAGATCTGCAAGCTCACTGTAGATCTGCTATTTTCACTATTATTGATCTTTTTCTTATTTTTTTTACATTTAAAAAAAATGTCATTTAAATACAGCAATTAATTGATATTAAAAATAAAATGTACTTTATACTTTGTACTTTTAAATACTTACACATTTTTTTAAAAGCAGGTGCTCCAGTACAAATTTTACCCAACTAGTTGAGTGATACTGTGTTTTACCAAGAGTTTCTATACTTTTACTACTGGGGTTAGGTACTTTATCCACCACTGACTATATCAGTCTCAGTCTGAATACATTTGGCGAAGGCATACTGTGCAATCGCAATGCACAGTACCGCGGGAAGTAGGGGTGCGGGGGTGCGGCCGCCCCCCCCTCCCGAACCGAATAAACCGAATTTAGGTGACCAAAACCTGACCAAACATTTTGCGCGAGCGTATACCGCACCCGCAACCTAAAAGGTCTTCCCGCGGCTATGGCAATGCAGTATATCTAGTTCATTTTAATACTCTCTCTGTTGCGCTTGTCTCTTTTATTAAACATGTACAGCATGTCTAGATGTTGTTTCGATACCAATCTATCTATTTGTGAACATGAATGACTTGTGGGTTTATGTTTATACTTGGACTGACCGGAGAGGGTGGGTGTTGTGTGAGTAGAAGTAAAGCTACTCCACTTGTTTGTTTGTTTGCGTTTAAGTGTTAAACTAAACTAAAACTAAAATAAACTAAAGATGTGTTAAATGAAGAAGATGTATGGAAACATAATGTCCTACTATTACCTCACCTATACCATACACATGTAAGTGGATCAAAGAGTGAGAAGCCCTGTTGTAACCGTTACTGTGGGTTTCATCATAAGTGAACTGCCCTGAACAAGTATTACTTGAAGCCTGAATATTTCCCAAGACGTGATTTGCTTTTATCTGTCTGGTGCGTTTCTCTTTCTGTGTGGGAGAAGTGTGTTACCTGCTATTAAAGTGCTTCCCAGTTTTCTCTGCAGAGTGGGAGTTCAAAGGGGGCTGCGTAACAGTTTGTCTGAAGAAGCAGTTTGACGTTTATGTTTCCAGGGTTCAATTTATTAAAAATAAAATAATAATAATAATACTAATAACTAGAAAAGTGTGCTCCTCGGAGCACAGGTCTCCGCCAGGCTGGGCTGCCTACCCAGGGCCTCCTAAGCTTGGAAGCCACTTGGAATGGGATTTGAAAAATCTAACTACATCTTGATCACATGACCCCAGAGATCATGTGTATCGATTTGTGAGTTTTGGACAAAATTTGTAGGAGCACTAAGTGTGTTTTGAAGACAAATATTATTATTATTATTATTACCTTTCTTTTTCATGTTGTATTCAGTGTGACTTGTTGCATATATTTGTATGTATGAATATATAAAAGAGCCAATGGATGTATATATAAAAGAGCCAATGATAGGTGTTCTTGTGGATTTACTGTGTGGCCAGTTCACTAATGCTGCACATTCTATGGCTCGTCTTCATGTCTCAAATTGTACAGCAGGCTTTGAGACCCAAAATAGTGATGCCTGGTAGAAAGTGGTTATACATGAGCGTGAACACTATGCATTAGCAACGGTTCATTTAGCCTATAGTTTAATATAGCTAATGACTACCTAGGAGTTCATGGCATCCGATGACAGGGTGAAATGACATGAGAGATGCGGTGACAGAAACCTGTACAAAATCATGCATTTTCTACACAGCTAGTGGAGCAGTAAGGTCCACATTCTTCAGAAAGCTTGATTATAGTAATTACACGTTCAGCATGCTTGTCTGCAGTGAATACAGTACAACATATTCTGATGGACTGAAAGAGGATATAATACAGGCCAGTGGTGGAAAAAGTTCTCAAATGTTTTACTAAAGTAAAAGTATCAATACTGTAATGTAGAAATACTGTTACAAGTAAAAGTCAGAAATTCTAAATTTACTTGAGTAAAAGTACAAATGTATTGGTATCAAAATATACTTAAAGTATCCAAAGTGAAAGTACTCATCATGTAGAAGATACCATTTCACAAGTTTTCAAATGTATAAAAATCCTTTGAAAATCTACAAGCTCACAACGTGTTGCTTTGCGACACGTTGTGAGCTTGTAGATCGGCTATTTTCAAATAGCCAACATATATATATATATATATATATATATATATATATATATATATAGGGCTGAAGTGGGTAATGTATGTTTTGTAATAATAATCAAAATCTACAAAGTAGCTAAAGTTTTAAAATAATTGCAGTGGAGTAAAAGTATAATATTTGCCTCTGACATGTGGTGGAGTAGAAGTAAAAGTACTGATGCTCTCTTAAAGAATTGTAATTTCCCCCATTCTAAAAAGAAATCAGAAAAAAATACACATTTTTCATTTTGTAAGGTATATGGAATTCCAACATAGTTGGAAGTAAGACATTTGTGCCAAATACGACATACAGTAGTAGGCCTACTGACGTACTACGATAAGATAAATGTGGTGGGTATTAGTACACCAAGTTACACATCACTGAAGATGAGATAGAGGAGGGATCCTTCAACAATGTCCATGTCAGCCTGTGACGGTTTGGATGCTGCAGGTGGACAGTATTAGGATTCAGTGGTGCAGAACGGTCAGGCTCTCCACATTGGCAGATTCAGAAATGCGGAATTGAGACACCAGGGAGGATTTGTGCTCCCTCGGTCTTATCTAATCCCAAGGCACATGGCTGAACTGAAATCACCGAATATTGCTGCTTAAATCCTGTTCCTTTTGGGTCAAAGCGTTAAGGTTCTTAGGTTCTAGAATATCCCGGTCCACTTTCCTACTTTTGGTATACAGGTAAACACTTTTTTCATTTTACTTACTTTTTATGGTTTAGTGCGCAACTTTTCCATCGATCTTGCGGTGTACGAGGTGCAAAATAAATTAATTGTATAACACGAGTATAAAACAACATTTTTACTCTGACCATAATTCTTCTCTTGCCATTTTATTTTGTTTAACCATTTATAAAAAATATGTATTTCTCCTTAAACCCCTTTGCGTTAATAGCAAAAATGGCAGATCTACAAGCTCACAACGTGACACATACAGTTTGTAGATGTGCTATGTTTTTGGTAACATTTTCAACCATAGTGTCCATCATACAGCACCGGCCGTACCCTGGCAGTGGTGACTCCCGCCCGTGGTGGCTGGCCTCCTGCGCCACCACCAAGTCATAGCAGTCACGTTCTCTATACTGCAGTGTAATGTTATTCTCCTGAATCATAAATAAATTAGTCCTTCCTCTGGGACCAGCTAATTGGTCTGTCCGATTCAAAGTCCTCTTTTAATAGGCCACCCAAACTGCTAGTCCATCCTGTACGATTAGCCACAGGTTGCTCTCATTATCACTAATTGCGATGTCAAGTAGAGACAAGTCAGTTACAAAACAGCTAGTAGACTACCAAAAATAAAAGCATGCTACAAAACACACCATGCAAGAAATACATATAGGCAATGCAAAAAACACACAAAATGTTGTAGATCGGCACTGCAAACAAAATATGGAATTGAACAGTTTGTCTCACTTGGTGGCAATTGCTTACACCCCTGCTGAAAAAACACAAAACAGCTGATGGTTGCTGGTTTTAGCTGGTTTTAGCTGGTCTTAACTGGATTTAGGCTGGTTCAGCTGGTTTACCAGGCTTGTCAAACTGGTCAGGTTGGTCTTTCTGGGTAATCAGTATTGTTGGTCAACTGCTCAGGCCAAGCTGGATTCTGCTGGTCAAGCTGGTCGGCCAGCTGGCTGGCTGGAATGACCAGTCCAAAAGAAGAACTTCCCAGACCAACTGTAGTTAAATGCAAAAGGGCTGTGAATGTTTCAATGTTAATATATAAACATATTAGACCACTACATCATCACTCGGTCTCTCTCAGCAGAGGTCTCTTAATATTGTTGAAGCGTTTTTTTGTATGTTAGCTGAGTTAGTAGTTGAAATACTCCAGCATTGAACTCCAGCAGGTGTGGGACTTGAACATGGAATAGAGAGTCAGAGAGTCAGATCAATAGACCACTATATCATCACTCAGTCACTCTCAACCTATGTCTCTTAGTACTGTTGAAGTGTTCTTTTATATCGTCGGTGTCCAGCCAGGACCGGCTAACTCTCTATTTTCAGTTTTTTTTTTTTTTTTCATAAATCAAGGCTATTGAACACCCTTTAGGTCTGTGTAAAATATCAAAACATTTGAACCAATGAAAAGTATTAAAAAGCGCCTCTGACGAAAACTCCCAACTCCATTGGATCCTCAAACTGTCCGTCAAAAACAAACAACTCCCCCCTCTCCTCTACAGCGCTACTTTTCAACAGCATGAGTAGAGCGCGTTGCGCAGTGAACGAGGAGGAGGACCACGTAAACAAGCTCCCCGTAGTCTGTTAAAACTATGCAGTGTACCTGTTTATCAAACTTAGCACTGACGCTAATGTTATGAAAACAAGTAATTATATTTCTAAAATCTATTAAGTGTTTAATGAGGAGAGCAATGTGACAAGAAGAAAGGCGTTCATAGCATTTCTGTCGCGCTATTCTACTACCTCTTTGCAGAAGTTATTGTAATATTTAAAGTCCTGTTTATTATTGTAGGCCTATATAATAAGTGGCATGAAGCATCAGGGCATTAATTCACACGTTGTTGTGATGCATTGTGAGCTTGGAGATCCATTGTTAGCTTTTGAGAATTTGTACCCTTCAGAAACCTCTCCCTTAGCAGCGAGTGGAGCTATTGTTGTTTGGACACCTAACTCCACTTCAGCTTGATTTCTGCTCGTCTGAAACTGCTAACTCCACTTGCGCTGGGTAAAGTGTTGATTTACCCGCGATTTGGTTAAAGTGTTGATAATATAATGACACATGCAAGTATCTGACAATATATTAAGTCACTATACCAACTTTGATGAGGCAGTATTGCTTTGTTTTAAAAATATAAGGTTTTCTTCATTTCCTGAAAAACGTATATTTTGTTTTTGCGTTTCCTGAACAATGAGCGTTTTGGAGTTAGCAGTTTCTGGCTGGACAGCAGAGATATGCTAGTCTACACTACAGTTAGTAAAGTTGAATTACATCAGCATTTAAAGCTGCATCATGTAACTTCACTGTTCTACCCCAGATTTGCCTTTTAGTGCTTTTGAGTTGTTCTTTAGTAGTTTGGCCTTCAAGATTTCAGAGTACTCCAGCAATGAACAATAGTAGGACTGGGACTTGAACATGGACTCTACGTGCTGAAATTCAGATCATTAACTAGCACTCAGTTAATCTCAACATGTGTCTCTTATACTGTTAAAGTGATCATTTTATCTTAGGGTTCAGTTAGTAAAGTTTAAATACTTTAAAGCTGCATTATGTAACTCTCTTGTTCGACCCTGCTTTGTCTTTTAGTGCTTTTGAGTTGTTTTTTTGTGGTTTAGCTGGCAAAACTTAAAAATACTCAACAATGGAAACTCTATGCTGAAAGAGTATTACTTACTCAGTCTATGACTTGGTACTTTTTAAGTTTGTTTATAAGTTAACATTGAAAAATTCACAGCAATTTCGCATCCAACAATAGTAGGTCTGGGACTTGAACGTGGAAACCCAGTGCTGAGAGTTTGAGCATTAGTCCACTACACCATCACATGTTTAATGTATATAAGTTGTCTTCTAGTGCTTTGAAGTGTTCTTTTGGACTGACCAGCAAAGCCCAGTTTACCAGCTTGGCTTTGCTGGTCATTCCAGCCAGCCAGCTGGCCAACCAGCTTGACCAGCAGAATCCAGTTTAGCCTGACTGGGTGACCAACTAATCAACTATACTGACAAACCAGCAAGACCAGCCTGACCAGTTTGTTCAGCCTGGTAAACCAGCTTAATTAAACCAACCTAAGACCAGCTAAAACCAGCAACCATCATATGTTTTTTTTTTTTCAGGGACACTTATGCCTGAACATTTATGTTGGGCATTCACTAGGCCTGACCACAATTATTCGAATAGTCGACTAATCAGTTGAGGGGTGTCTGAGTCGACTGCCAATCTCTTTGTCTAATTATGATTATTTATTATTCGACTGAGAGATTGGCCTAGTTTGTTATATTAATTAACTAATAGTTTGCCAAAAATAGGATATACATCATGATTTATTGGGAGAAACCAAGCATATAAGCATATAACCAAGTATATGTGAAATCAGACATTAAGAACCCCTAGGCCTACAGCCCAAATGGAATGTTCCTCTATTGCATAACATCTTTTTTGTATGATTCGACTGAGAGATTGGCAGTCGAATCAGTCTGATTCGACTGCCAATCTCAATCGAATCATGCAACGACTATTAGTCGACTATAGACAACTATTGGCAATCAGATTCAACTATACAAATCCTTAGTCGGGGACAGGCCGACTAACATGTGCCTTTTGTATTGTTTCTCTGTTATTCTGATAACGTTAATAGACAACAACATCAGGATTGCATCCACACTTTATTGACCAACGTAACATAGACAAGCCATTCTTATTCTAAACCCCCACAGTCCACAGCGCCTTCTAGAGGCACCTGTATGCCTAGCGTGTGTCACGTCACATGTAGATGGACGGGCGTGGATTGAGATGCACTCAGTATCAATCAAAAGTCAGGTTACCCTGAAAAGGAAAAAAGAAAAAAGGAAGAAGAAAACCTTCAGAGGTGGAGAACATATGCATAAAATGAAATAATTTGCTAGGGGGTGGAAATCTTCATCCCCTGGGACCCAAAATGACACCCCTGTATGCATGGTGTACCTGGTAGCAACACAGAGTCAGACAAGGTAACCCCATGCAGAGAACAAGGCTGGGATGGGAAGATATGAAGCTCAGTGTGCTCATCCATGACCAGCAGTCCCCATGCTGCCTCCTCATCTTCCTGCCACCTTCAACGTTGCCTTTGTCCTATTCTTGCTTTCGTATTCGTGCAATATATGGGAGTGAGAACATTCTCAAGTCCACTATTCACTTATATAGAGAACCATCTCTGTGAAAGTGTTTTGTTGGCCCCAGATACTGTATAAAGAGAGGGCACTGGACATTTTAAAATGTTGTAAATTCAAATTATGGTATTGTGGCATTCTCATAGACAATGAATGTGTATTATACATTGAGGAAATAAGCATTTATAAAGGTACGCCTCCCGGAACATTTCAAATACATTTGTTGAACTCCCAAAGACATACAGCAAATAAAGGTAATTACATGTTTTGTCTGTTTCCCTAAAGTCAGGACCGGATGAAGTGATCGAAGATGTATAATGCTGGTGCATTTTCGTTAACACTCTTTCTCTTGATTAAAGTTGTCAATTACAAGGAGAGCGGTCTCTGGGTGTTTCTTTTCCACAACACGTATAGCCCTGTGTACCTTTTTGTTTGCTAAATCAGTACATGCTGAAGGGGGATATACACAGCAAGTAGAACAATGGCTGTGAATTCTCAAGGTAACTAATAATTCCAGAACGGATGAACAATAAGACTGGAGCGGATGTACGGAAGTTTGATCACACCATTTAATGTTGATCATAATAGGATTGGGTCTCTGGCTTGGACCCACTGAGACTCTTTTTCCTCTATGACGGAGGTAATCCAGTCGTTGTCTGGTCTCCGCGCTACAAGGTCGATGTTGAGGAGGTACAAGGTCAATGACGACCCAAACACGAGCAGAACGCGTTTGGCGCCATGTTGTTATGTTTGGAGAAACACACAGCCGCCGACAAATCAAAACGTGTGACACTGCTGATGTTAGTTAATGGATAATGTTAGTCACAAATAACAAGGCATTTTGTGTGGTGTCTGGGTCATCATCAATTTTGCATTCCAAGTATTAAAATTGCTTAATTTATTACTTTTTTTTTTACTTCAATGGCAGGAATGGGTTTCCATAGCTGAGGGGCAAGGCTGACTCACTGTGAGCAGATATTCTACTTAGAATGCATTAGCTTTGTGTTCAGCTAAATCACAACTCTGGCTGATCCCATTTTAGTCTTATTTGAATCACTTTATTACAATGAAATCTGCATCCTTGTCCATGTGAGGGGAAATGATGAGGGTCCAGACACTTTGTAATCCAAATGCCTGCCAGGTAAACAGGTATTGACGGGGCAGGCTGAGAGCAATGTCTTTCAGTGAAGTCAATTTAGAGACTGCAAAGCATGCTATCCTGAGTTATATTCCCTCTGATGAAATGTGTATGAGAGTAGTATTTGTGTGAAACTACCTGTTACAGGCATGTGTTACTCAGTCTGGGATAAGTTTGACAGCAGTCAGAGGCCTACTTGATAAGCTTGACAGCGGTCAGTGTATTAACCCATTAAGACCTGAGGCAGATTAAACAAATGTCCTCTAAATCTGATGTAGCAATCTCAAACTATTATTTTATAAAAATTATGTGCATTTGGCCGCCGATCCCCATGTGAAAATATTTTTGTTCCAGGGACCTCCAGAAGCAAAGATTTGAGTTAACAATGTTCACTTTAAAAATATATATATTCAAAAATGTCCAAAAATATTCAAGACTTTTTTTAAATAGCAGATCTACAAGCTCATAGCGCAAAGTGACGTGCATAGATGAAAGATAAAGTGACTTGGCCAAATAACAGATGATAACATACAAAGCCGTGAATAAGCAGTAAATTATGCGTGACATATTTGACACCCCATTTTGCATCCAGCCTTGTACACTCAAAAGTGAGGAAAGCAGCGAGCCACAAAGCAGAATCTATGGTTGTGGAAAATGAATTTGCTTCGAAAGTGTAACAACAACATATTATTATTATTATTAGTAGTAGCAGTAGTAATAGTATTAATATGTGATAAAGTCTTCCAGCTTTATGTTAAAAAAAACTCAAATTACCTTTGTCCATTGTCTTCGAATGTAAAACCCATTGTGACTATGACACCAGGGTGTCATAGTCAATGTAAAGAATGTTAATTCAATGTTATTTATATCATCTGAGAAACATTGTCAACATCTAATTTTGTTCTCTCCGTGTGGTACCCTCACAAAAAAAACATGCAGTAATCCTGGTCTCAATACTGCCTCCCCCTGGTTAGCCGGTGCCCCTGATGGAAGGGAAAGGAACTGGTTGGAATGAAGTGCTCCTTCCACGCGCTAGGCCTACTGGGGAAACTCCCCCCTGTCAGGTGATAAGAAGTGGCCTGCTCACTCCTCATTGCATTGAAGGAAGCATGAGCTCAGTTCGGGGCTCTCCCCAGGCTGGCAGAGGGAGAGTAGCGCCCAGGATTACAGCAATTGGCACTGGGTAAAAAAATGGGGGGAAATGTAATCTTGTCTTTCCATCTCTGATCTGAACTTGTTTTAGTTTTTATTTCCACACACCTTGTAACTCACCTGTGCAAATAGTAATACTACAGTTTGGACATACTACATGTCCAAACTTCCTACAAATATCACCGAAAATGTTATCCCCTCAATGGATAACCCTGAGGTACAAAAAATAGACATACTGCAAATAAAGACATCATGTAGCATCAGATATCAAATATAGTTCTCATATACAAATAAAATGATAGTAGTGCCAGTGTAATGGGTGCGTATCTGACTGTCATGGCAACAGTGCTCAGAGCCTGTTTAGCAGCATCGCTGTGGAAGCCGTCCCTTTAGTCTGTTCATTGGGCATTTGATGCTGCGATAATGCCTGCCTGATGGCAGCAACGTGAACAGATTGTGGCTGTGGTGGTGAGTGTCTTTGATGATCTGATTAGCCTCGACTATGCACCGCTTGAGGGAGGGAAGTTCACCTCCAATTACGAGCTGGGCCATCCGTACCACCCTCGAGGGTGGTGCAGTTCCCATACCAGACGCTGATGCAGCAGCTCCTCAGGATTCTTTCTACGGTGCAGTGGTGGAAAAAGTACTCAAATGTTTTTACTTAAGTAAAGGTATCAACACTGCCGTGTAGAAATACTCTGTTACAAATAAAAGTTCGGAATTAAACATTTACTTGAGTAAAAGTTCTAAAGTATTGGTATCAAAATGCACTTAAAGTACCAAAAGTATACTTATTATGCAGAATGTCCCATTTCACAAGTTGTCATTATGTATAAAATGTATACAAATCTTTTGAGAATAGCAGATCTACAAGCTCACAATGTGTCGCATCGCGACGCATTGTGAGCTTGTTGATCGGCTATTTTCAAATAGCAGAAATGTATATAGGGCTGAAGTGGTTACTGTATGTGTAATAATCAAAATCTACAAAGCAAGTAGCTAAAGTTTTCTAATAATTATACTGGAGTACAAAGTACAATATTTGCCTCTGAGATGTAGTGAAGAAGAAGTAAATGTACAGAAAATTGGAAATACTCCAGTAAAGTAAAAAAAAGACCTCAAAACAGGGACTGGGGCACAAGCCCCCCAGGGACCCTATCCATGCGCAAATTGTGCATGCCTGGAGAAACTAGTCCCTTGGCAGTACTGTGTGGCTTGATTGCTAGCCTATAGGCCTATACTGCCTATACTAATGTGGAACCAATGCTACATGGATTGTTGTTCAAGGTCCCAGTGTAAATTGATGGGATCTGCCACCAAAACGTGGAATGTTCTAACAACAGCCACCAAAAGTTTTGATTCCCCACCCTGTTTTAAAACTGACCTAAAAACATGGCTGATTTAGGTAATCTTATCCCCTACTATCTTGCCCTCAGAGAGTCAAACAACGCACTCCCTCATGCAGCGAGCTCCACGGAAAGAGACGTGTGGGAGTGTCCCTCGCCCCCTTTTCCCCCCTAAATATATCCAGTATTTCCCTTAACTATTGTTGCTGATATGCAATGTATTGTATTATTGTACAGTATGTCTTGATGATGAATTGAGTACAATGGACCACAATGGAAACAAGCCCCCTGGGGCTGTTTGTGTAAATCTTTAAGCATAGCATTTGTAATTGTACTGTCGTACTGATTTCCAAACTTGATAATAAAGTATTCAATCAATCAATCGAAATGGTGATATGGCCACTTTCAATGGGGTTCAATGCCTTGTGCAATGACATTTACAGTGCCAGGGTTGGGGATTAGATATAATATATACATATTATATATATATTTATATTATAAATACTCTTTGTAGCCTACTATGATGTGTTTCAGATCAAAGCACCTGATGAATGGCATTCAAATGGGACAATGTCACTGTTGAATCGGTCGCAGCACAATTTACGGTACACTAATTTGACATAATAAGCCGTTATTACAAATAATGTGTTTCTTATTAGCAATAATGTTTTTTTATTAGAAAGAAACAAACGTTGTTATACCCTTATTTTCCACTATAATCCCTTAATTATGTTCTAATTAGAAATTGAATGAAACGTAACAAAAGGTGTTATTAGAAATGGTGACCAAATTTGACTAGGAGACAGTCATCTAGCATTTTTTCATTTTTTCATGTCATATGAAAGCAGGGAATCATAGCAAAATAATGATATATTGGTTAATAAGATTGAGTGAATAGTTTTGAAACTACAGCTTATAGAACTGAAGTCAAGTTAAAACTCTGGTAGCACTTTACAATAATGACCCGTTATAAAGCATTTATAAACGTTTATAAGTAGTTTGTAGACTATTAACAAATCATTAACAACCTGTTTGTTGACATTCGTAAATGATTACTAAAACCTTTATAACTACAGTTACAAATCATTTGTAAAGTATTAGTAAGTAGTGAACTATTCATGAATAAGCCATGTATATACATCTATAAAAGATTATTAAATCATTTGTAACGACCCATTCTAAAGCATTTATAAACGTTTATAAGCAGTTTGTAGACTATTAACAAATCATTAACAACCTGTTTATTGACATTCGTAAATGATTACTAAAACCTTTATAACTACGGTTACAAATCATCTATAAAGGTATTAGTAACTATTCATGAATAAGCCATGTATAATACATCTGTAAATGATTATTAAATCATTTGTAACTGATGTTACATAATATATACAAGCTATTGGTAGCTTGTTCATGTTTAACATATGCTTTGTTAAACATTCCTAAAGTATCTATAAATCCTTAGTACATGTTATTATGTGCCCTATAGTAAAGTGAAGACAGTTCATCATTTACAACGGTCTGTTAATGTGTTTGTTCATGTTTAACATGCTTTGTAAAACATTCCTAAAATATCTATAAATCCTTTGTACATGTTATTATGTGCCCTACAGTAAAGTGAAGACAGTTCATCATTTATGACTGTCTGTTAATGTGGACTTCCTCCTTACCTGTTGCAAACTACCTGGCTTTCATGAATGCAGACACCAAACAATTACTAGAATTATCATTCATGTTAAGCAAATGATGCGTAAGACATTCGTAAAGAGTATGTAAACCATTTGTGGTGTTAGGGACCAAAAAAGTTTCGTTTCGGTGGTGACCAACTTTCGTTTCGGTAGTTTGATTACAAAATGTAAGTTGTGTAAAAAATAATCTGACTATACTAAGTTGTTATTTGTTTGTTTAAGTCAGGCTATACTCTACTCAGAGTCATAAGTTTACAAAATGTACTAAAGTACAGTGAACGTCTGTGCGGTTTGTCTTCATCACTGAAAATAACGTACATGTAAACTGATGTCATGTGCAGTTGGGGTGAAGAAACACAACCATTTCACTCCTAATAATACCTATTTGATTTGACATCCTGACTTGCTGCTGTAGCTGAGGCTTGAACCTGTTACCTGCGGCTCACTAGTCAGTGACTCTATCCGTTCACCTACAGCTGTTTCCTTGGAATCTGTGGTTCTGAAACATTTTGTTGTCAACCCCCCAAATTGACATGTATTTGGGCAGTGGACCCCAATGTGAAAAGATGTAGTGTCAGGGCCCCCCATGAAAAAGATTTATATTTATGCTGTAACACATTTTTTTTAAAGTTATTTGTCTTGTTTGTTGTTCAAGTCAAAGCACCAGGAAGGCTGTACTTGTCAGCCATCTGTTAGCTAAATGGGTTGAGACGCAGTATTCATGATCCAGAGGCCATGAGTTCAAATCCCATTGATGTCTTTCCTATGATTCTTTCCTTTGCAGACTGGCTTCCAGAAGATCAACTGAAAACTACCAGGAAGGCTATATTTGTCATCCAACTGTTAGCTCAATGGGTTGAGACGCAGTATACATGGTCCAGAGGCCATGAGTTCAAATCCCATTCATGTCTTTCCTTTGATTCTTTCCTTTGCAGACTGGCTTCCAGAAGATCAACTGAAAACTACCAGGAAGGCTGTAATTGTCAGCCATCTGTTAGCTCAATGGGTTGAGACGCAGTATTCATGATCCAGAGGCCATGAGTTCAAATCCCATTGATGTCTTTCCTTTGCAGACTGGCTTCCAGAAGATCAACTGAAAACTACCAGGAAGGCTGTACTTGTCAGCCATCTGTTAGCTCAATGGGTTGAGACGCAGTATACATGATCCAGAGGCCATGAGTTCAAATCCCACTGGTGTCTTTACTGTGATGCTTTCCTTTGCAGACTAACTTCTAGAAAAACAAGTTAAAACCACCAGGAAACCTGTAACTCTCAGCCAACAGCATAGCTCAACTGGTAGAGCGTCTGTCCAATAACATGACTTGACTTGACTTGACTTGAGTGGGTTCGATTCCCACTCGAGTCAAGTGTCCCCGGTAACTTGGGGCAACGGATACATTGACTGATATCCTTAGTGATGCTTCCCTTTGCAGACTAACTTCTAGAAAAACAAGTTAAAACCACCAGGAAACCTGTAACTCTCAGCCTACAGCATAGCTCAACTGGTAGAGCGTCTGTCCAATAACATGACTTGACTTGACTGGGTTCGATTCCCACTCGAGTCAAGTGTCCCCGGTATCTTGGGGCAACGGATAAATTGACTGATATCCTTAGTGATGCTTCCCTTTGCAGACTAACTTCTAGAAAACAAGTTAAAACCACCAGGACACCTGTAACTCTCAGCCAACAGCATTGCTCGACTGGTAGAGCGTCTGTCCAATAACATGACTTGACTTGACTTGACTTGAGTGGGTTCGATTCCCACTCGAGTCAAGTGTCCCAGGTAACTTGGGGCAACGGATAAATTGACTGATATCCGTAGAATAACTTGTAGGAGTGTGCTGGTTCAAATCCAGTACAACCCAGGACCGAGCGGTCCTGGGTTCGATTCCCACTAACGTCAAGTCCCCGGTAAATTGGGGCAGCGGATAAATTGACTGATATCCGTAGAATAACTTGTAGGAGTGTCCTGGTTCAAATCCAGTCACCACCTTAGTAACTGAAACCGAATCTGGCCAATTCAGTCTCAGTTACTGAGATAGATAGAGGGTGTGTAGAGCAACTGGTAGAGCGTCTGTCCAATAACATGACTTGACTTGACTTGACTTGAGTGGGTTCGATTCCCACTCGAGTCAAGTGTCCCCGGTAACTTGGGGCAACGGATAAATTGACTGATATCCTTAGTGATGCTTCCCTTTGCAGACTAACTTCTAGAAAAACAAGTTAAAACCACCAGGAAACCTGTAACTCTCAGCCTACAGCATAGCTCAACTGGTAGAGCGTCTGTTCCCTACTCCCCGACTATATTCCCTCTTTACTCTACTCACTACTCTACTCCGCCTACTCTACACACCCTCTATCTATCTCAGTAACTGAGACCGAATTGGCCAGATTCGGTTTCAGTTACTATGGTGGTGACTGGATTTGAACCAGGACACTCCTACAAGTTATTCTACGGATATCAGTCAATTTATCCGCTGCTCCAATTTACCGGGGACTTGACGTTAGTGGGAATCGAACCCACTCAAGTCAAGTCAAGTCATGTTATTGGACAGACGCTCTACCAGTTGAGCTATGCTGTTGGCTGAGAGTTACAGGTTTCCTGGTGGTTTTAACTTGTTTTTCTAGAAGTTAGTCTGCCAGGGAAAGCATCACAGTAAAGACACCAGTGGGATTTGAACTCATGGCCTCTGGATCATGTATACTGCGTCTCAACCCATTGAGCTAACAGATGGCTGACAAGTACAGCCTTCCTGGTAGTTTTCAGTTGATCTTCTGGAAGCAAGTCTGCAAAGGAAGTACAGCCTTCCTGGTAGTTTTCAGTTGATCTTCTGGAAGCCAGTCTGCAAAGGAAAGAATCATAGGAAAGACACTAGTGGGATTTGAACTCATGGCCTCTGGATCATGTATACTGCGTCTCAACCCATTGAGCTAACAGATGGCTGACAAGTACAGCCTTCCTGGTAGTTTTCAGTTGATCTTCTGGAAGCAAGTCTGCAAAGGAAAGAATCACAGGAAAGACATGAATGGGATTTGAACTCATGGCCTCTGGATCATGAATACTGCGTCTCAACCCATTGAGCTAACAGATGGCTGACAAGTACAGCCTTCCTGGTAGTTTTCAGTTGATCTTCTGGAAGCCAGTCTGCAAAGGAAAGAATCATAGGAAAGACATGAATGGGATTTGAACTCATGGCCTCTGGATTATGAATACTGCGTCTCAACCCATTGAGCTAACAGATGGCTGACAAGTACAGCCTTCCTGGTAGTTTTCAGTTGATCTTCTGGAAGCCAGTCTGCAAAGGAAAGAATCATAGGAAAGACATGAATGGGATTTGAACTCATGGCCTCTGGATCATGTATACTGCGTCTCAACCCATTGAGCTAACAGTTGGATGACAAATACAGCCTTCCTGGTAGTTTTCAGTTGATCTTCTGGAAGCCAGTCTGCAAAGGAAAGAATCATAGGAAAGACATCAATGGGATTTGAACTCATGGCCTCTGGATCATGAATACTGCGTCTCAACCCATTGAGCTAACAGATGGCTGACAAGTACAGCCTTCCTGGTGCTTTGACTTGAACAACAAACAAGACAAATAACTTTTAAAAAAATGTGTTACAGCATAAATATAAATCTTTTTCATGGGGGGCCCTGACACTACATCTTTTCACATTGGGGTCCACTGCCCAAATACATGTCAATTTGGGGGGTTGACAACAAAACGTTTCAGAACCACAGATTCCAAGGAAACAGCTGTAGGTGAATGGATAGAGTCACGGACTAGTGAGCCGCAGGTAACAGGTTCAAGCCTCAGCTACAGCAGCAAGTCAGGATGTCAAATCAAATAGGTATTATTAGGAGTGAAATGGTTGTGTTTCTTCACCCCAACTGCACATGACATCAGTTTACATGTACGTTATTTTCAGTGATGAAGACAAACCGCACAGACGTTCACTGTACTTTAGTACATTTTGTAAACTTATGACTCTGAGTAGAGTATAGCCTGACTTAAACAAACAAATAACAACTTAGTATAGTCAGATTATTTTTTACACAACTTACATTTTGTAATCAAACTACCGAAACGAAAGTTGGTCACCACCGAAACGAAAGTTAAATCCGAAATAATCACTAAGTGTGGAGGCCAAAATCGTCCCCCCAAAAACCTGTTAGGAGTACGTTTCAGGCAATTTAGAGTTGATTGGTAGTACTTTGTAGTGACTTTTTTGGTCCCTAACACCACAAATGGTTTACATACTCTTTACGAATGTCTTACGCATCATTTGCTTAACATGAATGATAATTCTAGTAATTGTTTGGTGTCTGCATTCATGAAAGCCAGGTAGTTTGCAACAGGTAAGGAGGAAGTCCACATTAACAGACAGTCATAAATGATGAACTGTCTTCACTTTACTGTAGGGCACATAATAACATGTACAAAGGATTTATAGATATTTTAGGAATGTTTTACAAAGCATGTTAAACATGAACAAACACATTAACAGACAGTTGTAAATGATGAACTGTCTTCACTTTACTATAGGGCACATAATAACATGTACTAAGGATTTATAGATACTTTAGGAATGTTTAACAAAGCATATGTTAAACATGAACAAGCTACCAATAGCTTGTATATATTATGTAACATCAGTTACAAATGATTTAATAATCATTTACAGATGTATTATACATGGCTTATTCATGAATAGTTACTAATACCTTTATAGATGATTTGTAACCGTAGTTATAAAGGTTTTAGTAATCATTTACGAATGTCAATAAACAGGTTGTTAATGATTTGTTAATAGTCTACAAACTGCTTATAAACGTTTATAAATGCTTTAGAATGGGTCGTTACAAATGATTTAATAATCTTTTACAGATGTATATAAATGGCTTATTCATGAATAGTTCACTACTTACTAATACTTTACAAATGATTTGTAACTGTAGTTATAAAGGTTTTAGTAATCATTTACGAATGTCAACAAACAGGTTGTTAATGATTTGTTAATGATTTGTGGTGCTCCCCGTCACAGAGTGCCCTATGACGGGCTCATGGAGAGCAGCGTGGGGGGGTAGCGACCAGACGGCCCGTTCAGTTATTTAGCAGCTTGTTTATAAACATTCTGCTGATTTGTTTTCCATAAATAGGTTATGTAGTAACTAAATATAGACTTATTTCTCATCTACAGCTGCTATTTTTCATTTTTGACTTCATAATGCGCATCTGCGTGTGTGTGTGTGCCCGTTTTTGTCTCGCCTCGAAAAAAGCTCACTTGAGGAGACTTGAGTGACAGCTCCTTGGACACGCCCAGTTTGATCAAAAAACTCCAAGTCAAATTGAGTATAGGCTTTTTTTATATAAAGGCATCCTTTTGGTGTGAACGCAGCAGAAATAATGCTGACGACGGAGCCGTCACCACTATGGAGAACTTTCAGCCATGTGTGTGTGTGTGTGTGTGTGTGTGTGTGTGTGTGTGTGTGTGTGTGTGTGTGTGTGTGTGTGTGTGTGTGTGTGTGTGTGTGTGTGTGGAAAGGGGTGGGGCTAGGCCTTAGCTTTGAAAAAGACCTCTGGTTCTCTCAGTGTCTGCAACTCAAATGGCCATTCTGTGTGTGTGGAATGTCTGACGTTGAATTGTAGGCGTGCACTCGGCAATAACCTTTATAGGTGGGCGGGGCTAAAAGGAAATTCCTGGCATAACTTGAAGGACAGGATGCTGGACTGGATTCTCCAGTCAAAAAACATTATTGCTAATAATAATAACGTGTAATAACTGTACGTGTATCCATGAGCATTTTACAGTGCATCTACACACAGCAATGTTTTCAAGATTACTTTGTCCCTTTTCTGTGTTATCCATGAGAGAGAAAAACAAAACAATGACAAACATTAAGGCTCTGTTGCTTTCCTCACTGGACCACTGCGGGTGACATTTATCATAAGTAAATTAAAATCAGACTTTATGGGCAAGCAACTTTTTATTGTGTTGCCAACATGTGATGGTGTAGCTAATGAGACTGTGGTAATGGTGCATGTTCTCCCACAGGTATTGTTGTAGACTTGTCATTTTGGTGCTGCCAAGAAATTGCTTTGCCTTAGGCGGTGTACCCTAATGAGCTTTGATTTATTTTATTTTCTTTTTTTAAAAGAAAACACGGCGCCTTCATGATCTCCATGCTCCTGTGCACATGCTTGTTTAATGGATGCTAGTGCCCGTTCTCCTGAAGAGGCCAGTGAAAGTATTGAAAGAAAGACTTTTGTGATGTCTCGGGCCTTTAGAATGTATGTACTTTTGTGTGTATATGACTGCGTTAGGCTGGGATCAAGTCGCTTTACAGGTTGCTGATGCGGTCTGGATCTGGGGTGGGTATGGAAACTCACCTTTTGTTGTATCATTCCTGAACATTTTCTTAAATGTAAACCAACATGGTACAGTTTGATGACAGCACGTTGACTGTTGGCTGTCAGTTACTGTATCTCACTTAATTTGGTGTCTCCCCGGACCCAACCTTACAAAAATACTTTTGAAATTTTCATAACATCCGTATTCATGAAATACTAGATGGCTACCTAGTAATACAGTGTTTCTATGAAGAAAAAAAAAACTTAAAGGACATATTGTATTAATATGTTATTATCCAGATATGATTGATCTCTCTCTCTCTCTCACACACACACACACACACACACACACACACACACACACACACACACACACACACACACACACACACACACACACACACACACACACACACACACACACACACACACACACACACACACACACACACACAGTACACATTAGGCACATTGTCAACACTATGTTGAATAAATGCGCTTTGTCGGGTAAGCGGAAGAGTGGGCGCCTACGCACTGTGGACACCTCATTGTTAAATTGTCAATTATTTCCAAAGATTTTAATAAATAAAGAATTTGGAAAAGGCCTGAAGTAATGTCAAGTAAACATGCTTAAACATTTGACATTTAAAGGCCAAATATTTCTACAATTGCTACAAATTGCTATAGAACCTGTGGCGTAACAGTAGCAGGACATTTCAGGCATAAACAAGAAGTTGAAGGGTAAATTTAGGTCTGATAATGATGTATCGTGGATGTTCAAATCATGTACAGTATACTTGACATTACATCAGACCACAAGTAAGACGCGCGAACGCAGCTCGAAACTGTCCTCTTTTCAACTTGCCATCCGGCCTGAAATATGCACAAATGACATAGAATTCTTAGATATCCCAATAGATGAACTCGTGTAGATGCTTTTCGATGTGTTATTTTTGACTGTAGCTGCTATATTTCTCTCAGAGGAGTGTAATTAGTCACCGAGGGGCAGGCGGATTTCAGCCACTGTAGGGGCAGGCGGATTTCAGCCACACTGTAGTGCACTCTGGCGGCTGCACACAGGCAGTGCACGCACACAATACTGCACACACACACAGACACACACACACACACAAGCCGAGCAGGGTTTCATAGTAAGCTCCACTTGGGCGGAGGCACGCCTTCGGCGCGCCTCCGCCCTTTTTTACACTTTGGAGGAAAAAAAAGGTTTTAACATTGATGTGCGAACAATGTTTAGGTGCCCACTCCTCCTGTATCACCTGTATGGGTCCAAACGTGATTTTTTTTAATGTGTAGCAACGGTGAAAATTAAGTTAATGTCACTTTTAATTCCACTGACCGGATGTCGAACGCTTGCTACGACTTGAGAAACTGCTCTTATTTTGAGGTTCTAAGACCAGAAGTCAAATGCTTACTTACGTACGGCTTGACAGCCGTGCTAAAGGTTACTCGCGGAAAGTCATTGATCGTTCAAAGTCAAACAAACTTTAATGCTGCTGTTTTTAATCTACCATACGGAACCAATGTAACGGTACAGAAGGCTTTGGTAAGATGCTTGCTGCAGACGGTGCCCAATAATTCCTTTTCAAAGAGAGGCGAGTGAGCAGGTAGTGAGGCGTGGGCAATGTGAGACAAGACAATGCCGTGAAACTGTCATGGTTGTCTCACACGCATGCCCTCTGGCACGGTCGCCAGAACTTCTGACGTGCAGGAAAAGAGAGGTTGAAGAGGGTCATGGTAAATGTATTCACATTTACTCCAATTGACGACCCATTAAAATGGAGCCTGTATGGGAAACTGATGTAGAGTATACAAAAAGTTATACTGTATGCATCATTAGACAGCTAAGAATCTCCTCTTGTCTGCAATGCAGAAAACTTAAAACGTGCACATATTTGAGTATTTTTGAGCTTGGAGATTTGGGGATTCTTATTTACTAGAGGTTCAGGTCGCTACGCGGTCCTCACATCTACAGTTCGGACTGCAATGCGGCCCTCACATCTATGTCGCGCCGCCCATCCGACCGATATGTCTGAGTCATAGTGTCGGGGGCTTTGTCAGAATACCCATTGTACCCCGTCTGTCTGTGTCCCTTTTGTGCCCATATATGGAGATCTCTGTATGTCTGTCTACCTGTGTCCCTTTTATGCCCATATATGGAGCTCCTTGGTGTCATCAGTATATGCCCATACTCTGTATATTGGTATGTCCATATATGGGCATATTGCTTGGATCAGTGGAGATTAGAAAAACGGATCTGTAAATGGCCTCAACATATTGGTTTCTGTATCTCAAGATGCTTTCAACATCTATATGCATGACCTGATGTGAGGGGGTAGTTTGCACTGAGCTAATGAGACCTCTGTGCATTTTACTGAGGGCTTACCTGCATCACCAAGGGGATTGATATTCTGCTAGAATTATATCCGTTTGTGCACAATTGTAGGGTCATCATAATGCAGGGACTTTCTAAATGGATTTGCAGCATCTTACATGATGGCCTTCTTGGTAGTTAGTTCAAATTAAGTCCATAAATTGCATCTTATTTGTGTGTTTCCCCCATGAAATGTGTATTGAAGTGCACACTTGACTTACTCAGTCAAGAGAGTAGAGCTAAATCAAATCTCCACAGTCAAATGTTTAATGAATGTACAGTAAGAATACAATCGATCAGCAGAGATCAATTGTGCACCAGGAAAAGCGAATTCAGACTGAGATGCCTGTATAATTCACAAGCATGTTAGTGTAAGTAAACGAAGTGTGGAATGTTTGATTTACATATTTGTCAGGGTCTTATATTGACATGCTGTATTGATGAAATATTTTATACCGCAATGTTTTTGATTGTCACAAGGCCTGAAAATAATACACAAAGGCTTCAAATGAATAACCCTGACTTAATTCTACCGACCAGTATGTGCACTTGTATGTGCACATACTCACTAGTTAGTTTGTTTTCAAAGTCTAAGCCCTGGTGATAAGTTATAATTGCTACACCCCCCTCATGAAAGGTCTTGCTCACTACTGCTACAGTACATGATTTCTATGCATGAATACAAATCAAATGCCTGAACATTTAAAAATGCAGGTTCATGTCTTAAATGAGTTGAAGAAAGAAGCAAAGACATCAATCAGTCCATTGCTCGGGTGGTGTGTGTTACAGAAATAAAGTAATGGGAGTGGAGTTATCTTTGTTATTTGTGTTGTGTGTTTGTGTATATGACTGCCCTCGGGCAGCTATAACTGCAAGGTCAGCAGACAAAGAACAGCAACCCGGCAGTAAAATGCCTACAATTGAGAAATATGGCAAAAGCAGCTCGTGGAGATGTACCAAATGTAGAAGCCTCACTTTTTAATGGTTACTTGCTGCAACGCGGCACTTTTGCTCCCTCCCCTAGGAGCTTTTTAGGGCACTTTTTTTCTCTCTCTGTCAGATCTTACAAAGAGGTTTTTAGAGTTAGCTATGTTTTAAAATAGATGTATGTGGCTCTGCAATGGATTATTCAACAAAGACGGATCGATGTGGAAAAGATTAATCTAGTGAGACCTTTACAGCGTCTACCGCTTACAGTATTATTGTTTTATTTCTATTACCAGTGTTGCCACTGTATTATCACAGACCAGCATCATGGTTCTCTCTTAGGGCAGGTCCTGTCCCCTGTGCTGAAAAGTCAAGTCTATTGGCCACTAGACAGTAAATGTTTCAGAGTTAAATAAACTCTTTTCACGATTGGAACACAATTGTGCCAATTCAAAAGTGTGCTTTTGAACTGGATAACAAAGCTTCAGTAATCATTTGTGTCTGTTTGTGATGATGCGAAATGGGAACCGCTTGAGATGTCTCCCGGAATTAGGTAAAACTAAAAACTAAAGAAATCAACTGAAACAGAAAAGTGACACTTATGTACAGGTATATGTGCCTTCTTTTGCACATTCGAGTTGAAACTGCTGCAAAAGATACAGGTTATTTTTGGATACCTTATTGTAACTGCACATTGTACCTGTAATAAAAAGAGATGATCTGACTGTTGAATGGAGCTTGTTGCATTACTTAATGTAAGGGCTACACAGTCAAGGGCTACACAGTCAAAGATCAAAGTGCCATTGAGCAAGGCATTGAAACTGACAAAAAAAGCTTCAGGCACGCTATCCTAGGTAACCCTGTGCTTCTTTGCCCCTGTGTGATGAGAAGCCTGTGTAGAAATACTGTATGTGTGTAAGTTGAATTCAAATTTTAATTGCCTTGTGTAATTTCACCATAAAGACAAATTCTTATTAGAATAGCTTAATCAGGTGAGTGTTAAGGAAACACCACCTTCCCTGCATTGAAAGAACCTTTGTTTAACCACAGGGATCGTTAAACTGCAGTTAATTAATGATTTGCTTCAGGCCATGGGGAGTGTTAATGTCACACCAATACACCGTTAGAAATCAGTCCCTCACACATTGTCACCTTAAAACCGCAAGCTAAGAAAATTACAGTATAACACAAAAATGGGATTTCTATAAGACATCATAAAATCCAATTATGCTTGTTTCCAAAGCATTGCAAATGGATGAGAACAAAAATACTGTGGAATTGTAATGATATTTTATGTTGTCCGCCTGAACAATACAACCACAAATGGAAACAAGACAAACAAGACAGACTATCTCTTTATACAAAATACAGTAATCCCCTATGACAGATGAGCACATGATTGAAGTGAATCAGGTGCCTCTTTGTATCACAAATCAAATCTCCTGGAAAAGAGAGACAGAAAAGAGTCATATCAGTGAGGGCACACAGCCCGCAGCAGTGTAAATTTAGAAAGGAACAAGATGGTCATTATCAACTTAGTCATTGCTCATAAAAATTACATGTTGCTGTCGGGCGGGTTCCTTGTAGGTCCAGAACCATTACTTATGGGAGGGGGAGAGAGAGAGAGAGAGAGAGAGAGAGAGAGAGAGAGAGAGAGAGAGAGAGAGAGAGAGAGAGAGAGAGAGAGAGAGAGAGAGAGAGAGAGAGAGAGAGATACATTATGGTGTTCACGGTTCAAGTTGGTAAAAAGGTTAATATGAGCGATCCAAAATCATAATCCATTCATTCGGCACATAGCTTTCATTTCTCCCAGCACCAACAAGTAGCTAGTAACTAACTACCAGACTTCCTGTAGTGTCTCTTCAAAATAAGAATCACAGAATAGTATCAGAAGAGAAAGGAGTGTGTAGGACTACTCAACACAGGTTTTTATTTTTAAGTTCATGCTGGTAAGTCCCTTACTTTCTCTTTTCCTGATGTTTGGTCCTACGCAGGAGAGAAGTGGCTGGTCAGGGGGGCAGATCTTGTGTTATTGGCTTTCCAGTCACTGAGTGCACTGTATAGGTTTTGTCCTTGAAACACTCTTAGAGGGAGGGGAAGGAAGGTCACAGGCAAATCCCCAGCGAGACCACCGGTGACAGGATGCATTTGTGCAATAGAGTGATGATGAGAGGGTTAAGGAGAAGGTTGAGGAAGCTGAAGATCTACCTGTGTGTGTGTGTGTGTGTGTGTGTGTGTGTGTGTGTGTGTGTGTGTGTGTGTGTGTGTGTGTGTGTGTGCGTGCGTGCGTGCGTGCGTGCGTGCGTGCGTGCGTGCGTGCGTGTGTTTGTGCGCGTGCGTGCGTGCGTGCGTGCGTGCGCATGTGTGTGTGTGTGCACACGTGTGCATACGTGTGTGTGAGAGCGAGAGAAAGAGAATGCGTGTGCACCTTAGTGTGTGCGTGCGTGCGTGCGTGCGTACATACGTGTGTGACCTCTCCCTCCCCTGAAACGCTTGCAGTTTACAGTGGTAATCCCCAGCAGAACAGCTAAGGGGAATATCTGTGCTCTGTGTCTCCCCGGAGAAAAGGTAAGGTGAAGGTGACATGGCGAAATGATGATCAAAAATTGTCTCTCAGCAGGTTAACAGCTTTCCCTGATAGTGATTACTGGGCCTCTAACTGGGAAGACAGGCTCGTTGATTTATAATTGTCTGATTCCTGTTAATTAAAATTGTATCAGCACTTTCTGTGGGTAAGTGTTCTAAATCCACAATGATGGTGTGCTTGTGTTGTGTTAAATAGCTTTATTTCATTGTAGTTTTAATGTCACAAATGGTTAATAAGATTATACAATGGAATACACAACTCTGTAGGCAACAGCAGTGGCCTTACACATCCGTCTTAATCAATGGGACACCAGTGGAGAGGGTGAGCAGCTTCAAGTACCTTGGTGTGCTCATCAATGACTCAATCAATGAATACACATGACTGTGGCAAAGAAGACCAGACAATGCCTATAGCACCTCAGGAAATTCAAGGTATCTGAGAAGGTCCTGAAATCCTTCTACTCTACTACCGCCTGCCCTCGAGCATCCTGACAAGGGCCCTCGCTGTCTGGTAGAGGACTAGCTCTTCCCAGGATCTGTAAGCCCTGAGGAAGGCGATACGGTTGTCCGAGCACACAACAGGGAGCTCCTTCCCGTCCCTGTTTGAGCAGGACAAAAGGGATTACTCAGATCAGCTAACACAGGGAAGCTGGCAGAACCTTCACTAAAACATCCGGGACAACGCCTCACACGTCCCAGACTCTTCTGCCTTCTGGCTCCCAAAACTGTGGAATAAACTCCCCATTGCAATTAGAACTGCAGACTCACTCCCTATCTTCTGCCATAATCTGATGACTCACCTCTTTAGACTCCACCTTAGCCTGTATAGCACTTGCCGTAGCACTTGCCCTAGCCTTATGCAAAGGCTAAAATGTAATTAATAATAAAAAAATAAAATAAAAATAAAATAAAAATAAAATAAACTAGAAAAAGTGCTCCTCGGAGCACAGGTCTCCGCCAGGTCAGGTAGGCTATTGTGGCCTCCTGGTGGCGCTATAATAGGCCAACGTGAAAAGGGTGCCATTTCTTGTTAGGCCTTGCACGACAATCGGACACTGACTGCATTCATGATTTGATTTTGTTTAAAACATTTGTTTCGCTAAATTAGACCTGCTGGTGGCGCTATAACAGGCCAATGTGAAAAGGGTGGCATTTGTTCCTCAACATAGTGTGAATGTGCGTGCAAAGTTTGACCGCAATCGGACGGTGCGTTCATGATTTGCGGAATTTTGTTGAAAACAAGGCAATAATGCAAACTTTAGATGTCAATCTTAGCCAATCAGTATGGAATATGAAAAATCAAACACACCCGTCGTGATCACATGACTATAGAGATCATGTGTACCGATTTGCGTGAAATTTGGATAAAATTGGAAGGAGTGTATAAAATAATGTGTTTTACATAAGTCGGCCTCCTGGTGGCGCTATAAAAGGCAGATGTGAAAAAGGCAGGGCAAAGGTTTTTCCTTGATCTCTAGGGAGTGTGCATACAAAGTTTTACACAGATCGGTGCAGTTATAGGTAAAAACACAAATCGGCCTGTTATAGCGCCACCATGAGGCTGCTTTGACAAAATTCAAATGGTAGTTCTTCCTCGGCCTAATCGGAATGTGCGTGCAAATTTTCACGGAAATTGCATGCTCTGTTCATGATTTGAGGCATTTTGTTCAAAACGGAGCACTCCTGCAAACTTTGGAAGACATTTTTAGCCAATCAGAATGGAATATGAGAAATCTGAAAGACCCGTTTCGTTTAATGACTATAGAGATACGGTGTACCGATTTGCGTGACTTTTGGACAAAATCTGTAGGAGTACTGTCAAAAAATGTATTTTGCACAAATCGGCCTCCTGGTGGCGCTATAAAAGGCCCATGAGAAGAATTTGGGGCAAAGGTTCTGAATTGGCATCCAGGGAGGGTGTGTGCACAGTTTCACTGCGATCAAGACAACGGTGCCCGAGATTAGCTGGTCACAGACGGACGGACGGACACACTGACACACACACGGACACACACACACGGACGGACGGACGGGGTGGAAAACATACTCTCTCGCCATGCCTTTCGGCCTGGCGGAGACAATAAATACCCCCTTGTAGCTTTTGCTCAATCTGTTACTCGCACTAGATATAAATGTATTTATGTATGTGTATACTCTGATGCACATTTTATAAATAACAAATAAATACAACAATAAAGTCTGTACTGGTTAGATGCTCCACTTGTTTATTGGCAACAAGTGGAGTTTTTTTTGTTCTCTTTATGTTGTCCTGCACCTGGACACTGCAGTGGACGTGCATGTACCATCTTGCTTATGAGTGACAAATAAGCCCTCTTGAATCTTGATTAATGCTAAAAACGTACAGGTCGTTGTCAGTAAACGTAGAGCTCAAATTAGCTTTGAGGGTCATGCGAGGGTCGCTTGTAGTGTGTCACAGTTCACACAAAGCTTCAGACGTGCTACACATACATGTGATCAAAACCACGGCACGTGCAGAAAATGGCAAATAGAACAGTACAGCATACTTACTTTGCAATTATAAAGAGGCAGTATTGGTAATTGTGTTTCGATCTGTTTCCATGCACATTTATTATTATTCATGTTTAGTAGCACCTTTAAGCTGCAGGCTAATGAAAATCTCCTCAAGCTTGCCCGCAGCTAAAGACGTCTGGCAATAACGTATTGAATCTCGACAAATATCTGCTCATGTGTAAGGAAACGTGAACCTACTGTATCATACAGAGCCCCCTTGCCATACTCTAGATGAGCTGTTCCGAAATTCTTTAGGTCAGAGCATGTCTAAAGCAAACGCTTTTTGACTCTTCCCTCTGTGTGTAAGATAGCCTTTTGGCAGACCACACCCCATTTGAAGACCAAATGGGCATACAGTATGGGTGCAAGATCACTCACTATTTATGTAACATGGGCGCTGGACTAGAAATTGTGTAGTTTTTGTGCACTGATAATTGCACTGCGTCTATAACGCCGTCATGTGCAGGGTGGAAGATAGGACCAGTGTCACACAAGCCGTCACTTTTGAAGAGCAATGGATGGGTGAGGCAACTCACTGGCTGATAGGCAGATAGAGAGGAAAAACACGGTTATATTTAAATACATTTTTTAATTAAACGTTTACAAAGATTTTTTTTAATTGCATTTACATTGTGAAAACAAAAAGCCACTTTGGAAAACACAGAGTAATGGTGTAATTATTACACTATTAAACCACTTTTACATTTTCCTTCTCGCACACCCCTTGAGGCAGCTTGAGCCCCGCAGGGAGCATTATGATAATGTCTTGATGAGATGAGATGATACACACTTTTATTATTCCCTGAAGAGAAATTAAGGTGTTACAGTTGTAGCATTATATAAAATTAATATATGCAAGGCAATACAAAAAACAATACAAAACACCTTTACAACCATACACATACAGTATACACTCCTAACCACACAACAACCACACATCCGACAGAATCGACGTGAGCAAGCCAAACAGAACCACATGCATTCAAGTTGTTAACATTTTTAAAGAAATCCACAATGGGGCAATCAGTACATGCCTTCTGAATACAAAAGGAGGGATTTACAGTCTAATGGATGTTGGCAGAAATGAAAGCCTGTACCGAGTGATGCCCTGGCTGAAGGTGCTCACCCTCTTCCGCATCATAGAGTGGATGGGAGGGGTTATCCAGCATGGAGTTGAGTTTGTCCCTCATCCTCCTCTCTACAACTACCTTCAGCCCATCCATCTATAGGCCAATCAATGGCCTTCTTTATGATCTTATTAAGCTTATGCAGCTCCCAGACCTTAATGCCACCTCCCCAGTATGCCACAGCATACTATTACTGCATGGAGTCTAGATGATAAGAGATTATCATCATTGTTGCATTACATGCAGACAGTATGTGCAGTGTTTGTTCTATCAACATTCAACACTATATTGGAAGTTTGACCTGCACCCCCTGTATCTGTACTGGACTGTACTGATTCATTCTAGGAACTGCGTAAGCATATACTGTAGATATGTGTATGAGGCCATGTGTGCTGCTTTATCATGACATTGCAGGGTAAGCTCAAGAATACAGGATGACACATCGTGTTTTCTAGCGCAGCCTTATTCATGATCTCACCCTGCTTATTAAATACTTTCAACCTAGCATCCTGAAAGGTTTTGTGGTGGTGGACCCTTACAAAACAGGACGGGAGCAGGATTTAGGAGTACAGCGTGATGTCGACTAAAGAGTCCAGCAGAGATGGTTTCAAAGTTATGCCATTTTCAAACTTTTTCAGTACAACTACAGAACGCCTCAGGCAGGGTAATTTTTTTGTTTTTTTTGTTTAAACAGCTGGTACTTATAGCACCCCGACTCTACCATTACCTCCCCACTGCAAATCACCAAGACATGTCCCCATTAACCCTAGAAGACACAATACCAATTAATACTTGGCTAATACAGGTCAAAACAAATGTGCAATCGACTAAAGAAATACCTATATAACAAAAACCCAAACTAACAAAACCCCTCCAACCACACCCCTCTCTCTACCCTGGCCCCTTGGTACAGCCTGACAAGGCAATTGCCAGGCTTAATACGACGATGGACATCAGATGGAGTCCTGTGGCTGCCTTTGTGTGCAGTCCCTGAAATGACCCCGCCTCCAGGAAGTGTAACCTCAAAGAGAGGGTGATTATTCCCATAATGAATGTACAACATAATCAAATAACCACAATAAATGTCCTATGTTTGTTCTCGCCTCCACATCTATGTTCTGTGGGTTCTCTCTGAACTCGTCAGTGCCCAAAGAGAGCTCCACAGCACACCTGCGTCTTGTGTCCAATCTCCTCACCTGCTGCCGTTCATCTCCAATCACCTCCAAACTCTACAAGAGCCTGGCCTGCATGCCACTTGGCGCCAGAGCTTCACCAGCCTTACGTATAACCAGCCAACACTTACTTTCCAGTGTTTGTAGTGCTTCCAGCCTGCTTAACTTCACACAGTTGCAGTGCGCTTGCTTCATTTGCGTTTCTCTGTGATCTTATCACTGCCCCACCGTCTCCTCTCCTCTCCAGAATCCAGAATCCTGAGCTGAGTCGTGACAGCCAGCGGAGCCCACACCCCTCATCTATCCCTTGTCGTTAATAAACTCGCCCTTGTGGGCTTTAAAGGAGTAGTTCACCCAAAAAATTACTTAATTTCTATCAATTACACACCCCACGCAGCCTTGAATTCATGAGGATTTTTTTTGTTTTTGTCCTAATAACAATATATGCTTTGTCAATCACAACAGTCAGTAGGCTATGTCTGTTTTCAACTTAGTGAGGGGGGTGTTCTTCAGCTCCTCCTACACATTCCTATTTTCTAGCCATCTTAGTATGTGACTTCTGCAAATGTATTCTTTGTATGTGTTGAATAAACGTCATTGTGACAGTATCCTGTTGTCATCTTGTTCTCCAAGCTCGTGCTTCTTTTGCAGAAGGGTAATTCAGCTGAATGACCATGCAGCCACCACCACATTAGAGATAGATACTCACAACCACAGCAGTATTGTATATCTAATTTATTTCTCTTACTCTAACCATGCTGAAATTGTGCAGCGAGTGCCAGTGACCCATCTTAAATGGCCGTGTGAAGATGGAATTCTCAAAAATGTGGTTCTGAAATTGAACCGTAACATGGTGTGTGTGTGTGCGTGTGCGTGCGTGCGTGTGTGTGCGTGTACGTGCGTGTGTGCACTCTCCAGCTTGGAGGATGAGGTCATCTATCCAGCACCATGTCCTCCTCGACCCGAGCCAGGGATGTGATACAGCTTTAAATTTTGCAGACTACAGGGAAGGTGGTCAAGTTCAGCCACCTCAATGTGCAGCAGTGAGATATATGGGAGTAAAAAATGTCAGCTCTGATATGCTCCCCTTCCCTATTGCTACTATAGCACTCCTCATGGGGCTTTATCTTTTTCTTTATCTCTATCCTTATCGTTATTGTTGTTATTGCAGTAACTAGAAGCTCGCCCCCGCTACGCGGGGGCTCGCGTCTAGCCCGCGGCCACGCCCACGTAGCGCCCGCGGCCACTTGGCAACTCATATAAGTGGCGTAGCGTCATGAGGGTCAGTGGGGCCGTGGCTCGGTCAGTGAAGACCCTGTAGTGCGGATGATATGTGGCATAGAGGGGCAGATTGTAAATCCCCAGAGGAAACATCCGTGGGCTACCATTGGTTCAGCGATGTGTGCGGTCGCCCTGCGGCCCCTCCTCCTCCACCAATGTGCAGTATTGAGAGCCCTGACGTCACAACAATTGGAGCGATGGGCACTGCACTGTGGTTGGTTAGGGTACACCTAGGGCCCAGGTAGAACCCAGTTAAAGCCTGCATGGGCAAACCCAGGTAGGACCCGCCTTGGTCCCACATAAACATGGGTAGTTGGGGCCCACCTAAGGGCCAGGTAGAAGCTACTTATAGCCTGCATGGGCATCGCAGTTGGGACTGAAGTGGATGCCGCTGACATTGCTGACATGGGGTCCATATGGTTTAGCCCACCTTGAAACCATATGGGAACTACGCTGGCATGCTGGCTGTAATGCAAACGCTGCATCATACCTGCAGTGTGTAGTTTGATGTTGTGTGTGTAGCAGATATACCTGCAGTGTGTAGATCAATGTCCATATGAAAGTCAATGCCCAGCAGTGTTTTTTTTCCCCAGCAGAGTTTCTAGTGTCTCTGTCTCTCTCTGGAAGAGGTTGCACATGAACTCTGCAGCCGCACTGAGGCGCTCCAACACAAACACTCTGCTGCTTCACACAACAAACATCAGCACGACACTGCTGTTTGTCCAAAAGACACAATATCTCCTCTCCCACCGACGTCATGTGTTCATTTATCGACAGCCGTACAGACTCCTTTTGACACATTTTACCTCGTTTATCCAGCTCTCACTGACTCATCGGGCTGTTATTTTGCTGCGATCAAGTCAACGATGTGAGAGATTAGCTATCACAGACGGACGGACAGGGGGTGAAACATAGTCTTGCGCCATGCCTTTCGGCCTGGCGGAGACAATAAAAAAAGGAAAGTAAAGGAAATGAGCATTTCTGCAACAAAAGTAGTCAACAAACTATACTATGAAAACATGGGCCACATTGTCAAAGAATGTAAGAAAGAGGCAGTCATGTAGAAAATAGGCGATCTACAAGCTTACAAAGCCTCTCAACGTGAGGCGTTTTGAGCTTGTAGATCGGCTATTTTCACAATATGTACTGTACTTGTGGAACGGAGTCAAACAGAATGGGGGGGTCCCCAGATCAAGTACGTTTATTTGGGGGGGGTGATAAGCACTGCTGTAATCGGAGCGAAATTATCTGAAATTACTACATGACCATAATGCAGCCTAACATGCGTTGCACGGGGCGGTCCTGCCATTACGTTAGTTACTGTAGTTGCTGTGGAATAGTTCTCCAGAAGACACACACAAACATACACCATCTACAATGGACTAACTGAGCAGCAATATTGACATTCACCACACGAACGTGCATTGTTGACAAAGTGATTGCACAGCCGCTGCAGGCATGACAACCACGTTAGCGTTAGCGACATGGCAGCTATCACAGCGCCCTGTCCGTCGTCGCTGGGACTAACTGTAATGGCTACAGCAGTAACAGCAAGCTGTCTGCCATGCCATTGTCTGGAGACTGCTCTTAGCGTGACACGACCAATGAGAGTGAGCGCTGTAGTTGTTGCTAAGATACGGTGGCGTCTCTGCCCCATAGCTTGTAGATCTCTCACGCATGATTGGCGTAGGCTGCGTTGCCAGGTCTGACTGTTTGTATAAGCGATTTTGGGCTTGTTTGGGTGCACTTTTGGGCTCGTTTCCATAGACCACGGCAGCGCTTATTTCTTTCCCGTGACCGATGTGGCAAAAAAAGTGCAAAACGAACCATCCGGAAGTAAATTGCGAGATGAAATATATAGCACTTTTTGATTATTAGAGAAGGAGACACATGTGAAGGTTTAAAATGAAAGGTAGGAGATTATATAGTTTTTCATGAGGGATTTTTGTAGCAAGTTGTGAGAGAATTGGGCCACTCCTGTGGGCGGGGGGCTGATTAGAACCATTGGGGTTTGAAAGGAGACGCTCTCTGTTTGAGTGATAAGATGTTGTGTTAGCACAGTATTTGCAGACCTTACCACACTTATGCTGCTTTTACCTGTATGAATAGTAGACAAATAAACCTTCTTGATTCTTAATGCTGTAGCTTGCCTGCAGGAAACCTCATTTATACCTACACTGTAGAACTAGGCCGATGCCCATTGGGAGCGATGCCTGTTGGCAACAATCTCAGTATCTGGTGCCTGAATTTCCCCTGCGGGATCAATAAAGGTATCCTCTAACACAATGCCATTGGGAACGCATGCCCCTCTGGCTATGCAATACACAATGTAATCGTCAGAGTACCTGTTGTACCCGTTGTACCTGTTGTGTATCTGTAGAGTACTTAGTGCAGTACCCATTATCGTAGTAGGACAGTCTATGTAGGTCGTTATGACATCATATTGATGACAGAAGCGATCTCCATGATAAATTATACATGCACATTACATATCTGTCTGATACAACTTGATCCATTGAGACAAGAGATGACGAGTACCGACTTGTGAGTTTTGGACAACATCTGCAGGAGCTGTAGCAAATAGTGTGTTAATAATGACTTAAATCTGGTCAGGCACAGTTGCTTCACAGACACAGGCAGACAGACAAACATGCGGACAGACATGGTTGAAAACATAATCTCTAGCCTTGGCCTGGCGGAGATAATAAATAAATAAAATAAGAAAGAATGAAAGAAAGAAAGAAAGAAAGAAGACCAAAAGAAAAAAAGAGCAACTTGATATCTATGTAAGAATCTCCCTGTTCAAATCATTCACTTTCCCTTTTCATACCAAAAAAAAGGGCACTGTGCAGAGCAGGAACATTGTAATCCTCTTAGTGACATGTAAGAGCGCTGGCTAATTGACAACAGGAACCTTGCATTATAGAAGCCACTCACTGTACAAAACCTTTGCTGTGAAAACTGACTCCATCCTCACCCTCACCCCCAGCCACCACCGCCACCCTGCTTCCTTCCTTTTTATTTGTAGCAACCATAGTTATTACTTTTCCCTATTGACAGATTCTGATGGAGGGGTTTAGTTTGGCGCTGTGAGCCCTGGAGCTCTCTTTGCTACTTAAATCTCATTTCACCAGTAGAGAATGAGAGAAAAAAGGGAGAGAGAGAGAATGGGGCAGAGGTGTCATTTCAGAAAAAAAGAAAAGGAAAAAAAACTAGTGTGGCCAAAAAAAGTTAGCACTTAAATGCTAATAGTAAAAATAACAGATCTACAAGCTCTAGCAGAAGCATAGTGAGCTTGTAGATCACTTGACTAATATGTGGAATATAGCTTGGTACAGTTGCTTGAGATCAGCACAGACAAACCCCCAGAAGTTGATAGGGCCACATGTTTGACAGTTCGGGGCCCATTTCAAGGCTGTGGGAAATGAAATGAGCAGTCAATGGAAAAGTATTGATCCAATTTGTTTGCTATGTTTACTGTAGCAAGTATAGTGTTGGCAGGTGTGTCGGCAGGGGTGTCTGTCTATAGTGTCCAACCCTGTAGGAGAGTGTGTAAAGTCATATCTGTGCAGCTCATTCACAAGGATCCAGACTCCCAGACAAGGAGGACAAATGTCATCATCATGAGAGGATTGCCAAGGACGGATTTTTGGCTTGAGGAAAGGTCTTCAAGGGTGATTTTGATTTGATTTGATTTCGGTAAAAGAAATATGAGTAGACACAATATAACTTAAACCCAGGATATACACGTAAAAGCGTAATAAAACACTTCCAATGTGGTCCTGCAACACACAGTAAAAATAAATAGTTCAATAAATCATATAGCACCAAACATTACATAGCACGCAGCACGTCACATGAACTACAAAATAGCCCACAAAAACTGAAAATCATCTAAAATCCCTAACAAATATCAAACCATAAAAACTAATGTAAAGTGCATCACTAGCCTTATTCCATAACAGTATTTTCTCACTTTTTTTATAGGACAGTTTAGATTGCCTGACACACAGAGGCAGCTCCTTCCAAAGAGAAATACCGGTATATGAAATAACTCTTACCACAAGTGTGCCTTTTGTTTGGCTGTTGAAAAGTAACGTGATTGTTGGTGTGGCGTATGTCAGTACTCTGAAACACTTTTATCACCACATAGGAGGTTCATAGCGGGTTTGGTTTGTGTAATTACCTTGCCATGTACTGCAACGAAAAGAAAGAAAGAAAGAAAGAAAGAAAGACAAATGTAGTGCAGTTCTCAAGTCTTCACATCTACCTTACAATTTGAATCCTGCGCCATGTCGGTTGTCCGTTGTATGTATGTATGTATGTATGTATAAGAGTGATGCAACACTGCATCACTCTTACTGTCTGTCTGAAACTTTACACTACATCATCACAACAAACCAACCTGTTACCAAGACGACGATGAGACGGTCGTCCCGAATATGGACACAACGCCAGTGTGACGTAATCTCACGACACGATGAGACGGTCGTCCCGAATATGGACACAACGCCAGTGTGACGTCAGCATGACATCACATCCTACCGACGTCAGAGACGGTCGTCCCGAATATGGACACAACGCCAGTGTGACGTAATCTCACGACAGCATGACATCACATTGGACCCGTTTTGACTTTATTATGGAGATCTCTGGATCTGTCTGTCTGTTTCCCTTTCATGCCCATATATGGGGATCTATGTATCTGTTTGTATGTGTCCTTTTATGCCCATATATGGCATATATCTCTGTCGCTTTTTGTTTGTTTCTTCTTTAAGCAGAATATGCAGCCTGCATAAATCTGCATCATTCAAGTCATCATCCCAGATGCTGGACTTTTCACTTTTGACTGGGCCAGGCGACAGTTTCCAGTCCGCACTGCTTTCGCCACCACCATCAACAAATCACAAGGCCAGACACTTACAACAGTTGGGGTCTGGCTTCGATCCCCTGTCTTCACTCACGGACAACTATATGTTGCCAGCTCAAGAACGGGTGACCCAGCACGCCTAAAGTATGCCATACACCAGCAGGAAAACCACACTGAAAACGTCACAGAAAACGTGGTTTTCACAAAAGTGCTTCTTCCCCACTGAGGTAAGGCTGTTGCATTCTTCCATGTGTCATTTCTCATTGCTCAACATAACCAACAATGCCTACAACTTCACACAAAAATCACTGCCTTCACTATCACATGATCCATGGTGGACGTCTCACATTGTCTGCTTGACTCCTGCCTTCTCCTTTTCTCCCATTCTGCAGGCTCTGCCATGACAACCTGTGGACCTGACGACGTCGCCACTGTCTTTCACACCATTTCATTCTTATCCACCCTTTACACAAATAAACTGCTAACTTCATCTCCTGCGATTTCAACTATCTTTTCACATTGTACACCACTGCACACTCCCCACAGGTCTGCCATACCAGGTCTGAGTAATCACAAAGTGGGTTTTGGTCATTGGAGAGGTGATGCACGTCACCTCTTTCTGAAGTGGGTACTTTCAAAGCCTGCCGTGGATTTAGGAGAGCACAAAACTCTCTCTCACACTGTGAGGTGTCTGTAAGGTGGCACTGCAAAGTGAACGACGCGTCACGCTAGACGTTCGGGCCGCGTAGCGGCCCGAACTTCTAGTATAGATACAATGGCAAATATGTCGTTCTTGCGATTCATGGCATTATTACAGGCCATGAAACATTTTGAACATCTTGGCAGGTAATTTGATGATAGTCCCACGGCCCATACATTGTTCATTGTATGAAAAATGTATTCATTTGTCCTGCTGTAGCATGGTGCCTTAAGACATTGCTCTCTGTCAAAACAAACTTTCTCAGCTTTCTGACATAAGAACATACCCCACACTAGAATAGTGTGGGGTATGTTCTTATGTTACCGAATCAAAGGTGTACATTTTTAAATATGTTCCTTTGTGAATGGGCAAATGTTACAGAACAGTATTGATCAGACAGTGTTAGGCCAGGACCGAGATGTGTCAATGTGACCTGTGAGACATGAATTCCATTGAGTGGTGTTGGTATCACTCTAAGAGCCATGAACCGGTGTCCCCTTGTCCCCTCAGGGCCTTGTTCTTGCCTGGGAGCATTCTCACAAATTCAATGAATATACTCATACAGTAGTACGTGCAGCACATTGCTTGCCCTGAGAGAGGTTGGCGTTATTAATAATGTAATGGGTTGATTTTCATGAAGGTCCACCTGCTGCTGGTTCACATCACATCACACACGCTAGTCGAGGTACATTCCATCTGTTGCAATTTGATTTGCGGCAAAATGAAAATAGCAACAGAGACGAACATTCCCACACGCAAAGCTGATCGTTATTTTTGAAATGAAAGAAATGCATGTATCACCTTCTGAGCACACCCCCACTCTGTATAACATACAGTACCAACCAATATCCTCGCTTATTGAGACATTTCATAATATAGATGCTAGAGGGGCAAGTCGTGATGCACAGTATTTGTATTTACAGAGATAATCTGTCACGCAATCTGTAGTGAGAAAAATATACAGTATCTTGGCTTGATTTACTCATTGCAGGTGGTTTAACCCATTAAGACCTCGAACGCATCTGTGTCATTTTAGATTTATATGACTATTCAAAAATAGCAGATATAGAAGCAGATATACAAGCTCTGTAGAGCTTGTAGATCTGCTACTTTTTGAAAAATCTCGACATTTTGTGCAAATCTTTGAATATATATATATTTTTTAAAGCGAACATTTGTAACTCAAATCGTATCTGGGGGATTCTACAAATGTCTTCTAAATCCTTTTTTTTTTTGCTATAATATCAGTGGTTCTCAAACTTTTTTCATGTCAAGGACTCCTATCTCAAAATATTTTGTTCCACTTCCAAGGACCCCCAGAAGCAAAGATTTTAGTTAAAAATGTTTGCTTTAAACAATATTTGCACCATGATTTTCACGATTTTTCAAAAATAGCCAAAGAAATCTTAAAATGACACAAATGCGTTCCCGGCTTTAATGGGTTAAAAAAAACAGAAGAATAAGGAAGAAAATAAATGACAAAATGGCAGTTGGGTGCCCCGAGAGAGGTTGAAGGTGTTTGTTTTGTCATTGCTATCCTCAATTATTCAGAGACATCATTTTCTCCTACCCGCAGGCACAGCATTCGCACACCTTGATGAATATCCCGGAGCTGTTTCTATAATTGTGTTTACTTGTTTACTTAAGGGCTGATGTGTATAGAGATACAGTAGCGGTCATGAATGACACTTGGGGGGAAGCAGGGTGTTTTAAAAGATTGCAACAGCCTTGTATTTAACACCAGTGCCAACCCCCCCCCCCCCCCCCTCCCCCCAAAAGAATATTTAATCTGGACCGCCTTAAGGAAAACGTGTGCATGTCTGTGCTCTTAGAGAAGATTAAAATACATTTGCATCTGAGATGGGATCAATGCCACTTGATATCAAGCAGCTGACCCTCAGGCTATACACTAAGATGGTTTTGTATAAAAACACTACCTTTTGCTACATTTCTACCTATCATCCACAGAATTCTGCTTTTTTTTTTGACCCAGCTAAACTAGAAACCTTTTTGTAATGTGAATGGTGTTTTTGACGTTTGCTTCCTGATTGGATCAGTCACGGCGTATCCGTCCATGATTCGTCACGTCTCAATAATTTTTTTAAACATCTAGACTAAATTACTGAGAACAGTTCCACCTCGTCATTGGTCCAAGCAAAGACATCTCTTAATATGTTTTGCTATTGTGTTGCTGCTATTCCTCTGTGGTAGTTTCTGCAGCTAAACAATCAAATGGGCACGCATGCCCAGTGTGTGCATAAATGGCCATGTGAAATGTGTTTTCAGGCTTGGAATATGGCAGGAGATTACTCCTGAACGCTGCTATACAATGACATGTCTTATAGTGAAAATGTAGCCATAGACACAATAGTTATCCCATGGGTCGGGACTCAGGACCCACTTGTGGGTCGCAGAATCATTTTTGTGGGCCATGTGTAAATATCCCGCTTTTCTTTTTGTTATTTTTTAAAATATGATTTAAAATATTTTAAAATATTTCTCACCAGTGTGGGACAAGCTCACAACGAGTTGCATCGCAACACGCTGTGAGCTTGTAGATCTGCTATTTTCACTAGTTTGGGTCACAGAAATAACATTTCTCTTTTGGGTCTCGAGCTAAAAAGTTTGGGAACCACGGTTATAGATGACCAACATCATAGAATTGCCACATGAAGTCCGAGATCTACTTTAAGCCGTACCATTATTATATGATTAGTTCATACATACCTGCAAAATAGATAGGTAAGGCATGAAGTTTGTGTTCTTATTTGCAAACAATGACAATTATGTAGTATGTACAGTCCATGTTGGCTTATATCAACATAATTGATATCCTGATATACAGCGATTTATTTAACGTGCATGTGGTCAAATTCTGAGATACAGTGGGAGAGAGTGCTTTCTCCAACCCCGGTCAGTGTCAATAGAGCATGGAGATAATACATTCCATGGGCACTGCAGGGGTCAGGTGTTAAATGGACTGCCAAGGACACTGTAGAGGGAGAAGACAAGAAGGCAGGTAAAAAAAAAAAGAAAACAAAAAAAAAACCTTGGTAACAATGGCTTATGAACTCATGTCTCTAACCTCTAACCTTAGAGACAGTGGAATAGCTTACACTCACGCATGTACGTGTGCATGCTCTCACACACACACACACACACACACACACACACGAATGCGCGCACAAGCACGCACGCACGCACGCACGCACGCACGCACGCACGCACGCACGCACGCACGCACGCACGCACGCACGCACGCACGCACGCACACACACACACACACACACACACACACACACACACACACACACACACACTCACACACTTACATTTTGAGCGGTATGTTTGTCTGCACTTGTTTTACAGGTATCCAGCTATCATTCAGAGGTCCTATTCTATTTTAAACACAGATTGGGCTTTAGTCAACCTTACAATTAGCCAACTACTGTGGCTGGTGGGAACAAAAGTGTTTCCTGAGAACAAAACGGGTTAACTGGGTTTTTGCTCCTCCGTTGTGACAAAGGGAAAGTCTTTGGCTTCATACATCATGTGGAACACTGGACAGCAGCATATCAGATGTTTCCCTGTTGAATAAATATGGGCTGGGCGTTCCTCAGCCGTAGAAGTGCATTTTTCACTGAGTCCTGTTATCGCGCATTGGTGGACAGGCGGTGTACACCATGGATTTCCTGTGACTGGGACCAGCTACAGACGACAGCCCAGTCAGGCAGTAATCTGCAAAGAGGGTTCGGTTCCTATAGAGAACATCACTCAAGCGAAGCGCAGTCTCTGAGATGTGGCTGGGAGTTGCCGCTGTGAGTTTTCCAGTCGTATCAGATGTTGCCCTTATGAATAAATATGGCCTGGTGTTACGTGCTAAAACTGTATTTTTCACCAAAGTGTGTTGACTATTATAAGCCCAAGAAGTATTCATATTAGAAATTCAAAATGACTGGTCGAATGCTCTGAAAAGCCACAATAGAACGTTAGTTTTATAACCCTTGATTTTAAACATGGCAACAACAAAAACGGTAATAACGACATTGGGGGCTCTAATTCTGTGTAGGTTAAAGGTTAGCCATTTACAAAATGACCCTTGTAATCAGAGCTCTCGCGCCTTTAAAACCAGCTTCATTAAAACGCAAAACAGATAGAACCTCCACCTCTCCCTTCCACCACTCCTCTCCCTCCCTCGCTCTCTCTCCCCTTCTGGCCTCTCAGTATTGGTGTTAATGAGCGAAATGATTTTTCATGCTTGTCACAGTCATTTCAGGGAATAACTACTGTCGGCTGCGTGGCCCCAGGGCATCTGAATAATGGGTTCACAGCCAAAGCGTTCTTTCACAGTCGCTCGGAAATGGAAACATCATGTTCGTTTGCTGCAGTGTTTTTGATTATAGATGCATTGATATATGTATTGATACAGTATGTATGTTGGTGGTTGGATGGACAAATACACACTGTGCATATTGTAGACATAGACTGAGTAAGGAGAGATGGACTGACTAAATTACAATTTAACAACTCAATAACTAGACTGACACTTTAGCCTCAGTCTCTAGAAGTACACAACTGAAAAATGTCGACGCAACTACAGGGAAAACTTTCTTGGATACTGCTGTGGGAATGTAAATTATGAATGAAATATGGCTTCCTCCATTACACTTTAAGCAGAGCTTTCTCACGCAAGAGCATTGTCTTTCCACCACTCACGGCGGGCACTTGCTCCGGCATGCCTCACAGAACTCAAAGCTTGCCTCTGACGTTATGCCTATACATTGTTGCCAATGTTTTTAACTTAACCGCATTTTCAATGTTTTTAATTACATTTTACATGTTGACTACATTTTCAACCCAAGGTGTCACAATTGACTACCCAACTCGTCAAATACTACCGCTTGGTCAAGGGTACAGTGTAGCTCTGGTCCATAGTGACAATCTGATCTATTGTCAATAGAACAAGTAGCTAAAACATTTGTTTAGCGGTGCCAACCGCTCTACATTTGACTCTGTCCGTATGAGTGTCCGTCCGTCCGTCCGTCCGTATGTTATGAGCACGGGATGAGCACGGCAAAGAAGCAACACATACAAACACACGCGCACACACACACACACACACACACACACACACACACACACACACACACACACACACACGGACTTGGAGATTGCCTATGCCATCTCTCCTCTCATTGGCCACACGTGCCACTGGTTATCAAAGAGTGGTCCAGGGACCCCCAGCGTATGTTATGTCCGTCCGCCCGTATGAGCACGGGATGAGCACGGGATTTTAAACAACTATAACTCCAGTTTGCAGCATGCCACCAAGTCCAAATTTGGTATGTGGACTTAGACCACCAATAGGGACGAGCATGAATTGATGAAGTTATCAAAGAGGGGTCCAGGGACCCCCAGCGTATGTTATGTCCGTCCGCCCGTATGAGCACGGGATGAGCACGGGATTTTAAACAGCTATAACTCCAGTTTGCAGCATGCCACCAAGTCCACATTTGGTATGTGTCTTAGACCACCAATAGGGATGAGCATGAATTGCTGAAGCCCCGCCCCCTCTGTCTTCCCATTGGCTGACCTTTAAACAGCCATAACTCAAGTTCGCAGCATGCTACGGAGTACACATTTTGTACATGGACTAAAACCACCAATAGGGACGAACTGTAATTACTTAAGCCCCACCCCCTCTGTCTGCCCATTGGCTGGGCTTTAACAGCCATCATTCCAGTTTGCAGCATGCTACCAAGTACAAATTTGGACTCAGACCACCAATAGGGACGAACTGAAATGAGTTAAGCCCCGCCCCAAAGGCACAGCTTCCTTCACACAGGGTGTGATGTTTTAGAGGTGGGGGGCTCAGAGTGTTCCCACTAAGGAAAGTAGGCTTTCAAAATAAAACCGTCTTTGTTTTGGTGAGTAGCTAAAGAGTATTTTTTATTTTTACTACAGTCGAGAGACTGCACTACCGGGGGTTATGCGGGCGATGCCTGTAAAGTCACATAGCGTTAAGGAGAACTCCTTCTAACGCTATGAACCAGAGCTAGGTCAAAGGTGACACCAAGCCTAACCCTAAACTGAGGGAACTTAAGCGTTTGCGAGAACATACGGCTGAGGGAACATATAGGCAACAGCCTTTTTTTCTTGCCAGGATTGAGGTTGAGGCTATTTTTGCAGAACATAGCAGTTAGACACCGAAATAGAGCAGTGACCAGTGAAGGGTAGCGATAACCCAGTTTTCTTTTATTTCTTTATTTCCTTTTTACTGATCCCATACGTCAAATCTGTCCAGCAGTTAAGTGAATGGTGGTGTGTAATTACCTTGTGTGCCGTCTCTTTAGCAACCTCCTTCAAAAGGACAGCTTAATCATCTTTTGTGTGCATGTCATGGCGGTAAATTAAGACAAATGGCAAAAGTTTGGTGACAGTGTGAAACTGAGCAAAACTAAGAGGAAGACAGGATTGTGAGCACTGAATTAAGATGGCTGAGAGGACAACTCATCTTGTCACACGTGGCTCATACCATGCATACAGTGCATATAGTTCCCACTATCACATATTTTTTGTTGTTGTTGTTGTTGTTTTTAATAAATTGTTCAAGTTGAAGTTGCATATCTTGGATTAAACTGCTTGTGGTCAGAGAGTTTTTTTGTTTTAAAATAAACATATTTCCTGTTTTAAGCAAGACATTGTATCCTTGCCAGCCCACTTTGTAGGCTATGGTGCTCTGTCAGCCTATTCTGTCAATATTCTACTGTGATACACATTATGTTCTATTTAGATTGTTTTTTTATGAGAATAAAGAGAATAAAGAATATGCAATATATATTTTAGGTATAAGATATATTAGCAACTTGTAATTTAGTTCACATCACTAAGGCTCTTTGATATTACCTTAGTTTCAGGACCTTTCAATAAAGCCTGACTACTTTGTTCTGTACCGGTGTCTCGCACCAAAAATAGCCGATCTACAATGCACCACATCACCTTGGAGATCTAGTTTCAGTGTGCGAGCTGTGGCACCAGAAATGCACAAATAAACCATTGTTGTACACTTTGTCGTCATTAACAGTATATTTTTAGAGTGTGCTTGACAAGTTTGTTTCAGTAAAGGTCAAGCAGTATTATTAAAATAGGTCACAAATAGCCACAGTTATGGGGGGGGGGGGGGGGGCACACTGTCAGCTTTCAAAGTAGAAGTCAAAAACTTCAGAGATAACCTTTACTAATTATCCCACTAGTGGAAATACTAGAGACTCTAGTGACTGGAGAACAGAGCACAAGCTCTGTTGGTGATGACAAGATGACAAGATGAAAGCAGAATGTTGCACCGTGTGTATGTTCTAGCCTAATTATAACACAAAAGGTCTAACTTTACTGTAAATCCATAACGTTTATGATAAGAACTATATGTTAGTTTCTGTTTGTTGTTGGTCATAAGTTGACCTGATGTTTTTTTTGCCATTTTATAGTAAAATATCCAATTCGACATTTTACAGTATTCTATATGACCCCCTAAACATGGCATTCTGAAAATGTTGAGCACCTCAGACAATATGTTGTCAGTAGCACTTCTGACGAAAACGTTTTTTTTTTTTTTTAATGGATGTGATAATTGTCGTCCCAGCTATAGGGATTAGTGTTGACTGTTGAGTTGTCCTCTTCAAAATGATGTGCTTATGTCTAAGCCAAGTCCTAGACTACCAAGACCAATACCGTAACTGTAGAGGCATTTGTGTACATCATACAGTGGTCTTTTCTCAGCCTAGTAAATGTTGTATGAATTACACTTTAGAGGTAATTTAATACTGTGTTTATTCTCAATGAAATGTGTTCTTTGTCCATTGTTTTATTATGAAGATGACTATACTTACAGTAGTACAGGTACTGTTTTCTTACCTTATGTTAATATTTTGGAATCATCCCACAGAGAGTTACTACAGGGTACATTTAAGCATGTCTGGCTGGGATTGGGGCAGGGACATAGCTACCACCTACATGGACATAGTATTACAGTAGCCTACCACAAGCATGTACATGCGCATAATGGGGATAATAGAATGGATAGGAAGGAAGTGCAATACTATAAACCCCAATTCATACTCGGTGATATGACGATGTATAAATTAGGCTTAAATGTCCCTCTGTACACATAAATTCAGCATCGTATCGGCCACATGTGCGCCCAGGCAGTGTCGCATGCCTTACATTTCGCAGCCACAGGAGGAACGGGCGAGAGTCCGACAACACATTTGGAACACATCCGTCACACGTCAGCCCCGCATCTAAATGTGAAGTGAGTTCATCAGCGAGTCCTCCATCATTTCCATGTGGCAGTTTATCATCAGGAGAGTAGCCCATGCAATTTAACGCCAACTGCTGTATGTGACACCCCCCACCCCCACCCCCATGTGCATACGGGTTGGGGTAGAACGAATGCATGTGTGCATTCAGCAGCAGTGCTTTGGCTGTGGAGGAAGCTCAGCCTGTGGCCTGTTCTGATGAGATAAAGGGAGATGAAGATAGGGGCCGGCTTTATACAGGGACAGTTCTGGCTCATGCACAAAGATTATCATGCAGTCACAACCATCCATTGCAAATGCATCCTTACAAAAAAAAGACAAAAAGAAAGAAATAAGAAGAAAGAAAAATCCCGTAAACATAATCTGATAGTCTTCTGTGTCGGTATGGAGCACTAGAGGAATTGGATTTTGCATGTAATTGCTGAAGGTCAACCTATATAACTCTTTGTCTCCACCAGGCCGCAGACGTGGTCGAAACTATGTTATCGCCCCTGTCAGTCCGCGTGTGTGTCCGTGTTTCCATCCGTCCACATAGAGTAATCTCCGGTACCGTTGGCCCAATCGACATGAAACTGTGCACACACAGGCCAGAGCAGAACCTCTGCCCCGAATGTTCTGCCTTTTATATCGCCACCAGGAGGCCAATTTTTGCAAAACACACTTTTTGCTACTACTCCTACAGATTTTCTATTTCCAAAAGCAATCGTGCAGTGAAGATCGGCCCTACTTCAAACCATATCAAACTCTCAAATAATTTTTTTAAACCATCCCCAAAAATCCCTAGAATGTGGAAATGTGCAACTTGAAATGTTGACACCTCTGTCAGTTTGGATGGCAGAATAAAAGCAATTGAAGCAAGCAACCAGAAGTTTTCAGTTACTCTGTGATGTCTTGACAGATTTATGTTTATAGGATGAACCGACAGGGTGAACGCAAGTTCATAAGTCAGGTTCCTTAAAAGGCCTAAACTAAAGTAGTCACACCAACCTCCATAGAATACAATATGTCCATGTAGTCTCTATGAGCCCTAAACATTCATGGAAACAATTTACTGAATGCTAGTTTTATTGATTAAAGGCAGATCTCAATCAAAGTCTAAGCTTTTTCTTTTATTTGTATTTTTTAACTTTCCAAGGTCAAGGCGTTTCCAGTCTTGGAATGCAAAACGCATGCACAGGGTTAATAGGGTCCACCACCTGTGGTTACATTTCTCAACAAAACCCTCCTGTGAGCTTGGAGGCTCAATTCAGTATTCAGTAGCAGCACTGATATTGTGCCGGTCTCTTTCCCTTATACAGGAATGATTGATTTACATAGCAAATGCCGTATTCAGAGCATGTCTCTAGCCATAGTCAGATTTATGGCCATGGAACTATGGTCAGAGGTCAAAAGAGAAAACAACAGTATATCTGGAAAATGCAAATGCCCTGATGTAGTTGATTTTTTTTGCAGCAGAATATTGCATATTGTTTTAACCACTTAACTAAAAAAATAACATTCTTTTGAACTTAAAAAAATAAAACATTCTCCGTAATGCCTAATGTCCAAAACATAGAAGGTTAAAGTAAGTAGTTTATGTTTTTGAAGCAGCGAAGAATTAGAGAATGGAGCAGCCTATTTGTAAGTAAGTCCACAAAACTACCATTACATTACAATTCAATAATATGGCATTTGAAAGTAGTATTGCAGATACAGCACTGTAAGATGCATTCCAGGCGTCTGTCCATTGGTCCGATGGCAGTCCAAATAGTCTCAAAATGTTAGTGTGAGGTTAGGTTAGGGCAATTCGTTTTATTGTTATTATTTTGTCTAGGTAGAATTCATAAGAGAGTGGGGGAGAGGCACAAGCTAGTTTTAAGTTGGAAGAGGACCGTCATCGGACTGAGAGAGTTTTGTTCATTTTCTAGTAGAATAGCTATGATTAATTCATTTAATCAAACAGCCAGCTGTGCATATGTACTAAACACTCTTTATTAGAAAAACTCAAATACAACTAATTCCTGCACACACTGATCACCTCGGCATTGGTATCAACGACAACGTTGGTGTATTTTACTAAGCTAAATGCAGAGGTGGTCGGTGTGCGCAAGAATTAATTTGTCTTTGATGTTTGGATTTAGTTGTTGTGTTTTTCTGATTCTCTGCACCACGTAAGAGTGAATGCAGCTTGGTGATTTCTTTCACACACACACACACACACACACACACACACACACACACACACACACACACACACACACACACACACACACACACACACACACACACACACACACACACACACACACACACACACACACACACCTGGGCTGGAGGGTGTTGACGCTTTTACAGTTGACAGTCTGTGCTAATGAAATTGTGGAGTTTTTTTTCCTTTTCTTTTTAATTGACACAAACAACTGTATGTCTGCGGTGTTCTGCTTTTCAAATGGCTTTGGAAAGTTCAAAGCGTTTGTAAAGTCCAAAACCATCAACAGTCCTTTCCTCCTTCGCTCCATGTTCATCTCTCCCACTTCGCTATCTGTCTCTCTGTTATCAGGGATCTCCGTAGCCATGTGGACACAGTGACGTCATTCGCAAACTGAAATCGTTGCGCCTCTCTCTGTGTCCATGGCAACGTTTGGAGCTGCTAGAAATGTCAGGAGGTGTGACCCAAATGGCTCACAGCCTGTGAGACGTTCCAAATGACATCAATGAGCCAAAACATCTGGCTCAGAGGAGTTGTTTTACACGGTACAAATTTGTCTTAACCCCCAGTTGGGCGAGGCTGCCGCAGGCTGTAGTCACCAAAGCTATGGTGTTCCAAGCCATTGTATTAATACACAAAGAGCAAAAATACCACCAGCCACATCCATTTTTTTGTGAGCTTGTAGATCTGCTTTTTTCAAATGGCCAAAATGTATATAGGGCTGAAGTAACCTGAAGTAAACTGAACAAACCTTTCTATCTTTGCATACAGAATACTATGTTATGTTAGGCTATAGTGCTAATTTATTTTTGGTTCATTATGAAAATGTGATGTGATGAACTGGACACCATATTCTCAGTAGCCTACACTATTTAATGGGAAACCGCACATCAGTAACTGTTGTTTACACACAAATATTGACTTTAGTGACCTCAGAGATTACTTCTGTATGCAACTCACCATGAGCAGAGCTTTCATTAGAGCCTAATAAGAAGGCTCTGTGACGATTTTGAAAAAAAAAACTTTTGGAGCTCATAATTGGCAGCCATCTTGCATTTGAAGGTCAACAATAGAATCATTATATAAACACCAAATATGTATTCCTTGACCAAAATAAGCTCTGAAACCATGTATTGTGCATCATTGTAGGTCAAACCATTAGAAAGTTCATTTTCACGGCAGCCATTTTGGATTTTGGTCTCTCACAAATTTTCCCCAGCCCTTTTAAAAATACACCCCGGCTAAATTTGTTTAATAACCCTCCTAGATGACAAATCCATTGAGAAATGGACCTTTGCTCTCCACGGTCACGGAAGTGCCACAGATGACCCTACTATGGGGAGGACTGAAGAGACTGAAGCACTGTAGAGTGGGGCTTTTATAGAGCACCGAAGTCTGACGTCACTAGAGGGCGCTGTTTCACGGGTTCGTGGCTTTATTTTTTGTGTTGAAATCCCCATTTGGGAATCTTAGATCACGTCATATAAGAACTGTGTTCCAAACTTAAAAACACACCTTCCTGGCGTTTTTGTCAGGGGGGTGGCTCTGCATCGTTTATGATATTCATTCATATTTGATACAGCCTGTTTCTGGCGAAAATGGAATTAATTCTGCCTTAAAGGTCTTAAGAACTACTACCTCCGGGGCTGATATCACTGTCCCCACAGCAGCCGCATTCATGGGAAATGTAGTCTTTGGGTTGTTTGACTCGTTTCTAGTGTTTATATTGTGTTACTCTTTGGGTAAAAGTGTACATTTGCACCTTCAGTCGATGCTTCATATCTATATGAGTAAAAACGCCAGGGTGGTGTGTTTATTTTTGGAACACAGTACTTATATGAAGCGATCTAAGATTCCCCAATGAGGATATTAATACAAAAAGTAAAGCCATGAACCTGCGGAAAGCCCCTCTACTGGCAGTGACGTCAGGACTTCGGTGCTCTATAGTGTGAGGAGACAATTGGCCAGGTCCCCTTCCACTGATCATCTCAGCCTCCACCCTCCAACCCAGCACTGCAATGGAATCTGTTAAAGGCACACAAACACACAACCCTATAGCAAAGGCCCAGGGGGCCGTCACAGGCTGAAGTGGTTAATGTATGTTTTGTAATAATAATCTAAATCTGCAAAGTAACTAGTAACATAAGCTTTCAAATAATTGTAGTGGAGTAAAAGTACCAATATTTGCCTCTGAGATGTAGTGGAGTAGAAGTAAAAGTATTGAAAATGGGAAACACTCCGGTAAAGTTAAAAATCCTCCAAAAGTGTACTTAAGTACAGTACTTGAGTAAATGTACTTAGTTACCGTACACCACTGCTGTACAATCATTACAGCTAGATGTGTCGAAAATCTTCTCTGGCTCATGGTACTTCACAGCCAGATGTGAGCTGGAATATGATCTTTCTGACAAGGCAGCTGACACAGGGAGGCACAAGCAAAGTTCAACAGATATCTCAACCTGAGCACCCCCCTCCTGCTGTGTGTGGATGCTCCTACAGCTGATGCTGTCAGAAATCTGGCAACATACTGTGCAGAGCTGAATCTCTCCCCCCCCCCCTGGCCAGGTTAACCATTAAAGTACAATATACATTTCAGGCTTTTAGCAGACACTCTTATCCAGAACGACTTTGAAATAGGCTCTATGCACAGCAGCCATATTGGAGAGAAATTGGGCCTCTTACTTCCTTCACAGGTTTTACCAATGATACTATGAAGGCTTTGTTCCATTTCATGTAGCACAGTGGTTCTCAAACCTTTTGATTTCAAGGACGGGTCCATTTGGTTCCATTTGTACACTCTCAGAGTTACACACCTTTTTAAGGTGCTATTTGGAACCCCCTCAAGAAACCATGAGGGTCCCTCCATGGACCACACTTTGAAACCCACTGGTGTAGCAGAGTGCACAATATCAGCACCCTCACTCTGTTTGACCAGAATGGAACAGAGCCTTCATTAGTATCATTGGTAACATATGTGAAGGAAAAAAGAAGAGGCCCAATTTCTCTCCAAAATGCCTGCTGTGCATAGAACCTATTAAACAACATTCTAAATTGATGATTTGTGATCAAGCAAACTCTTTTTTTTAAATAATCAAAATTAAAAAACAAGTAACCACGATATTGCATAGTATAGCATCCAATTCCAAGCAAGATCTGTTGATCTGTTTTGAGAGTTGAACCTCATTTTGTCTAGATTGTTTTAGAGTAGCAACAGCAACTACAGCGGATACAGAAATGGCCTGTGTGGTTGTGTGTGTATGTCATTGTGTATGTATGTATGTGTGTGTGTGTGTGTGTGTGTGTGTGTGTGTGTGTGTGTGTGTGTGTGTGTGTGTGTGTGTGTGTGTGTGTGTGTGTGTGTGTGTGTGTGTGTGTGTGTGTGTGTGTGTGTGTGTGTGTGTGTGTGTGTGTGTGTGTGTGCATCTCCTGTTTTATTTGTATTTTTGGTTGCTTTTTGTGTCCCTATTCAGCCACACACCGCCAGGGGGGCTACAGCCCTGGCAGCCCCCATTTTTAACACAACATCCAATCAACCCCAAATTGGAATTGCAAGGTGAAGGGCCTCTATACAGAGTGCACCTCCAAAAGCACATTCACAGGGTTTAAAAACATTGGCATAAAAACAGCAAAGTTAAAAAACAACATAAGTAAAATCAAGGCATAGAAAAAAAGGTCCCAAGAATAACAAAAAAATAAACGCTTTGATAAAAAGGTTATTCCATTTTAACAGTGTCAGTACTGTGGTGCTCTCAGGTGGTCGGGGAGGGCATTAAACAGATGGGGAGCAGCAGAGCAGAAAGCCCGGTCACCCATGGTGCGGAGCTTGGTCTTGGGGGGAAGGAGAAGGTTGATATTGGAAGAGCGGAGGTTTCGAGTGGAGGTGCATGTGAGGTGATGAGTTATTTTAGGTAGGGGACAGTACATTGCCATGGATGCACTGATGTGTTAGAAGGGAGATCCTGTTCAGTCCTGAAGGAGATGGGGAGCCAGTCAAGTGAACGGAGGATGGGTGTGATATGGTCGTAGTTCTACACTCCCATCAGGATCCTAGCAGCGCTGTTTTGAATGTACTGAAACCTCTGGAGGCTCTTGCTAGGCAATTACAGACACAGACAGGGGCAAAACCATAATCTCCCATGCCAGGCCCTTCCAAAATATCAGTGAAGGCCTGTATTATCCTCAGGCCAGTGTAACGCTGGGCTCAATAGAGTGAGAATCCGCTGATCTCAAAATGTAAAGATGGAAGTACTGTGCAAGGACACGCAGAAGAACCCGTCCTCTGTGTGTGCTCCAAGGAGAGAGCCCTGCCCGTACCGGCTGTCTGCCTAAAGGATAATCATTTATCCCATTAAGACCGGGAACACAGTTTTTTGAAGAAAAAAAACGTATGTTGCTATAATATCAGTGGTTCTCAAACTTTTTCATGTCAAGGACCCCCAAAATGATATTTGGCTGTGGACCCCCATCTAAAAATATTTTGTTCCAGGGACCCCCAGAAGTTGTAACATGAGTTAAAAATGTTCGCTTAAAAAAATATACATTCAAAGATTTGCACACATTTTCACGCTATTTCAAAAATAGCAGATCTACAAGTTCATATGAACTTTGCGTCTGCTATTTTTGAATAGCCAAGTAAATCTTAAAATGACACAGATGCGTTCCCGGTCTAAATGGGTTATACAGGGGTGTACATTTTAGCTGACACTGTTATTCAGACTCATTTGTTGGGTGAATGAGTGAGTGAGCTGGAAGGGGTTCACTTCACTGTCTTTGCTCTGCAGCAGGAGATACAGTGGCTGTTGATGATGATGGCATACTATAACATTGGTTGGCATGTAGCGAGTTTTGGTGAGCTTGCAGTGGTAGTGTTGCACCCACTGTTCAATATCTCTACAACAGTACCGAGAATCAAATCTGTGTTATGGAGTTATCGCTGGAGGATGTATTTATTTGTAGCAGGATGAGTGTCGTTTTGGAATTAGGCCTTTCAGAGTTCAAAAGTGTCATTATAAGAAAAAGAAGACGTTTGCCTTTGAGCTAAAAACAATAAATGGTCTGGTAATTAGTTGATTGAAAGCTGATCGGTCGGTTTTGTAACATCAGGGACAGAATTATCTACAGTGCAAATGCGGGGTATATGCAGGTTGAATCCATGAAATGATCCACTTGCCAAACGTCCCTGAATTATTTGTAGGCAGAACCCATGTCGTGAGGAAACTGTGCTGAACTGAACTGTAGCCTGTTGGTTCATGTGTATAATTTTCTCAGAAATAGACAGTGGGTGTATTAAGCGAGGGGTAGAGAAAGGGGATGAAATGAGGGGGAAGAGTGAAAAAATGGAGCGGGAGACAGTATGTGACAGATAAAGTGAGAGCATTTTTTTAATTTTTTTGTGTTTGTTTATGTTTATTCAGCTTTCAGCATGATCACAGATGTTTAAAAAGACAGGTGCCATTAAAAACACTGAATTATTTTGCTGATTACAATATAAAACTTTAAATCTAAAAATGTAATTACCTAAAACAAATCTAAAATCCACTATCATTTAAAAGTCACATATATGGGATTGGTGATTTCTTGTATCTCTCAGTTCGGCAATGTAGTGTAATGTGCGTGCGTGCGAGCGAGCGAGCGAGAGAGAGAGAGAGAGAGAGAGAGAGAGAGAGAGAGAGAGAGAGGGGAGAAAGAGTGAATGTGAGAGTGAATGTGAGAGTGAAACCTAGGACTGTGAAAAGCAAACACCAAACACCTTTCAGAGGTTAATTAACTCAGAAAAGAATAGTTCAACACCAGTGGTGAAATGATTCAGTATAATTTAAGAACTCGCCGCTCCCTTATTGGCTACCTTTCATGAAAATGGTAAAATATACAGACAGCTAGACTAATTTGAAATGCATCGCTCTTCCACACATTCAGCATCATTCAACTGGCTGGGCCTTGATTATCAGAAGCCCAGAATCAGAAGCCCAGAATTAATTCAACCAGCCTAAGAGCAACAACACATACAAATAAGATAAAAATAGGTGGCAAATCGAATTTTCTCATTTGTATGAGGGTAATTTACACAGTGCAGGTGATAAATATAGATAAATATATTTTGGTTTATCATTAAAACGTTTTATTCAGTCAGTAATTAGAGACTTAAAAGAGGACATGAAGGTACTGTATGTTATACTGGGTAAGGCTGTGGGTCCATAAAAGTGTTTTTTGTTTTGTTTTTCTCAAGCGAAAATCAAAGGCACTCAGCTCATGCACTTGTAGATTTTTGACCAAGAAAAAAATATGACATTTTGACCTGTAGCTGTAAGATGTTGAGAGAATACTGTAGTAGTGCACTGGGTTTAAATGCTGTATTTAATTATACATTTGATGGCAATGATGAGCAAATGTGTGTCCTTGTCTGAGCCAAAGATCTCTTCATTTTCCAAGAGATGATGAGCAAGATGGTACAAGCCTGAGCAGATGGAATGTGATTTTGTCATGACAGAGGCGTGTGAATGGGTACGGCCAATTTCACCTGTGTACATCAACAGGTGTATAGTCACACTTAGCTCACCGTTTGCAGGGACTCTGCATACTTGTGATCTTTAGCAAGTTAAAACTGTGACAAGACTGGAGCTGAGAGCAGCACTGTGAATGAGATGCAAGGCTGCTCCATGTTGGCAACATACAGGGTGTGAGAAGGTGGGGCTGGTGTCATAACACAAAAACAAAAACAGTTACACTATGCATGATCTGTTTGTTTCCTTCTATCAGAGACTTCCGCCTAAAGCTCTGCCACACGACTCAATTTCACCAATCAAATGTAGCCGCTAGTTACATTTGACTCCACTTTCACCAATCAAAGGTAGCCAGGCAGTCAAATGACTGCACCCACACTCTCTGCTGGTTACACACACAGCAACACAGGGACTACACCGGAGTGGACAACATCAACAGTGATCCACAGGGAAGCCACCACGTTATAAGACCCCGTCCGCATTACATATTCACTGAGGTATACACAATTACAGCATGCGTGTAACTCCCTCCAACCCCCATCCATGGCGATCAATTGAGCCCCTCACACCCACACTCCGAGTTCAGATCAATATGTTAATTACCACTAGGAAGTGTTAATCCATTGTAAATACCTACGTATACGTGTATGTGGCGGCTACAGCGTCTACATCTTCTATGCACAACTAAACCTTTAGACGCAGGTAATAACACGCATCCCGCAATATCCATAGTATTGACTCTTGTTGTACAAATATCACTGTCTCTCAACTCTTTTAGGACGAGCGCTGAGCAAGCCACCTCCTACCCCAGCTCCACCTGTCAAGGTCTCCATTGTCCCAGAGTTCAGCAGGACGGAGGTTTCATCAGCAGCACCACCACCAGTGTCTAGACTTAGGATTAACGTTATTATTTCAAATGTGTTTCGCTTCAACTTGATCTCTCTTTATTGATCCTCCAGTAGAGCATTTACTGGCTGATGATGACACACTCAAACACTGTCCACTCTTTCAGATCGATGTTAGTACCGCCTTAAATGTTAGGTCAGATTTTATGTGCAACCTGAATAGCAACTAATACATTTCCCACATGCACTTTGCCAAGTTGTTGTATTTAACTTTTGGCCGTTTACCACGGTCCATTTTTCATGTTATGTATGTTATGTTTAGTCATGCATGCTACATGGTAGCTTGTATCTAAACAAATGGATATGCTGCTACGTTGTTGATGCGTGACATAAGTTAGTGGACTGCTAGGGGTCTAGCTATGTACGTGCTAGACCCCTAGCAGATATATAGGTTTTGTTTGCAATAACAAAAGGTTATTAGCACATTTAGGAACCAATAAGCAGAATGGAAATTCTATTATTTTCACTTGGCATTTTGGATTCGGTTCCCAAGCCAACTGTATGTATCAAATCACTGCACATTTCCTTTAATTCGGTTCATGCTTGTCATTGTCACTAGAGGGCAGAAATGTGTTTGTAATGCCAGCTGATATTTTGCCAGCTGGAGTGTGCGTTGGAAAGCGACGCGGTCCGCGAGCCACCCGTTGCCTAGTCCTGAACTAACACAAAGGTTGCAGGTGAACCAGGAAATGTCCACTGGCTCACGCCTCGCTATCATTAGTGCCACATGACTCTCTGTGGCGGAGGCAGACAGGTGCGATGGAGCGCTGACCCTGTAACTCAGTGACTAATGGACCCAGCATCAGCTCAGTAAATCTCCCAGGCAGAAGTGTGTCGCCCGAACCATAAGGATTCAAGCGGGGTCCAGTAGATGGGGATGGGTGTTTGCACCCTTGGTGTAAATGTGAGTGTCTGGCAACCCAATTAGCATTTTGTTCTATAAACATAACATTCAGGTTCATTTATTTAATGTAATGCCAGTTGCACAAGTTTTATTCTTCTTCTGAGTAGCATGTATTGAGTTACATTTACCGTACTTCATCTAAGTAGCTATTCGTCCAATAAAGAGACTGGTGAACAAATAAATGAAACCGGTAGTTCACTTCCTACTATTATATAGTATACTATTGTTAGACATGGAGATTTGCACACATTAAATGGATGATTCAGTCTCACCTTGATTAGTTTCACGCAGCCACAATCTCTGAATGCTAAAACATAGCCTATTCAATATATATTTGTATTTTTTTGTATTTAATTAAATCATTACAATCAATGAAAAGCTATCTTGTGTAAAAAAAATCACACCCTGTGTGAAGAGAGTGGTGCCTTTGATGAGCCCCGTATTGATGTTGTCATCAATGTTTGTTTATTGGACAGACATACATACATACACACGGACAAAGCCAGATATAGGAGTGGTTGGCACCACTCAAAAATATATCACTTACGCCCTTTGCACTCAAATACCTCAACATTGTCTGGAACTACACTCCCTGAAAGTATCATTTCCGTTTACAAAAACACATTTTAAAATATATTTTCTGATATGCAGCAAGCTCAATGTGCTTCAAGTAATTAGATTGCAAGACACATTGAAATGACTGCAAAGACGAAATGGAAGCTTGTGTACTGTGTGGGTGTACCTCCACACTACTGATTGGCGTCAATCACAGCAGGTGATTGAAGGAGCGGATAATGAAGGGCTTTGGACCTGAGACTTGTGGTCCGCCATCAATTCACCACTTGACAGCGAGTAATTTACTGAGGGCAGACTTGTTGAGTGGAGTGTGAACACAAAGATGGATGTAGAGATGTCCATACATGTACAAGAACACAGAAACACCTACACACAGCCTACAGTATATTACATACTCATTGAAACACAGTTCTAGCATTGTGACAGTATTGAAAGTTTGAACATTTTAAATTGACATGAGAATTTTCAAGACATGGTCACCTCCAGTAATTGTCTCCGCCAGAGGTGGAGAGTATGTTTTCGTCTCCGTCCTTCCGTGTGTCCGCCAAGCTAACATTGGTCAAGCTTCACGTGACAATATGTTGAAAGGGTGTGCTTTGATTGGCTAGCGAGACGCATGACGAAATACTGTAGAAACCTATAAATAGGTGTATCACTTCAAAAAATCATTTATATATATATATATGTTTTTTTGAAGTGAGCTTCCATCAGCCAAGCTAACATTGGTCAAGTGACACGTGACAATATGTAATATAAATAGGTAAGACAGGATTAATCAGGAACAGTACTGGCGGAGACCTGTGCTCCAAGGAGCACATTTTCTAGTCTTATATTAAAATTGTCTAATGGGAGGGCGGGCCGACAGACCTCTGACGTCACTCTGACTCAGCCATAACCATAAGGAGTTCCCAATGAGCTATGCCCAAATATGGAGTGTGTTGTCTTACTGTGTCTGGGCACAAAAGGGGGCATGTCCATATATGGACTTATACTGATGACATCAGCAATCTCCATATATTGGCATAAAAGGGACAAGGACTGACAAAGATCCGGTTGTCCAGAGCCACAGATCCGCTATGCCCATATGGTCATGTGCATATATGGGACCGACCGACTTCAAACTTGGCGCGCGCAGCAGCAAGGACTCGAGGGACTGCTGTGCCCGCCGTCGATCAGTTCGGATATCCAGTTGTCCAGAACCACCGATTGAAACCAATATGCCCATATATGGGAATTCCAATATATGGGCATATACTGATGACATCAGAGATCTCCATATATGGGCATAAAAGGGACACGGTAGACAGACGGGTACAACGGGTACTCTGACAAAGTCCCCAACACTATGACTCAGACATATTGGTCGGATCGGCAATGCGATGTAGGTGTAAAAGGCCCAAACTAAAGGTACACTGTGTTTTGTTTCATCCATTCTGTGGAACACATTGGCTAGACGCACGGCCAAGAGAACAGGGGTGCAACATAGAATGCTGTTGACAGAACAGAGCAGCAAAGCTAATGGGAATAGGGACAACTGGAGTGGCTGCATGGGACAATGACCTTGATGTTGTCCACTGGGACAATTGTCCCAGGTTATATTTATTATAGTGGAACACATAAAGCACAACGGTGCATCCAGTCTCTCTTATAGAGATAATAAGAGTGAGTGTCTTACTCAGCATAATCACTTTTATTAGTGAATAAGATGTGACTCATACACTTTCAACCAGATATTTGTAAATTAGTTCTGTGGGGTTGATAATAAACAGTGAAGGAGTGTAGACAAAGTTAATGCATATACTAATAATGCAATACAATGTACATTTGGCATCCTGGTTTTTCACATTTGTATTTGTCTAAGGCACTTTTTGTATTATATATCGGCCTCCTTGCTTGAATTTACTGGGGATCAATAATAAGTGTTAGCATTTAATGCAAGATATATTTGTACAGTGCTTAAGTGCCCATGCTTAAAATAATACTCCAATCCACTTCAATCTTACCTAACCTGTCTTTATCAGTTGGAGTAATCATTTGGAGTAATCATAAGTACATGGTGCTAAATCTGATAACGCTCTCTATATTCAAAGGAGAAAATCTAACGTGCCACAGATTGCAAGACCAATAAGATGGTGGTGGACTAGAGGGTCCCCAGCACCATCCATTGGGAGATTGTGGAGATCGTTTCGGTTCCCACGGTCATGAAATTCATGGAAATAAGATCAAATTATTAAAACCGTTTTTGACTATTGAATTTGTTAATAAAAACATGTCCCAAATGATGTCTGTTTATATATATATATACGTATTATACGAAATATGTAACTTGTTTTAATAATAAAATGTTGCGCTACCGCTACACAGGCACGTCTTCTGACAAAAATAACAGATCTATAAGCTAACAATGCATTGTACCATGATATCTTTGCTTACATGACACCCTCGTACAATAGAGTATAAATCGATCATGTGATACACATTGGTGATGGCGGCAGCAATGTTAAAATAATTACTTATCCGCAAAAAAATCTGGTAAGTGTGTGTTCAATAATGTATGGCTTTTGAACGCCAAGTACAATAACATAGATAGTGGCAGACCCACGCCCGACATATTGGCATAATGTTATCTCTGCTTCAGCACTTACTCAGGTGAGTGGCATTTAAAGTGAGAGCCACATCACCAGCCAAGCATATTAAGTCTCCTCCCAAAATCTGCTATGAAATTGATTAATACATGAATGGATGGATGGATGGATGGATGGATGGATAGATGGGTTGGTAGACGGACGGACGGACCTGAGATTTGCACTGTGTTAACAAGGAAACTGGAGGTACAGTAGGCTACACAAACAAACAAACACACACACACACACACACACACACACACACACACACACACACACACACACACACACACACACACACACACAAGAAAAAACATTCAGACATTTCAAGTAGGCAAAAAATGTGACCACTTAACCATTTGGCTGCCGTGTTGATGTTGATTAAAGTGATCAGATGGATCAGCCGCAATTCACTAAAAGATTTGAGATTTTCCAGTAAATTTGGCCCTGATAGAGAACCACTGGTTGAAAACCACTGCAGTACACTGTATGTTGAAGTGGAGTGACGCTGTCCATGGTCCTGAAGACCACAGTACGTGATGTGTTTAGACTGAATTGTGGGCGTGCACTTCTGTTCATAAATATATATATATGGTGGGGGCGTGGCTGTGGAAAGGGGGCGTGTTTGGTAAAAAAGGCTCTGCAACGCGTCATGATTGGTTGCCATGTCTGCTTATTGTAAGCGGCATAGCCCTTGTTTTTCTGTGAAGGTGCTTGTAAAGTCCGGTGGTGGCGGTTTGTCCCTGTTTCTAAAACGTTGTTGATATTTGGTATGAGTCTGAGTTTGGTCTGTCTGTCTGTCTGTCTGTCTGTCTGTCTGTCTGTCTGTCTGTCTGTCTGTCTGTCTGTCTGTCTGTCTGTCTGTCTGTCTGTCTGTCTAGCTATCTATCTATCTATCTATCTATTTAGCTATCTATCTAGCTATCTATCTATCTATCTATGGCTGCCTTCCTGCCTGCCTGCCTGCCTGCCTGCCTTCCTGCCTGCCTGCTCCATCACAGAGGGAACAGGACCTGAGAGGACAGCGCTGTCACTAGAGCTCTGTCAGCCCTATTCCTGTGATCCACATTCTCGTCTTGAAGAACAACTAGCTTTATAATGAACAGAAGGGCCACAGGTCGACCATGCAGGCTGCCTTGTTTTCCCGATGCATCATGGGTGGTTCACATTGCTCAATGTCTCGGACAGTGGCTTTCAAATGCTTTCTCTTACTTTTACTGACAATGGCAGATATGCTCACAAGTAGCACAGTGATCTGTCAACAAGGCTGACCGAGTTCCAATCAAAATCTAAGTATTTTTTCCCCCAAACAGACACAGTCAACCATGAAGGGAGCAAGATTTGATACTTTATATACAACTGTATGATTCTAATCCACATTCTGCTTTAGGCCTTGGGATTTATTTTGCTACTGTAACAACTTGGTGTATTTGTGGTACTTTCTCCACCAGCTATCTACTGTATCGCAGTAGTCACAATCCATGACCTTAAGTATGCTACATATTTTAGGTTTTAGCTTATTTTGTCTCGTCTTAAGAAAATATTCTCCCTCAATGTACCGACCCTGATTCGGTTGACACTTCAATCCAGATTAGTGCTCTGTGTTGTCTCTGTGAAAGCTCAATTTAGCGAGGGAGCAGAAATGTCCAAATGCTGGTGATTAGACTGTGACATACATTGGCTGTTAAAGGATCTGTCCATCCTTTCAAGCTTTTAAGATCACACTCCAATCAGGAACAATTAAGCAGCTATAGTATCACAGTGTCTTGCTCGAGGACACTTTGGCAGGATACATTGTTGGTAAAGAACCCTATGGTGACGGTTGTGGACAGTCTCTCTGACCACTATTCCGTGTCAGCTTTTTGCTTTTGTTCTAAGAAGCAAACAAGCCATGATTAACTTACTGTTCCACACTGGGGCACCTCTCCTTCCTCCGTTACAGTGGGAGAACAGATAGCTCAAACTAAACCTGATGAAAGAGGGAGTTGTGACATTCTTTGATCTACCATGATGTGATCATAAACACCCATTATGAGGGTTCAACTACACAGTTGGTCACCCCATGACTCTTGTTATCTCTGCAATAAATGATTGAATATCGAATGTTCTATGTTCTTTGTTTACAATGGAAGTCATTTTATGGGAGTGTCCTAACTCTATATCACAATAGCTCTAGTTATTATTCTAGCCTAATTTTGCCTGCTCTCAGTGACAGGTGATCCTTATTCTGCTGTGTCTGATTATATTTGTTATGCTTAAATTCAGATGTTTTGTCTACACTTTCACACTGACAATGAATGACTCCCTGGTCATTTGGGGATTGAACAAGCAATCTTTCCATCATGGGAATGGTCACTCTAATCAACAGGCAACCCGTCACCCTGTACAGCGGATTTAGTTCAATCATGTTGCCTCATTTTACAGCACTTACACTTTAATACAGCCTGATGGTCTATTAGCAGGACTGATTACACTCTGCTTGAAACAAAAACAGCCTCACGTAAACACTTCAGTCACACTGTTGAATGACCTGGGTTACACTTTTGAAGACATCATTCAACAGATTGTTAGCCTTGCTTGTATGAATTAAACAGGCTCAAATGATAATTTCCTGGTCAGATCAAATGATCGAGTAAAGCGGCTCAGTGGTGCGATACAGTGTATCGTCAGAGGTGTACCGCTTTTCTTCAAGGGCCTGGAAGTAAACGTTCAGCCTTTATGGTCTAAAATGATGCAAATAGCCACGGGGGGATATCGTGTGTGCAAGGCCTTCGTAAAAACTACCTCGGGTGCTGTTTAACTAGGGGTCTTAAAAAGAGAACATGTGCCCATGTCATTGTGATATGGAACGTGTGTCCCCTGACCGTGTTACCCGCTCAGGCGGTGGATTAATGGGGCAATTGATCAACGGGGCAGATGTGTGTGTGTCGCGGAGAACAGCTGATCACTCACCTACAGCGTGATCCAACACAGGAGGCACCAATCACTGCAGCAACAACCGAAGTGATGGTTACAGAGGCACGCACGGCTGGGCCTGGCGGCAGTTGACCCCGATTCCCCCTTCGCCTCCTTCCTCCAGTAACAGCCTGACGTTGACAGGAGGGGAAGTGAAGAGGAGCCAAGGTGGCAAGAGGAATAGGAGGAAGAGGCATTCAAGAAGCCTGGCGGTGGGTTCAGCAGGGCATAAATGTTACGGGGGGTTGGGGCGGGAGAATGCAAGGTGTTGAGCTCAATCACAGAGCCAAGGGCACGCTCGGAGGGAGAGGGTGTGACAAACAGCTGTACGCATCGATGGGGGGGTGTAGGGGGCTCAAAAAGGTTGGAAAGATGTTTGCATCACTTGTCTTCTGTAGAGGGGAACGGCTCTACGTTGGATGGAGTTGGTGGTGTGGGTGTGTGTGTGTGGGTGTCTCTCCCAGTTATTGGTATTCAATGGGTACACACGTGTAGCTGTCTTGAACTGTGGATGACAGTCAGCCCAATGTGTTGCTCCTTCATGGCAAATAGAAGAGAGAGAATGTGTCTTCAAAGGAGTAAAGGGTTCTATCACAGCATTTCTATGTTTTAGGATACGCAATATGATTCAGTGCAGCAATTTTCGACAAATGCATACTACTGCCATTGAAACACAAGAACACAGAACATACTGTATTACTACTATAGCAATGTGCATAATATACAAACATTTACAGCTATTTATCATCTGGATCAAAACAATGTGTCAGTAATCCATCCACAGAGCTATTTTCAGTGGAGGAAGCACAACTTCAAAATAGCATGGAGAGACATGAACAAATACACTTTGTTGAACCTTATGGCCCTGACATGTGATGCATAGAGAATCACAGATTATTGATTGGCTGGTTGAAATAGAGATCTATTAGCTACAGTCAAGCAAGAGTGATTGCACAGACAAGTAATGAATATGTGTGTGCACGGCACAGCGGGCATGCACCCAGGAATGAAGGAAACTAGACTGAAGGAGAGAGCAGGATCATGTGTGCATACTCCATTTGTTGCTCTGCTCTCCACGCCCATATCTGAACATGCATTTATCGAGTGAAAATAGTCACAAGAAACGCTTAGTAAGAAATCAAGGTCTTTCTACATGTCTAATCAAAGTTTCAAATGGACTTTGAAAGGGACAAAGATTTCTTAACAGAAAAGGGTGCATTTTGAAGCATCTTGTTAGCACCACAAAATGAGTGAATTAAATGTGGACTACCCATTAGATATCTGGGGAGAGGCAGAAAAACAGCCCAAAGCTGTGTTGGATGGAGAAGAGTCGACGATGGCCTCCCCTGGGAGCGATGAGTAAGTCTATCTTCAAAAGCCGTATTTCTAAATTATCTGTTATCTGACTGTCATGTTGATTTATTTTGTCTTACTGAAACATTGGGTCTGTTTTGAAATCCTCATTCTTAATCGTTCACATCCAACTTGAAAATCATTACAGCCACTTATATTTGTTATGGCGTACCACCCTCCTGGCCCATTATCTGAATCTCAATTGTCAGAATCAAGTTTGGTCATTAATACTCACTAGTGCAGTTGTCTGCAGCTACTATGTACTGTGATGTAAGTCATTGATTCTCAAAGTGGGGTCCGGGGACCCCCAGGGGTCCTTGAGGGGGAACCAGGGGGTCCCCAGCAAAATGAGTTAATATAGCGTCACAATCATTTCAATGTTTTATTTGGCTATTCAAAAATAGCAGATACAAGCGTCACTTCGTGCCACACCTTTTGAAAAATCTTTCAATTGTGTGCAAAACATTTTTGAGATGGGGGTCCGCAGCCAAACACACATCATGTCCTTGATGTGAAAAGGTTTGAGAACCACTGATGTAAGTAGCCCTTTCATGTCAGTTGTTTTGTGTCATTCATGTTGTGACATTCCGGGTGATGCTCATGGTGCTTTGTGTGTACTCACAGCTTTGCCTTCACTTTGCATGTAATCGTGCTGCACGGTGGTTCTGGCGAAGCACTCATATGACCGACGGTACACTTGACACTACCCTCCCTTGGGGCATAAGCATTACACATGTCAAATATGAAGGTGATTGGTTGGACAATCATACACATATACACTCACAGAGATTTGTGGAATTTATTGACTAATGCCCGTACCCAGATGCTGGTTTATTTGGTGCGTGCATGCACGTTGGTATAAATGTCCTAAATGCTGCATGGAGTCAAGCCTGTGTAGCTGTGTGGATGTGTTGTTGTATTAGTTGTGTTGTGTAGGTGTTGTGTAGTTGTGTTTATGTCGTGTTGGTGTTATAGTTGTGCTGCTATAAAGCTGAACTTTCACCCCCAGGCTCGTGAAGAAAAGCTGTACACCTCTGACGCTGCACTCACTGTACCGCACTACTGAGCCACTCCACTCGATCATTCAATCCGAGCCAGGAAATGATCAGCTGAGCCTTCTTAATTCCTACGAGGCTGTTAAGAATGAAGCCGGGGCAAGGCGAACAATCAACCTCATTAGAACATCCTTCTGTTGAATGGTGTCTTCAAAAGTGTAACCCAGGTCCTTCGACAGTGTGACTGAAGTATTTATTTGCGTTTTTTCTTTTTTTTCCTTCGAGCTGAGCACAATCAGTCCTTCTAATACACTGCAGGCTGTATTAAAGTGCCGTAAAATGAGGCAACATGATTGAGACAAAGTCACTGTTGTTGGTGTTGTGTGCCAGTTCTAGAAAACCGCTGATCTGTCGGACCTCACACTCGGCACTGCACTCCCTTGGGGTATCAACAACACACACGCTGAATTGTGAAGGTGATTGGATGGACGTTGCTCAAGAAACGTGAATCATAGACATACACACTCGCAGAGATGTGTCTAATTTATGGAATAGTGCTGGCCTGTAACCACATGCCAATTTATGTGTGTGTGTGTGTGTGTGTGTGTGTGTGTGTGTGTGTGTGTGTGTGTGTGTGTGTGTGTGTGTCTCTTATGGGCACAGCAGCAAAGGCAGTGGCAGCATTGGACTGAGCTGAGTGCCATGTGTACAGGGGACTCACTCTACATAAGTAGGCATGACAGAATAGTGGATTTGATATCAAAAGATATCACTTCTATTTTCAGGTCCTCCATCATGCTGTATAAGCATTCTACTTGTACTGTACATCTTCTGTACTTCTGTTTATGTGGACATAAATAGATATTTCAAATGTGTGTGTGTGTGTGTGTGTGTGTGTGTGTGTGTGTGTGTGTGTGTGTGTGTGTGTGTGTGTGTGTGTGTGTGTTGTTGTGTAGTTGTGTTGGTGTTGTGTTGATAGTGTTGTACCAGCGTGCCCGTCATTCGTGTTGTGTCGTTTTGCATCATTCACGGGCGCCGCCCACATTTGCATTGACTTGCATGTAATTGTGCTTATTGCGGCACACACCAGTTGTGGAGAACCGGTGATACGTCGGACTGACACCGTCAACACTACAATCTCGTGGGGTGTCAGCAATTCGAACGTTGAATGTGAAAGGTGATTTGTTTGGGATATACAGTACGGAGGACCTACAGTACATACACTCACAGAGTACTGTGGAATGTATAGATAAAGTAATTGTACTGGGCAGTGTTAATATTCACTTGGGTGTTGATAATGATAGACACGTTTATCTCATTACTAGACTCAATTGGTTTATCTCAGACTGCAAATAAACCTACATGCTGCTTTAATCAAAGTCTCAATCTCAGTCTTGCATCACTCAAAGGTCTTCTATCTTAACTTGTTTTGTTGGACCTTATCACTGCATTTAACACAATTGACTATCACATCCTGCTGCAGAGACTAGAGCATCTGGTTGGCATTATAAAGGAGCTGAGCTGGTTTGAGTCATACTTTGCATTTTTATTTCAGTTTGTACATGTTAACGATAAATCGTCCACGTGCAAAAACGTGTGACATATAATCCCACAAGATTCATCTATTCACCTTTTACTGTATGCTTTTCTTCTTTATTGCTTTCTTTAACTGACATTATTAGGACATACTCTAACTAACTCTAACTGCCAATTCCATCTGGACTATTGGACGTGCATTTACAAACTTAAGGTTGATGTTTCCTAACCTCATCCTAATCCTGAAGTCATTAGCTGGTAAAAATGTGACTTTATCAACTGCCTCAGTTTGCTGTGACGCATAATCAATAGTGTCAAATCTACAATAGAAACAGTTCAAGTCATTAGCAGCATTCATTTTGTGCATTTTAGGTTTATAACTTGATAATGATCTGTAGACCCTGCCAGGCTTTCTTAGCATCATGGCAAAACAATGCATTGCATTTTTATCTCTATATAGGCAGCTTTGCACTCTGTTATGTTCTTCTTAATTATATTCTGCACAGCTTTCTCTTTCGTCTTCCTGATTTAAATAACTTATTTTTCTGGTTGAGCAATTCTTTCAGTTCTGGGCTAGAGGGACCCACGGTTTGTAATTTGGGTAAAGTTGTGATGTCTTTTTTGGGAAGTTGTCGCAGAAGAAATCTTGATTTGACGTGTGCTGTGTCATTAATATCTTGACAGTCCAAAATGACATCCCATTCAGTACGTATTAAAACTCAAGCCAGGAATCACCTCAGTAGTCCAACATTTTATTTCCATTTCCCATTCCTTTTCCCGACACAGCCATGGCTGATATACAGGCACGAGCTGAATCATATTCAGAGCTTCCCAGCCCTCACAGTGCCTTGGCGCAATAAGTCCACTTCAATATTCCCAACGGTCGAGGCAGCCATCCTCCCGGGATGGGCATGTCGTATAGATAGTACGATGGTAAAAGTTCAATCAGGCATCAACGATTGAAATTGCTATCAGCTTCCCTGCGTTGGGTGCATTTACTTCAGCCTGTGCAATCAGATAGTGTATAAGCAGCTTCCTTGTCATCTGCTGAGGATGCAATATAGACAACAAAAAGTTAGATCTGATGTATTTCGCGGGGCAGGTAATGGGGTCTAAATTGACCACTAAAAGTTAAGCCTTTAGCCATCAGGTCTGTGAGGCAGATACACTCTGCATGTGAGATTGGCTAAGCAATTTCCTTTTTTTAAAAGCTTATAAAGGTTAAGGCTGGCTCTGGCTTGCCTGGGACTATTAGCCCATAGCTATATGCTGCTATAGGCTTAGACTGCTGGGAGACTTCCTGTGACTCACCAAGCTTCTCTCTCCTCCTCCTTTCTCCCTTCTATTCTCTAAGGCTAAGTCCTTTCTAAGGTCGGTAAAATCAGCAGATGCAACAGATGATATTCAGTGGACATAAAAATGAGATAATTTCCATGCATCAATGCCCCCACCGCTCTACCGTCTATTTTTGATAATTTCCAGCTTGCAAAATCTCCCCGCTAGCATTTGAAATGGGGAGATTAATTATATTGAGTACATTCGTGTCAATTAGGAAACGCACTCTGTCACTCTTTCAATAACAGCAGCTCTCCTATTTATGAGGAAACTCATGTGACATCTTTGCTTTGGCTTCAGATGAATACAAGACATGAACATTTATTGTAAAGAAAATGTTCGCGTACTTGCTTGTTCATTATGAATTGCTCGTACTTGCTTGTTCATTATGAATTGCTGCTCTACATGCATATATTCCGACTGCCATTATTGACTGCTAGCATGATGTCACGTCAAAGTTCAACCGTTGTCAAAGTACTTGCAGTTCCCATTAGAGGCCAGTCTATGACGTCACTACTATGACGTCATGTTGATGACATCAGACTAACCCTAACCCATGGACACAGGCAGACAGAGAGACATGAGATCTCCCTATTTGGGCACAAAAGACACAGACAGACAGACACACAGACGGACAGATTTGTGAATTTATCGATATTTCTGGACAACCCCCAATCCCACCGACTTCCCACTAGGTACTGTACATCACACCCTCTGCCATGGTCCGTGGCATTAAACAGGTTTGAAGTTGACCGGTCAGACGGTTCTCAAAATATGCGGGGAACATGCATGCGGATGCATTTGAAATCTTGATTAGACACGTAGCAGGAGGCTCTTATTTAGCGGACCGTGACTGTGAGCGTTTTCACCCGTTAGATGCATGACACAGGACAGGA